>NC_091929.1:11781848-12381848 GCF_041260155.1 Ptychodera flava
ATGCCAGAATTCAAACATTTCTATGTTTTCTTCCTTGTGTTGCTCTCTGGCCTGATCTTGTGTACAAGTGAGTTTCACTGTCATGAGTGTCATTTGACCAAAACTCTTCTTCAAATACCATGTACATCAAAGTCAGAGCTGTCTCTGTCACTGTTCAGGTATGCAGTGACAGTGACACTGCAGTAGCAGGGTAGTATCTGATAGTGACACTACCCGTAGGCAGTAGCTGTATTAACTTTGATAATTTTGGCAATATTTTTGTTCAGTTTTACAACTGCGTTCTTGTTCTACTCCCTACAGCATGTTAAATTGTCCAGTATTCAGCTTGCTATCACAGCCTATGTATGTGTACCATGCATTTGTATCACTGACAACTGACTGTCAGTCTGGACTCCAATTAAATTATCACCAAATACATATTTATATTTATATATACAGGCTTTGTCGACAAACTAAATATTGTGTGTTTGAGCATGCTGTAGGGAGATAGCAAGAAACTGTAATTGTTATATTGCATAGGAATATTGCAGAAATCATTAACAGTTACTTCTGCCCTGTTACGAGGTTCAAGTTTGTTTTTACGACAAATAACACGTTAAGATTTTTTCGAGATAAAAGTCATGAAATGTGACAAAATGGTTCTAGATTTTGTTAAATTATTACTAACATTACAACATTTTGATGACATAAAAAATGGTATTCATTTTTCATTGAATTACCTACAAAAACTTGGAATTGGAAAATGTAAAACTCAAAAGGGACCCAAAAATTTTCAAGTCCCCCCCTACAGGTAGAGCAAAATTTTCAAGTCCCCCCTCCACTACCCCAAAAATTTTCGAATCCCCCCCCTGAATTCTTCCAGCCCCCCCCTAACCGTTTTTGTGAACGCAGCCTTATGATAAACAGTGCCGCACTCTAAAAAAGCGCCCTCACAGGAAAGTACATTATGCTGTTTTAGTGCACATACACATCGTGATCAACAATATGAAGGTAAAATGGTCCAATAATCATTTTCATTCAACGTAATACATTACCAGGTGCATGGGACATTTGTGATTTACAAAGTTAAGTAGGACAATCCTCAACCACTGATAGTTATTGGTGGAAAAACAATCAAAACATGATGCCCTTTAAGTGAATGCACAACACACGACGGCTAACATTTTGTTGTTGTAATCTTTATTTTCTCTGACTAGTCACGTTGTTTTTGAAAATGGTGAGAAATCTAAGATGTCAAAACCTTGAATCTACATGCCACTTTCGACACTTATGACAGTGTTGTACACTTTTTCAACCCTTACTTAAAAACTGAGGATATTTGGAGATCGGTTTATTATATTCGCAGCTATTGTGGTTTTTGTTGCGGGGGTCGTCGATCATAACAGCTGACGCACTATAAACGTAATTTCTTGGTTGAGATGTCGAACACTCTCTCCCAAAGCCTTCGAAACGAAGGTCCTTAATGCAAAATTGATTTCAGTAAACTCGGAAACCTGTCTTTCCTGCACACGTTGAGCAAAATAATTTTTTCTGGTCTTTATTGCCGTATATAATCTGCATAAATTAACATATAATTGAGCAAGCTTATGAATTCATTGATTTCCATGAATTTAGGCGAATATAAACGAGAAAATTGTTTTAATTAAACTTCAAAAGAAGAAATACCCGTAATTATGTTACATTTGTACTGTTGTATTAACCTCTTCAAGTTTCCAGAATTTAGAACACTCAAACAAAAGAAGCAAAAGGTTTTCCTCAAATTACGACAAAATATACATTTTTCCGAACAATTTTTAGTATTTTCATCAAAAATTTGTTAGTTGTAGGAATCCTTCCAATAATTATAAATTTGTAAGAATTTTACCAAATAATCTGTATGGAAAACAACATAGAGTCCTTTTACGATTTCTACATGACCGTTTGGACAGAAAATTACTAAGAAGAATATAATTTAGAACTTCAGAATGCAGCTTACGCAAGTTTCTCAGCCAAAGTTTGCGAAGTGCATTTGTCTATCGGAAGCATTTGAGGCAGTTCTGTGTGAAAGAGTATTTATTAAAAAGATCATGGAAGTCAAAAACTGGCGGATCATCAACAAAACCTGACAGATACTTGACTCCCTTGTGATACAAATTGAATAAAACACAATGTATCATTTACACCTTCATGTCAGGATCAACCAAAATACAATGACAAGGTACATAATCAATAGGTTTACTATGAGGCGTTCTAGATAAACTGAGTCAACCAGAGTAACATAAAATATGATTGATGAATCTTTTCTTTGCAGCAAGGTAAGTACATTGGGACTGTTATATAAGCAATAAGTCCATTTGGAATCATGATTGTACGTTATTATGTGTATCCATGACGCATTGACGGCTTGGATAAAAGACGGGAGATATCATTTGTAACCCACCATTCTGATAGCCACAGCAAAGAGTAATGTATTTACTATATCCTAATTCACTACATTAAGGTAAACATTTGACAATGGCCTCGATATTTGATTTCACACTCAAGAATTTCCACCCAAGTGATGAATAAATGTGGAGATAACGAATCCCTTTGGCGGATATCCCTTTCAAGACAGAAGAATTCTGAAAAACTACAAAATATAATAACACAGCTGGTGATATTTGAGTAGCAAACTTAAAGATTTACGAATGGTGGATCCAAAATTAATACTTCTGAGTGCTTTATCGATGTCCTTGAAGGCATGTCAAACACATTTTCAAAGTCTAATGGAAAAAAACCCAGACCTAAAGTCTTTTTCAAACTGCGAAGTAACACGTCATTGATGAACCTAGTGTTTTCCACTAAAAATCTCCCTTTTAATATGCCTTTATGAATGTAAAATACTGGTAAGTATATTATTTTACGATTCGTTAAACACCAACTACTATTTTACAATCAGTATTTAGCAAAACTGATCGGCCGCCAAATTTTCTAAAGGAGCAGTATTTTGTATTGTTTGGGAATGTAATTATAATTCATCTCAGAAATATAGACATCTGACCTGAATGATAAGCAGAGTATAATGCTCGAACAACATATTAGCCAAAGCTCGCGAGAAAAAACACTTTCTAATTTTTCATGGAGTAAAACATCTGTGCCTAGAGACTTGATTGTTACCATTTGTGCGCAGAGCAGATTCGCATTCCTGCGTAGCTAGAGCCGGCCCCATCCTAAACTTCTTTAATCAGCACTCAACTTTGGGACAGTTTTTTCATGAACCATAAATTTATCCATACAGGTGATACAACAATCTAAATTTCCAGGCATCTAATACAGTTTCTTGATTCGGGCGAAAAGCAAAAAGGATACATGCTGAAAAATTGACATATTGAATCTGAAATTCCTAGAGCCAAAATCTCATAACATTTGACTTCAACAATCCTTCGGATGCAATTTTCTTTGTTTCCTTACTCATTAAGTCCGATAAACTTTATTCAATGTGGCCTTCAGTCGTGCCAAACTTAGTCCACTTATTGTACCATTTTCTCTCCTATTTCATTATCGTCCGCGCTCTCTGAATTACTCCCAGCACTTTCTCAGTGAAACTTTTACTGATAATGCATTAGTTTTTGCAGCCGTGAAATTCCAATGTCTGCATTTTCGACATTTCGGTCTCGCTGTGTGAAACATATTAACAAGGTAGCTAGACTGAAGTTAACCATAAACACCGGTAAACCTAGACTTGTACGCATAAAGTTGACAACTGTCAATATCATTGCTCGACATGTCGACACCAATTGCGTCTCCAACTTTGCAAACTTCGATACTTATTTCAACATTAAAGACTTTTTCGCTGTACGTCATTGCCATGAGGGTGTCCTCTTCGGTATTACTAGGAAATTCTCTGCTTATGTTGTTGCCGCTTTATATAATTTCTTTTCTGTTACCTCTTTATCTAAGGCTACAGTTCTCATGTCACGTCAGGTAACGAGATATGCAAAGCTCTTTTTCGAATCTTAATTTTTCGGAAAATTCATTTTGTCCATACGTCTGGTAAAAACCTCGTGAACACATATTTCCATGTGTGTCCCGTGTCTGTATTGTCATTTATTCTCTAGTGTCGAGTTTCTCTCTCGATTCTGTTTTATGCATTACAATTAAAATACAATATTATCATTTAACGGTCGATTTTTTCATTTAAGTTTTATTACAGCAAAATCTTTGTTTTGCAGTTTTGACGTAAAGAAAACATATTGGGGTCTTACCCCGTTTAGTATCTGAGGAATAACGTTCAGGTGCATTGGCTTTTGTGATCAAAGGCCTCTAATACGAAGTACTAACAAAAGTTAAATTTCATTAAACAAACTCACTTACTATTATTAACATGAAGAAGATAACTGATAGGTAGATATACAATCCCGATAACAGCAAAGATGTCTCTATCTACAAAATTGAACACAATACAAATGTTATCAGCACACACATTCTATATCACCAACTTGCAAGGGAACGTCACATTTTTATAGACTGTGACTACGAAAAGTAATTAAATATGTCAAGATTCAAACAATAAAGTCATGATTATCAATCATTCAAAATCGAAATTGTATTTGGCTTTTATGCCCAAGCGTTTGTTTTTAGGAATAACAGTAATGCTAATTTTTTTAAATTTAACCTTTAGCAACACTCCATACAAGAATTCAAAGACCACTCACACATCGTTGACTCCTGCATTTTGTCGATTCACTGATGACGACCCGATCAATACCTCCTGCAAGATAAATGAATTGTACAACAGAATAACATGGACTTTGATTAAATAAAAGTAAGATAATTGAATATGAAGTTATAAGACTCGACATAATATAAAATGAATGGAAAAGATTACGTTTGCAAGGTAAGTAAGACTTTTCCTCAGTGATTGTCCAAAATCTCAAAAATATCATAGAAATTATGAAAAACTGGCATAGTGTATTATGTTGAAAAAAACAAATCAGGTACAGGAGACAATGCGAGAAGGTGAAGCGACCAGATGGTACTTACGTACAACGCCGAAGACATCCAAGATAATACACCCATTAGATAAAAGTCCAGCAAGTGTAAACAAATCGCAGCCACCATTGAAAACATACTACATGTTATTAGAATAACACAGATTAGTACCACCTGTTTTCGTTTGATGTGTAATTGTTTAGCATGGATGGATGATTGCGTCTCAAGTCTGTCAAAGATGTCCGTTGCCATGGTGATACTTATCGTCGCTGCTCCTTTGTCTCGGTAATAGCGTATAGACCTATGTATACATAGAAGCCTCAAGCGTTAATGAAATGTAATGATTAATTCCTTTAGTACAATATTTCATGATACGATTTGGTACGATTTGCATGTACAAATATCGTAATAACGCCAGATCTATGTCCGACAACCGTTATACAGACAGACATGACTGACTTGCTATGTAAAAGCGACACGGTTTCCTCGGTAGTGTGATTGGCGAGGTGTGATAAAATGCTTCTAAAAGTGACATTGTTTATTGCCTTTACTTAGAAATGGGTTGGCAATCAACTACTCACACATGTGGTGTACATTCAGCAGAGCCGTACGAACTCGATATGATTTGTTGCCAGGGCATAAAATCGCCCCATTGGCATTTTATGCGCTATTGTTATACATTGTAGTAACGTTTAGGATAATTGTTACATGAAGTAAAATTCTTCAAGGTCGCAACGTAGTCGTGTAATATTTCAGACGACACCGATTTTTACAACAGAACCTTTTTGCTCGTTAATAAAATGTACGAAGAATAAAAACCGTGCGACAGAGATGAGCCATGATAAAAACAGTAAAACACGATTTTTGCATTGTCTTTCGTCAAAATAAAAATGGAACGCTTGTTAAACAAAACTGTTAAATTAATAATAGAACTCAAGAAACAACAGGGATTCGTTCTTTCAAAACAGAACGGCAACTTGCTCTCTCACGTTCCAGGTGGTACCAACTGGTATATTGCGCGTCTCACTTTTCGTCAGCCCATAGACCCTCGCTCGAGGGTCTATGGTCAGCCTTAGAAGAAAATCTTCCTGGCGTCACACCTCGACTTAATTGATATATATTCAAGCTATATGATGTACTCTTGCATGCGGAGAAATGTACCATTTGGCTACATTGTTAAGTTCAGCCTTATTTTCGACGGAAACGAAAACTAACTCGTACATACCTTGCGACGGCCGACCTTTCTCACATGTCGGGGTGTCTGGTTATAATTGCCATTCTATACATAAGGGTGTTATCAATATAACTGAAATCGAGCAAAGGTTAAGTGCCGTAAAAACCAAAATGCCAAGGGGTGATTGTTAACTTAACTAGGACTTTGGTAAATAACATTTATTTACATATTAGAAGTGTGAAATATTGCAGTCGACAACCTACCGACTGCTTGCTACTGCCTACGATTCGGAAGTGTTTAGGATTAACTAATAATCGGTCAAGACCGTACTTTTACGGCGATTCCACTTCGCAGCGTTCGCCTATGACGTTGAAACTCCCTCTGACGAAGTGAGTAGGAATATTTTGTTTTTCAGGAAATGAGATTTTATTATATTAATCATTACGACAAGTGGCGAATTATTTGATGTCTGATGTCGTGGCAAGCACTCAACCGCGCTTTTCTTGACACATTGCTGCAAAATCTCAACAATCTTATTCATATTAGGAGCTCAACTTCAAAGACAAAATGCACTGACGGGATTAAACTGATCAAGACAGAGTGTAACCCTCATTGATTTCAATGGATACACCCGTGAGTTGCAGTTCCTTAAACACATCTTGTGTTGTAAAAGAGAACGGATTATGCAAATTTCAAGGTCTATTAGGTCTCCCCTATGCTTAATATATAGTGAAAATGAATATTCCACATTGATAAAGAAATATTAGCAAAAAAATTCAGTAACGATGATTATATTATTAATGTAATTTGCATAAATTAATACTAATATTCTCTGTATCTTGCACTAATCGATGCCTAAATCAACATCTTCATCTCTAATTGCTACGATATTTGGCGTTCAATTTGCGAGACAGTGATCAAATTTCAAAAGTTGCACTGAATAAAAATAGCCTACTAATTTTCAAAGAAGAATTCATTTACGAGGGTATGCCAATAATTGTTGTTTTCCTGCACTGAGCTATTGTCGTTTAGAATATTATTTTACCTCGGATTGTACACGATATTAAACAGCTACATAATAATTAGGATCGTTAATCTAATCAGGTGTACATCTTATCTTGAGTAAAATATGAGTTAACATTTCTCTTGCATCTCCACAAGGTGGTAAAGTGCTCGATGCGGGATTGAAGAGTATTATCTCAGAAAAGATGAGAACACATCAAGTTTGATTGGTACCTATTACTTAAGTTTCACGCTTTCACACGATCGTCGGCAGAAAGGTGGATTTTATTGCCTCTGAAAATTGCAAGGTACTTACATATCAATATCAAGTATGTGACCTCAAAAAAATAGTTGTAATGAGTTGGATGGAAATTTGACAAGTAAAATGTTATTTCGTCTTTGCCATGGCAGACAACTAAGAACTGCTGTTTAGCAGATTGGACTTTCTGCATGATAATGAATAGCTCATCTGTTAGCCAAGATCGCATTTCTTAGACAAGTTTGGGTAACTGTTCGATTTCGATAAGATTGACCACGATATGTTGAATGGTTTGTCCTAGATTTGAAGTGTCAGACATACATTGATAATTCTGTTTCGTTATGAGAGGAAGCCGAGCCGCTTTACAGGCTGCCCGCGGGAATATCGGCAATCATTCAACTTGGTTCCGATTGACGTAAATGTATAAAAGTGTATTTTATTTCCGTTCGATCATGATACTTAGTACACGAAATTCATTTGAAAATGACATAGATTGGATATAGCAAGGTGATTTTTGTAATAAGTACCCAGGGAAGAATGTGATATTTTTAAACGTAAATTTATTTTCCTATTCCGCTTCAAATTCTATACACGGATAAAGTGGTCGCAAGCCTCAGTGTAATTGCAAAATTTGAACTGAAAATTATCAGCTTCTCGGGTTACATATATTTTGAAGCGACAAAAATGAGACGGCGGGGTCACGCTCAGAGACAGATAGATAGATGAACAGAGGTTTGACATCCGTGGATGAACTTGCGACCAAAATACCGGTTCATTGTTTGAAAAAATAACTGACGTAAAAGCTGAAAATATCAAATAAAGAATTGACGTCACAAATCAAACTCGAAAACATCAATATTCTGAAGATATTGCTAAAGGTAAATATAGTTGTCTGCCATGGTAATGTGGTCATCTCGTATTTCCAAGCCTTGCGAGAGAGGTTCCATTGCGTTGCCATGTGTACTCTCACACTCTAAGATTTCTGTTGAGGAAGCAAATTACAAACCTTTCAAACTTGAGTTGGAATGAAATACGTCGATGTGTGGTAATATGTGTGCAAACGGGTCGTCGACCATAAAAGCTGACGCACTAGGAAAAACTGTATATACGGAAAATATATACCTGTCTACAACGCACACGCTGTGCAAACATCTACAGATAAAATATTGACCTTGGATTAACAAACATTATGTTCACCATTTTTCAACGTTCCAAGAGGTCGGTATTTCTCTACCATACTTCAAATTATCGTTTGTTTGTTTGTTTGTTTGTTTTTTGTTTTTAAGGTTAGTTTCGTAAGTGTACCACTTTTTCTCAATGAACGCGGAGATAGTCGAAGCCATATAATCACACTAAGTTGAGTCCACAAGTTAATAACTACTGACGTTTTTGTTATACACGGATTGTTATTGCGTTTTTGACGCGATTACAATTGAAAAGTCAATCCAGCTTGCCCCTTACAGTGAAATGCCAAACTCAATCAAACCTTTGTTAGGGTGTACGTTAAACTTATAAATATTCCTCTTTGTCCATGACTGTGTACGAATATTCATGACATTTTCCTCAACTTGACCACAAACCTAGGGTAATACCGTATGTAGCTATTTTTCTCCTCATCATCTTTGGATTCGGATTCACACAAGAAGATTGTCTCCTTAGCCATGCCTACGAAAAAGTTCGATGACACTCAATGTGATGTGCATGGTGCTACAAAAGATGCAAGTAACAACCGAGAATTGATGTGCCGTGTGAAACAATCAATTTCGAAAGACCCTGATGAGCCAATGGATATCCACAGACCAAAGTGATGCTCATACACGTTATTTTGTTCAGCATTGACTCAGAAGTAAAACAGTGAGACAGAAATATACAGTGTATCAGTTCTGTAACTTACCGTCTTCAAGTCCTTGTAAAGGATTCCAAGATTCATATACCTGAGGATAACACGTAATTGATTACATATTAAGATTTCAAGGAGTAATTTGCTTCGAGTATTTAAACACATACATAGATAGATAGATAGATAGATAGATAGATAGATAGATAGATAGAGAGATAGAGCGACACATCATACATAGACATACATACATACATACATACATACATACATACATACATACATGCATGCATGCATGCATGCATGCATGCATGCATGCATACATACATACATACATACATACATACATACATACATACATACATACATACATACATACATACATACATACATACATACATACATACATACATACATACATACATACATACATACATACATACATACATACATACATACATACATACATACATACATACATACATACATACATACATACATACATACGCATGCATGCTGGCATGCATGCATGCATATTTTCAGGGAATAAAACATCACCTTGTCCTTTGTAATTAACCGGTAATACATCATTACTGCACCGCATAATGCTGACTTGATTACATAGGCGAACATACTGATCAAGTTGAAGGATGTATATATGTCGAACTGAAAAAGAAACAGGATTTTTTCAATTGTATGTTAATAGAAGGTTTGCTCATGTAAAAGCACCGTACATTTTAAAGTCAAGCATCGAACGGTCGTTTACGTACAATGGTTACTCACATATTCTCCCCGAAAAAGTATTGATTTCGTGTTTTAGCTCTAAGGAGTCGTCGTTCATGAAAGCTGACGCACTATAAATGTAATTTGTGTGTTGAGGTGTCAACCCCCCTCCCCAGCCCTCAAAACGAAAGTCCTTAATGCAAAATTGATTCCGCACACGTTGATCAGAATCAGAAACATTTTTTTTAAATCTTTATTGCCACACAATCTGCATAAATTTACATATAATCGGGCAAGTCTGTAAATTTATTACAGTGCTCAAATGTTTCCCTTCCAATGATGTCACTCTCTCCTGAAAAGCGCCAGTTCTTGTACAATATTTGGAAAAGTGATATACCCATTAATATAGAAAGAATGAGCGATGCCCTGACTATTAACGTTTATTTATGGGCAAGGCGAGAGGAAAGCCAAAAATTAATGAGCGAGGCTTGCCGGACCCTTAATTTTGGTTTTCCCCTCGCAGAGTCGGTGATGTCCTTTATATTTTCCACGAACACAAGAAAACCGTCAAAGTTTACGAAAAGTTCCACGCGAAAGGAAACCGGGCTTCAGAACCTGTATTACAAATATTGTATTCACTGAACATTGACGTGCTACGCTGTCGTGATAGTGCAATACGAGACGCATAACGCGCGCTGTAAAAACTTTGCAAATCCGGAGATTTGTTTTGAAAGAGGTGTATAAACTTGGTCCATAGGTGCTCCATTTTTTTTGCGATTGAAATTATCTTTTAAGAAATCAAAATTCACATTTTAGCTGTAAAGATACGATGTTTACGATACTGTGAATTGTTAATATTATTATTAAATATTCACGGGCATGTATACGAACCATTACTGTGAGTTTGTGGTCAGTCACGTGCTTCAGCTCGATCAGTTAAAATGCGAGGGACAGGGCATGGTATATAATCTCTAATCTCTTCATCTTTCCAGAATTCTAGAACATGATCACTCTTAAAGAACAGAAGCAAATTACTTTCCTGAAAATTACGGCAAAAATACATTTGTCTGAATAAACGTTTACCGTTTTCTTCAAAAAAATTGTTGTTGTAAGTATTGTATCCAGATATTCTGTATCGAAAAGTACTTAAAGTAGAGTTCATTGTCATAATAAATGCTGAAGAAAAATACAGCTGGGAAAGAAAGTTCCCATTGGAAAAGGGCGCCTCGACTTTGTTTACACTTCATTTGTTTTAAGTGTTTCTTCTTAATACCTCAAAAAGTGCAGTATAACTTTTTACATGACCAGATAGAATATAATTTACAACTTCAGAATATGGCTTACGCATTTTCTAAGCCAAAGTTTCGGAATTGCATTTATCAATCCAAAATATTTTAGGCGGTTTGGTGTGAAAGAGTATTTATTACAAAAAAGTGCCAGATCATCAACAAGATCTGATAGATACTTGACTCCTTTGTGGTACCAAGTAAAATAAAAAATTATTATTACATATGTACCATAGTTTACTTGCATCGAAGCGCGCGCGTACTACCGGTATTTGCACTGCAGTGCAAATACCAAAAACATTATGCCATACCTGCATGCAAATGAATAGAACAGCACGTGATCCTTGTCTTTCAATGTGTTCGCTTGTGTTTTTAGTTCCTTTGTTTTCTCGATAAAATAAACAGGGGGAAACATATGTAATAATAACAGAACCCCATGGCGAGCGAGCAAGCTTGCCGTACCTGGAGTATTTGCACTCGTGTTTTCGTTGAATCCGGCTGTCCTTTCACTCGCTGCGCTCGTGAAAGCACGACCGCCGGATCCCCCGCAAACACTCGTGCAAATACCGCTGGTACGGCGCGCTTGCACTCTGTCGCCATGGGGTTCTGTCATATTATTATTCACCTTAACTTCAGAACTAACCTAAATAGAATGAAAAGATGCACAATTAATCGGTTTATCACTACACGTTTTAGATAAATTGAGTCAAGCAGAATGCCGAACTCTATGAAGTATATTTCCTTTGCAAACTCTTATTGTTTGTTCAGCTTAAAATCTCCAAGATATGCTAAGTGGGACTGATACCACCCAAAGCTGTACACAGTTTAGTACATTGGGAATGTGTATTGAACATCATATTAATCTGCAGATCAACGATGCATTGACTGCTAGGATAAACGACGAGAACTATCATTCGTAATCCACCATTGTGATAGTCGCAGTAAACACGTAGTTCATTTACTTTATCCTATATTAGATTCAAAATAAATATAAAGAACTCATTTGACTATGGCCTTGATACTTGTCTTTGCTCTGATGTCAGAAAATCCACCCAAGTGATGAATAAATTTGGAGATAATGAATCCCTCTGACGGACACCCCTTTTAAGAAAAAGAATTCTAAAAACTTACCATTATTAACTGCACTGCTGGTGATATTTGAATAGAAAACTTATCCATTTACGAAAGGTGGGTCCAAAATCAATACCGCTGAGTACTTTGTCGATACATTTTCCTGAAGGAGTGTCAACTTATTTCTCAAAGTATAACAGAGCAAGCATACAGCAGTCTTATCCAACTGTGAAGTAACAAGCCGCAGATCAACATTGTATTTTCCATTATACATATCCATTTTAAAAAGCCTTTCTTATACGAATGGATAATACTAGGAAGATAATATGTTTCACGATTCGCTAAAGCAATAAAGGCTATTCAGTAATCCCTATTCAGCAAAGTGACCGGGCGCCAATTTTTCAGAAGGAACCTATTTTCATTATGTTTTGGAATGTAATTATACCTCATCGCTTATATACAGACATCAGACCTGAATAATAAACAGAGTAACATATTCGAATAACATGTTTTCCAATATCTTGCCAGAAAAAAATGTAAAATTCCATGAAGAAAACCATCTGCCTAGAGACTTGACTGTTACTATTGGTGCGCAGAAGAGATCCGCGTCTCTGCTTAGCTAGAGATCCATTCTAACGTCTTTAATCAGCACTCAACTTTGGGACAGTATTTCATGACCAAAACTTTAGGCATACAGTTTCTTAAATCGGGCGAAAAGCAAAAGGATGTATGCTGAAAAATGCACATTTTGATTCTAAAATTTATGGGTCCAAAGTCTCAGAAAATTCGACTTCAACGATACTTTGTGTGGTGTTTTCTATTTTTCATTACTAATTTTTAGTTTGTTGGTCTACCGTCCTTTGCAGTTTTTACAAAAGTCGGGCCAAGCTTTATTCACATAGTATACCATTTTCTCTCCTATTTCATCATCGTCCGCGCTGTCTGAAATATTCCAGCATTTTCCAGTTTGTCCAAAAGTCTGGTAAAAACCTCTTAAAGACATATTTTAATATGTGTCTCTTATCTGTATTGTCATTCATTCTCTTCTATCGATATTCTCTCTCCGTTCTCGTTCATGCATTGCCATAAACATATCGCATTTCTTATGATTTCACGGTCTGTTTTTTTTTTCATTTTATGTTTTGTTACAGTAAAATCCTTTTTGTCATTTTGACGTACACATAACGCATTGGGGAAACCCCTTTCATATGATTAAGGAATTACATTTCTAGTGCGTCGGCTTTTAATATAGACAGCTTCTAATACTCAAGTACTGGCGATAGGTAGATTTCAGTAAAAAACTCAATTATACTTACTATTATTAATACAAGTAGAGAATTGATAGGGGAATGTACAATCCCGATAACAGCAAAGATGTCTTTATCTACAGAATTGACCAAAATACACAGTATAATCATTACACACTTATTATAAGGATTATAAAAAAAAATGAAAAGTATCAAGATTCCCGTTTAAAAAGTAATGATCATCAGTCATTCGAAGTCGAAAATGTATGAGGCTTCATATGCCCATAAGTTTTTTGAAGGAACAGCACTGGTGCTTGATTTTATTAAATATTGACTCTTTAACAATACTGCGAACAAGAATTCAAAACCACTCACACATCGTTGACTCCAAAGTTTTATCGATACACCGACGATGACCCCGACCGATGCCTCCTGCCAAAATGAAGGAACGTATACCAGCATAACATAGTACGTTGATGAATAAAAAGTTGAATAATTCAATAGCCGTTATTAGACGCGAAATAATCGTTCATCATTGTCCAAATCTTATATAAATATTTAGGGATTATGAAAGACTTGTCGGGGCATTTTGTTGAAAATAACAAATTCAGGCAGGTCAGACAATTGGCATACTGCAAAGTCTCAAGGCATCGCTGGTCCGTTACTTTGACTGTGGCAGTTACACTGTGTTTACGTTGATTATTGAAAAACTAGTTTTATATTTTCACTGGTTATCGTCTAATCTTATATTAATAAACAAACAATTTATGATAGCGTCAAGTTGTGTGTCAATACATACATACATACATACATACATACATACATACATACATACATACATACATACATACATACATACATACATACATATATTATTTTGGTGATGGTGAATTTTAAACTTCGAATTCAGTGTCGTGTCATTGTCTTCTTTCTCAAATATTTCAGTACTAGTTTGTTTTCTTGTAGCTGTCTCTCTAAATTAAAATAAATTGTTTGTCAATTTTTATTGTACGCCATATTGCACATTTCGTACGTTAGTTGGGTTTTACACGTGATGTACATCTCATTCAATATATGTAAATCAGCCTATAGGTGTTAATCACTCATTGCATTACTACCGCTGCTCCTGTTGGTTCAGTGTCTTTTCTATCTTGACAGTCAACAAGTGAGTACAGTCTTACGTTGGTCTACAACTCTTTATGTAGTATAGATCCTCGTGTTGAGTCCGTGGTCCGGTTACCACTGAAAATATTTTTTGAAGTTTCGCTTTTGAATTTCGTTTCAATTTCAGCTTTCCTTTATTGTCTTTTATATGCTTTTATAGTCTGTTATCCGTTTATTTCAGTTTTTAACCCTAGTGAAGTGGGATTTAGCCCACGAAACGTCGGCCAATGAAATTTAGTTTGTAGTGAAGAACACCGTGTCCTAGAGTTAGTGCTGCTTGACCCATCCTGTATATATATATATATATATATATATATATATATATATATATATATATATATATATATATATATATATATATATATATATATATATATATATGTACAACGCTGCGAACAATAATTCAATATATGTAATTAGGCATCTACATTTACATTTATAGGAAGCTGTGAGCAGAACCGTATCCTAAATTAACTATTTAAATTGTGTATTACTCCTTGTACGTATTTTAAGGAATCTTTCTAAAGGGAAACTTGTTTTAAATGCCATCTACATTCACATCAGAGGTCATCGTGCAGTAGTCTGCAGTACAATAGCTAGTCATAGTAAGGCTAGCAATTTCCGCTCGCAAAAGTAAATTTGTCTACGGTATCGCGTGTACCTCTTGCAGTGAAGAGGTCCATGAATTAAGACGAGGGCGATTCAATGTAACCATGATCCTTTTTCATTCTATCAATTCCCCTTCGCGACAGACATATCAGCAAAATATACTTTTTTATCCTTTAATACTTTTTATTGCCATATATATACCTTTCACAGCTTTGAAATGGATCTTTTATGTAAAATCAAGTTTAAGAATGCTTTTCTCTGACAAGCGATAACCGGTACGTAAAATGTACGAAATGTATCATGGCCGTCACGTCCTTATAATATAATCATATTGTCAGAGCAATTGCATTCTTAAATGTGCATGCAATTAAATTCCCGGAGACAATGCCAGAAGGTAAAGCGAACAGATTGTACTTACATACAACGCAGACGAAATCCAAGGCAATACACCAACTAGATGAAAGTCCAGTAAGTGTAAACAAATCGCTGTCACCGTTGACAGCACACTACACGTTATTAGGGTAACACAGATTAGTACCTCCTGTTCGGGTTCGATGTGCGATTGTTTAGCATTGATGGGTGATTGCGTCTTAAGTCTGTCAAAGATGTCCGTTGGCATGGCGATATTTATCGTTGCTGTTCCTTTGTCTCAGAAACAACGTACAGAGCTAGGTATACATAGAAGCCGCAAGCGTCTGGGAAACGTAATAAGTTAATTGATTCAGTGCAGTATTTTTGGCCAACTTGCATGTACGAATATCGCAATAAAGCAAGACATTTGACCGACAACCGTTACAAACAGAAACGAATGACTTGCTATGTGTAGGCCTAAAAGCGACACAGTTTCCTCGGCACGTGGTTGGCGAGGTGTAATAAATTGCTTCTAAGGTGACTTTGTTTATTGCCTGTGCTTCGAAATGGTTGACAATAAACTACTTTAAATGTGGCGTACATTCCACAGAGCCCTACGAACGAAATGATTTGTCGTTCGGCATAAAAATGCACTATTACTAACTATATTTTGGTAACGTCTAGGATAATTGTTACACGAAGTAAAATGCTTCATTGTCGTAACATGGTCGTATAATATTTTCTATTGACGCCGATGTTTTTACAACAAAACCTTTTTTGCTCGATGTTAAAATGTAGAAAGAATAAGAACCATGTGAAGGAGATGAGCTTTGATAAAAAAGACTAAAAACTTGCTTGTTAAACAAAAGTATTACAGTAATATTAGAACACCAAGTAATACGAGAGATTTGTTCATGCAAAACAGCACGGCAACTTGCAATTACTCTCTCACAAACACCGACCCACATTCCAGGTGGCGCCAACTGGTATATTGCGTTTCTCTCTTTTTCGGCCCTTGAAAGAAATCTTGCTGGCGTCACACCTCGACATGATACACATTTAAGCTATATAATGTACTCTTGCATGTGTAGAAATGTGCCATTTGGCTACATCGTCAAGTTCAGCCTTATTTTCAACAGAAACGAAAACTAGCTGGTACATACCTGGTGAAAGCCGGCATTTCTCTCATGTCGGGTCTTGGTTATGAATCAATCTATACATAAGCGTGTTATTAGACTGAATTCGAGCAAAGGTTAAGTGCCGTACAATTCAGCCACTCGTATGCCCAACCAAATTGCCAAGGGGTGAACACTAGCTTAACTAGGACTTTGGTAATTAACATATATTTACATATTGGAAGTGGGAAATATTGCAGATGACAACCTACCCAACTGCTTGCTACTGCCCTACGACTCGGAAGTGCTTAGGATTAACTGATAATTTGTCAAGACCGACATTACGGCAATTCCATTTCGTAGTGCTTTTCTTGACATAATGCTGCAAAACCTCAACCATCATCTCACTCATATTAGGAGCTCAACGTCAAAGACAAAACGCACTTACAAGCTTAAAAACTAATCAGGACATAGTGTAACCCTTATTGATTTAATAGATACACGTGTGATTTGCCAAGTGCCACATCTTGTTGTTGTAAAAGAGAATGAATTATGCAAAATTGAAGATCGATTAGGTCTCCGACTAATATGTATGCCTAATATGTAATGCTGAATTCTGGGCACAAGAATATTCCACATTGATAAAGAATCATTAGTATAAAGTTTCAATTGTCCTAAGATTTGAAGTGTCAGGCATACGTTGATAATTCTGTGCTGTTATGAGACAACGCCCAGTCACTCTACAGGCTGTCCGCGGCAATGTCGGCAATCACTCAACTTGGTTCAAATTGACGTACATGTATTAAATTGCATTTGATTTCCGTTCAGACATAATATTTTGTGCACGAAATTCATTTGAAAATAGCATTGTGCTGTTCCGATAACATGGTTTTCAAAAAATTTGTAGGTAGGTCGGCAGGTGTTTTTTCCAAAATCTTTTTATTTTTAAATAAGCGTTTTTTTTCAGGGGTTCAGGGCGGTCAAACACTGGCCACAACATTTCCAGAAATAAATGTATCATAAATAAAAAAATAACATAAAAGACATCCTCGTTCAAGCAAAAATCAATGCCAAGTAACACCGGTTCATTGTTTGAAAGAGTACTAGTAAGTAACGTAATAGCGGAAAATATCAAATAAAGAATTAACGAAGCAAAACAAACACGAAAACTTCAATATTATGCGGATATTGCTAAAGGTAAATATAGTTGTCTGCCATGATGATGTGGTCATCCCTTATTTCATAGCCTTGTGAGAGAGGTTCCATTTCTTTGCCATGTGTATACTCACACACTAAGATTTCTGTGGAGGAAACAAATTGCAAACCTATCAAACGCGAGTTGGGAGGACATACGTCAGTGTGTGGTAAATATGTGTGCTAAGGGGTCGTCGACCATAAAAGCTGACGCGCTAGATAAACTGTATAGTTTATCATATACGGAAAATACATACCTGTCTATAACGTACACGCTGTGCAAAATCTACACATGAATTACAGATATACCATGGACCTTGGATAAACAAACTTTACATTCACATTTTTTCAACGTTCCAAGCGGTTGGTATTCCTCTATCAGACTTCAAATTATCGTTTGTTTGTTTGTTGTTTGTCTGTTTGTTTTCTCAATGAACACGGAGATAGTTGGAGCTGTATAATCACACTAAGTTGAATCCACACATTTAAAACCACATACTTTTTTATTATAGGAGGATTCTTATAGCAATTCTTACACGATTAAAATTGAAAAATCAATGCGGCTTGGCTCGGTACAGTGATAGGCGAACCTTAATGAAAGCTTTGATAAGGTGTACATTTATATGTATTCATGTATTTCCATTAACTGTGCACGAATATTCATGGAATATTTCTCAACTTGACCACAAACCTAGCGTGTGTAGCTATTTGTTCTCTTCAGTTTCAATGCTAGCTGGACAAGCTAACAAAGCCATGAATTCATTAGGAAGTGCAAGTAGGAAAATGGGCAATCTATCATATACGTCTCATTTCAAGCTATTTGATACCATGATTCTCCCTGGGGCTTTTATCTTACGGGGCTGAAATCTGGGGGTTTCAGTATTATAATGTATGTACCTACAGCAGTTCCTAAATGAGTTGCCAATGAGGTTGTAACTGGAAAATGCGGTCGCCTTCCTTTATTTGCATATACTCTACGTAGATGCATAAGTTATTGATTAAAGATGCCTCCAGATAGACTCCCCCGTCAGGCTTACATTATGTTACGCAATTTAGATGGGTTTGGGAGATATACATGGGTGACTTCCATTAAAAATATCCTTTTCTCTTATGGGTTCGGCTATACTTGGATTACACAGGAAGTGGGCAATAAAAGCGTTTTTCTCTCGTCATTTCATTCAAGAGTTGTAGATATATGTACACATGAGTGGTCAATTAATGCATTGTCAAAACCCAAATTGCGCACTTATGTCACATTTAAAAGTATTTTAGAGCCAGAGAGGTATTTATCTTTGCCCTGTAATTGTAAATTTATTCATGCTCTCACCCGTTTTCGCAGTTCGTCTCTCCCTCTAGCAATAGAGGAAGGACGGCATCAAAATATCGATGTACATCTTAGACTATGTAAAGTATGTAACTCAGGTGACGTTGAAGATGAATACCACTTTTTGTTATTATGTTCTCTGTGCAGTAATCTTCGTCTTGATTTTATACCTCGGGAAATTTACAGTGTACCCAACTATGACAAGTTTAAAAGACTTATGATGTCTAAGGACAATGAAATACAAATCTCTGTAAATTCATTTAGAAAGCCATGGAATTACGAACCCTTACTTTAAATGATGATAATGTTTCTGTGATAACTTCTTTTCAGTAGTGTTTACACAGTATAATCTTTACCGTATATTACGAATAGTTTTATCTATTTCTGTGCAATTATTTCCATATGTAATCTCTGTATTCTCCTTGCATATGGGCCAGAGGCCTTTAAACGCAATAAAGTTATTATTATCATCTTTGGATTCGGTTTCACACATTGACTTGAAGTATTTTTCTCCTTAGCCATGCCTACCAAAAATTCGATAACAGGGAATGTGATGTGAACATGTATGGTGCTGCTACTGGAGATAGAGGTAACAACTGAGGGTTGACCTGCCGGGTGAAACCAAATAAATTTCTATAGACCCTGATAAGCCAACAGATATCCACAAACCGTTCTAATGCTCATGTTCATTATTTTTGTTTAGCCACGAATCAGAATTAAAACATCGTGACAGAAATATACAGCGTATCGGTTCTGTTACTTACCATTTTCAAGTCCTTGAAAAGTATTGATAGATTCACGTACCTGAAAATAACATTTGATTGATTAAAATGTTGTATTAGAAATTTGCTTCGTGTGTTTTTGCGTGTTTTGTGAATAATAGATACAAAGATAGATAAATAGATAGATAGATATATGAATGGATAGAAAGATAATAGGGACATATATACATACGTGCTAACATAACATACATACATACATACATACAAACATACATACATACATACATACATACATACATACATACATACATACATACATACATACATACATACATACATACATACATACACACATACATACATACATACATACATACATACATACATAGATACATACATACATACATACATACATACATACATACATACATACATACATACATACATACATACATACATACATACATACATACATACATACATACATACATAGATGCATACATACATACATACATACATAGATACATACATACATAGATATATAGATATATTGATAGATAGATAGATAGATACACACATACATACATACACAAACACACACATACATACATAGATACATAGATACACACATACTTAGATAGATACATAGATAGATAGATACATAGATAGATAGATAGATAGATAGATAGATAGATAGATAGATAGATAGATAGATAGATAGATAGGGGCATACATACGTATGTATATACATATATATACATGCATGCATGCATGCATTCATGCATACCTACCTACTTACATACCTACCTACCTACCTACCTACCTACCTACCTACCTACCTACCTACCTACCTACATACATACATACATAAATACACAAACACACATACATACACAAACACACACATACATAGATACATAGATACACACATACTAGATAGATAGATAGATAGATAGATAGATAGATAGATAGATAGATAGATAGATAGATAGATAGATAGATAGATAGATAGATAGATAGATAGATAGATAGGGGCATACATACGTATGTATATACATATATACATGCATGCATGCATGCATTCATGCATACCTACCTACCTACCCTACCTACCTACCTACCTACATACATACATACATACATACATACATACATACATACATACATACATACATACATACATACATACATACATACATACATACATACATACATGCTTTCAAGGAATAAATATATCACCTTGTTCTTGGTAATTAACGAGTAATACACAGTTGCAGCACTGCATATTACTGACTTGATTACGTATGCGATGATACTTATAAGGTAGAAGGATGTATCCCTGTAGAACTAAAAATAACGTTTGACAGTTAATGAAAACTTAACTTAAGTAAAAATGATGTACATTTTACACTCAGGCATTGAACTGTTTATTACATGTATGTACACGTTATACTCACACAGTTTTCTAAGTTTAACTTTTAGGGGTCTTCGGTTATAAATGCTTAAGCACTATAAACGTAATTTCTTGGTTAAGATATCAAGATATCCTTCCCCTAAGCCCTCAAAACGAAAGTTCGTTTTGAGGAAAACGTTTTTTATTTTGTATAGAAGATGCCACCTAGACGTTAAGCAAAATAGGATTTTTTTGTCGTTATTGCCATATAATCTGTATAAATTTACATATAATCGAGCATGTTTCTGAATTCATTTCAGTACTTACAAAAAGTGTCATTTCCCATGTCTTTTGTCTGAAAAGTGTCAGCTTTTGTTCAATATTTAGAAAAGTGATAAAATTCATTAAAACTCGGCAACTCTTTTTACAGCGGCAGGTTAACATTTTTATTACGACAAAATATACATTTGTCTGAACTTTTTTTTACATTTTTCTTCTAATATTTGTTAGTTGTAAGAATTCAACCAATAATTATATAGTTGTAAGAGTTCTACCAAATAATTTGTATTGAAGTTCTTTGTGATAACAAATGCTAAGCAAAACTACAGCCATGAGTGAAATTTCAAAAAAAAAGGATGTTTCAATTTCTACATGACCCACTGGACAGAAAAATACTTATGACAATGTAATTTAAACTTCAGAATTCCGCTTACGCAAGTTCCTTAGCCAAAGTTTGCAAATTGCATTTATCTTTCCAAAATATTTGAGGCAGTAAGGTGTGAAAGAGTATTTATTACAA
This sequence comes from Ptychodera flava, assembly GCF_041260155.1. Taxonomy (NCBI): domain Eukaryota; kingdom Metazoa; phylum Hemichordata; class Enteropneusta; family Ptychoderidae; genus Ptychodera; species Ptychodera flava. The sequence goes on from NC_091929.1 coordinate 11,804,069, forward strand.
AAAATCATGGTAAATGAAAAAAGTTGCAGGCCATCATAAATCTGATAGATACTTGACTCCTTTGTGGTACCAAGCAAATGAAACACTGTATTATTATTCACTTTAACTTCAGAATGAACCTACATACTATGAAAAGATATACAATAGGTTTATTACGACACTTTTTAGATGAACTAAATCAACTACAGAGTGGCCTCTAATACACGAGTGCTCGAGCAATTTAAGATAAATTTTAGTAGACAGACTCATAATACTTACTATTATTAATATGAATAGGATAATTGATAGAGGAATGTACAATCTCGATAACAGCAAAGATGTCTTTATCTATAAAATCGAACACATACAAATATTACTGTCACACACTTTTTTATCTCATGAACTTGCGAACGAACGTCACATTGTTTTGATTGTGTCACCAAAAAGTAATGGAAGTAATGGAATATTTTGACATTCCAAATAATAAAGTCACGATCACCAGCTATTCGAGATCAAAATTGCGTGAGGCTAATTTATGCCAATCGGTTTTGTTAGAAGAAATAATACTAATGTCAATATTTTTTAGAAATATTGAGCCTTCAACAATACGGACAATAATTCAAAGACCACTCACACATCGTTGACTCCTACGTTTTGTCGATACACTGACAACAACAACCATCAAGTCTTCCTGCCAAGATAAATGAATGTATATACCATAATACCATAATAACATAGTACATTGATGAATAAAAAGTAGACTATATCAATGGTAGGTTGCAAGGCATGGAGACATTTTTTCACATTCCTGGCTACTTGGAGTGTGGGATTGCTGGTGTGGGAAAAATCGATTCCACACTCTCAGAAACCGTCCCACATTCTGCAGTATATTATACAAGAGATCTGATAGGATTATATATAGCCTTTCGTTCCACGCGTAAATTATAATATAATGGCTCGATGAGTAACACACGGACCGGAACTAAAAAGTAAGCAGGTCAGGGCACGTGGGCAGACGACAGCATTGTCATGATTTTGGAAAACGTTGTACGTGACCCCGGATGGTGACAGACTCACAAAAAATCGCACGAATTTTCCAAATAACTGGTGAACATAGGCTACATGGAAGCTATGGCTTATTTTTTCTGTAGGACGGCAGAAGTTGAAGTATCGGCAGCGGAACTCGCCAAAGACTCGGAATACTGTAGTAGATGGCCACGAAGTAGGATAGTCGCCTATACAGTGAAAAATTCAATGTTTGCAGTATGAATTGAACGCATTTTGTGGTCATGTGAGAAATTGAATCTCACACACCAAGGACCTGGGATCAGATTTCTCACACGAGTTGGGGATATTTTGTATCACACAAGCCTGCGGCTCGTGTGAGACAAAATATCCCAAACGATCCCAGGTCCTTGAGAGTATGAGATTCTATTATTTTTCATCATTGTCCAAAACTTAAAACTATCCTGGGGATTATGAAAGATGTGCGGGTGTATTATGTTGACTACAAACAAATTTAGGCTGTCAGACTATTGGCATACTGCAAGTCTGCAAGCGCTGGCTCGTTACTTTGAATGTAGCTGCTACACCGTGTTTACGTTGAACGCGATTTGAACTAATTTGGGATAATTTGATGCTGAAGTAATGTCTTTAAAGTCTGCAAATGTAAACTTATCTCCTTTATTTTGTACGTAACACACTTGTTTTTATGCTTAATTCGTATAATATTGAGACATTCAGCCATAGGACACCTTAAATGTTTGAGATATTTGAAAAATATGAAGATCCAATTATCCCAAATTAGTTCCAATCGTGTTGTTGATAACTGACAGGAAGAGTTCTATTTTTCTCACTGATTATCATCTAGTTGTGTGTCAATACACACATACTACACACATATTCAAACACACACACATATATATATATATATATATATACATATATATATTACAGATAGATAAATACACAAACTGATAAGAAGACAGACAAATAAATACCTGAATACAAAACTAGTCAACATACATACAAATATATATATATATATATATATATATATATATATATATATATATATATATATATATATATATATATATAATACTACAAACAAGAATTGTATATAATTAGGGATCTAGATGTACGTGCATAGGAATCTGTATGCAGAGCCGTACGCGAAGCATACTTTTTAATTTGTGTATTAAGTATTCTCTTGTCGGACTAGTTATAACCGATAGGTAAAATGTATGAAATGCATCGCAGCCGTTACGTCCTTATGAAATAGTCATATTTTGAGAGCAGTGGCATTCGTAAATTTGCAAGCAATTAATCCAAGGAGACAATGAGGGAAGGCAAAGCGAACAGATAGTACTTACGTACAACGCCGAAGATATCCAAGCTAATACACCCATTAGATGAAAGTCCAGTATCAGTAAACAAATCGCAGCCACCATTGACAGTATACTACACGTTACTAGGGTAACACAGATTAGTACCACCTGTTTGCGTTTGATGTGAAATTGTTTACTATGAATTGGTGACTGCGTCTCAAGTCTGTCAAAGATGTCCGTTTCCATAGTCACTGTGATATTTCTTCGTTGGTGTTCTTTTGTCTCGGAAATATCTTGCACTGCAAAAAAAACCTATAATACTTACTGTATTAGCATGGATTATTGACTGTATTTTAGCTGAAGAGTGCAGATACAGATGAATACAGTCAAGAATCCACTTCTTGTATTCAACAAGCCTGTATTCATGTGGATTCATGTGAATTCACGTGTATTAAACTATAATACAGGCAACTCATTAATGTGAATTTATCTGAATTATTGGGTTTTCATGCAGTGCTTGTAGGCCTGGGTATACATAGAAGCCTACAGCGTCTAGAAAACGTAATAAGTTATTTTCTTCTATGTGTCATGTTTCAATTTGCATGTACAAACATCGTATTAACGTTAGACTTTTTTATCCGGCTACTGCTGTTAAAGACAGAAACGAATGACATACGATATAAAGGTCACACAGTTTCCTCGGTAGTGTAGTTGGCGAGGTATGATAAATTGCTTCTAAAATGACACCATGTATTAACTTTTCGAAATGGTTGACAAGCAGCTACTTAAAAATGTGGTTCACATTCGACAGAGCCGCAGGAATGAGATGGTTTGTTGCTAAGGCATTAAACGCACCATAGGAATTTGAATAGCCATTGTACTACATTGATGTAAAGTCGACGTGTAATCATTTCTATCGACGCCAAAGTTCTCACGAACTTTTTTGTTCGTTTGATAAAATGTACAAGGAATATGCACAGTGGGACGGAGATGAGCCATGATAAAAACACTGAAATATGAATTTTGCATAGTTTGTTCCTCAAAAAAAGAAATGCATGTTAAACAAAACGGTAATATGAGAACAATCAGAATCACTATAGATTCGTTCATGCAAACATTCTCGGATTCCACTCCCTAACAAACACCAATCCACGTTCCAAATGCTACAAACTAGTATATTGCACGTCTCACTTTTCGTGGGCCGTTGAAAAAGATCTTGCTGACAATAAACCTTGACTTGATATACATTTAAGGCGTATTATGTAGTCTAGCGTGGGTCAATTTCGGCCTTATTTAAGACAGACACGAAAGCGAACTCGTACATACCTACAACGGCCGACCTTTCTCACATGTCGGGATCTCTGGTTATGATTAACGTTGTATACATAAGTGTGTTATAAATGTTATTGAAATCGAACAAAGGTCAAAGTGTCTTGTATTCAGCCACTCTTCATTGTACACCATCTGCCTTTGCCTAAGACAACTATATCACTAATTGCTACGATATTTGTCATTCACTTTGCGACACAGTGGAACGAATGGAAATGGTCATCCAATTCTCAAAGCAGAAATGTTCTACTCCTGAAAAGAGAACGTGCTTTGTTTCGTAGACCCAGTATGCCAAGAGATCACGTGATGGCGGTACAAACAAACCTACGTTTACGGAAATACACGTACTTCTATGTGCGTTGGTGCATGAGGGTTTGTTTGTACCGTGGTCCATTCACAATCTGGCGTTTACCCATTAATTTAATCAAGGTATACTAATAATCGTACATTTCCCTGACTTAAGACAGCTACACAGAGTTCCGGTGAGCTAAGAACTGATATTAAATATGGGAAAAATCGACAGTTTTCGTCACAAGGCAGGAGAGCTTCATGTCAACAGCGGAATGATAAAAGTTTTGAGGGAAATTTTTTTCCGGGGCAGGGGAAATCGACACACTTTGCGCATATGGCAGGGAAGCTTCAAAAATTCACAATGGATGAAAACAGGCAAAAATATGTGGGGAGTGGGTAAAAATGAAGTTTGACTGCGAGAGAGTAAATCGAAAAATTTTGAGATGGACGGCAAATTATGAACAGCTAACGGCATCGTTCTCCTCCAGTTCTGGTAATTTTAGAGCAATTTAATTTTCCTAGGTACATTGTTGTTATTTAAATGACAAACAAGAACGATGTGATGCAGTTCAATGGTGGCTTTATATATAAATTGTAACTGAAGTCACTATTTGACATGAATTTTAGACAGCAGTAAAATGACGACTGCATTAAACAGTGTGTTCGTTCGTACAGTATAAACAATGTGATTATTGCTGGCGACTTCAATATCCACGTTGATAACACAAATGATTATGATGCGCAAAAAATACAGACCTCCTCGATTCATTCGGACTGTTCCAGCACGTCAAAATTCCAACTCACGAAAAGGGACGCACTCTCGATCTAATTATTAGCAAGAGTTGTGATGCATGTATTTCTGACATTTCAAGTGATTGCCTCCTGCCATCTGATCACAGTTCACTTCATTTCAATATCATGGTCAATAAACCTGCCCAAGCTTACAATACTAGTATATCTCGCTACATTCATTCTGTGAACATCAGCAAGCTTCGAGAAAGACTAGCTGACTTATTGTCAGTTTTGCCATCAAATGAGGAACGGGCTAGTTTGCAGGCTGCGAGTTAAAACAACATAATCGGCTCACTTATCGATGACATCGCTTCCCGAATAACTAAAGTGACCCCAATCAAGCAACGGATCCCTTGGTATACCGAAGAGCTTTTGGGGATGAGAAGAGATCTTCGTCGCTTTGAAAGACAATGGATTAAAACCGGACTAGTTGTACATGAAGAAATTTACAAATCCTTCCGTTCCAGTTATGTTAGAAAATTAAATGACGCTCAAGCTGCATATCATCGCGATCGGATAGATCATGCTGACCAGAAATCTATTTTCAAGATTATAGACAACATGATTGGAAAAAAGAAGACCATGAGAGGAATTTTCCCAAAAATGGACATTGCAAAATTACCAAACGCCTTTGCAAACTTCTTTCGAAGCATCTGACATTTGTTACACCTTCTGATTGCCCAACCTCAAATGTTTCACTTCACTAATTTACACCTATCACAATCGATTATGTGTCAATGCTAGCAACTTGCAACCAAAATCTTGTATGCTCGATCCATAGCCAACAGTACTCTTAAAACAATGTAATGAACAGGTGGCTCCAGCTATTTGTAATATAATCAATAGGTCTTTGCTTTCTTGGGAATTTCCAGATTCATGCAAATCGGCACTCGTTCGTCCTCTGCTCAAGAAGACAACCCTGGATCCAAACATCTTTAACAACTATCGCCCTGTATCAAATCTTTCGTTTCCTTCAAAGCTTATTGAACATGCAGTTTCTAAACAATTGAATGCATACTTATGTCACCACAATCTGTTCGCAGAACATCAATCGGCATATCGAGCTGGGTACAGTACAGAAACTACTCTCCTTAGAGTGCAAAATGATGTACTGCGATCTCTTGATAGACGCAGAGATGTTCTTGTGATTTTATTTGATCTATCTGCCGCCTTCGACACAATTGACCATAACATTTTGTTTCACAGATTGCGTTACAGATTTGGTATTTCAGGAACTGTATGGGATTGGTTCAAATCATATTTGCGGGGTCGTACACAATCGGTCTGTGTTGAGTCAATGAATGCGGTGTCCCCCAGGGTTCGGTCCTTAGAGGATATCATGACCAAGTATGGGCTATAATTGTATGATGTATGTAGGTGACACCCAATCTCATATCACTTGTGAGGGCGATCAGGTTCCGATCGATGTTATCGAGTCTTGTGTGAAGAATATCCGAGGGTGGATGAGAGAAAATATGCTGGTTCTCAATGACGGGAAGACAGAAATTGTACATTTCTCATCTAAATTCAAAGGTGTCGGCCCGGTAATTCACTGTGATGTACATATTGGTGATGCCACCATACAGCCTTCGAACGCAGTTCGTAATCTTGGTGTTACCATGGATACAGTCGGTATTATGTCGGGACATGTTGTTAATATTTGTAGGTCAGCCTCCCATGCGTTATGGAAGATAGAGAAACTTCGTAACATCTTAGATCAGAGCACTACGGAGAAACTTGTTCACGCTTTCATCACGTCTCGTTTAGATTATTGTAACAGTTTGCTTTTTGGCCTGCCAGCTTCTGAAATTCAAATGCTGCAAACTATTCAGAACTCTGCAGCTCGTTTAATTACTAGAGCAAGAAAAACCGATCATATCACACCTTGTCTCTACAGATTACATTGGCTTCCAGTTACGCAAAGGATAGAATGCAAAATTCTTAGCATCACTTTTAAGATTCTTAATGGTAACGCTCCAAAGTATTTAGGTGAATTGCTTACAGTCCGTGACACACAGCGTACACTTCGCTCTCATTCAAGTGTTGTAAATTTATATCAGCCAATTGGAAATACAGTGTATTACGGTGATAGGGCTTTCTGAATTTGTGCACCTCGCTTATGGAATTCTCTGCCATTACATATTCGAGCGGTTCAATCATTGGATGTTTTTAAAAGTTAACTGAAAACTCACCTTTTTACGTCTTTTTATCCGTAATTCTTGTAGTTTTTATGATGAGTTTTTATAATCTGGTACTAATTTTACCTTTGCTTTTTTACTGTCAGTTTAAAGCAATTTTATGTTTCATCCTTCTCTTTGTTGATTTTAAGTGTAAAGCGCATTGAGATTATTTTTAATGTAATGCCCTATATAAAAATATCGATTAAGATTAAGTTTAAGTATAACCACCGCTATGAACAGGAATATAAGGATAATTTCGATGCATTTTTACATTATCACTTTACCTTCAAACAAGATAATGCATCTAAAGATACTATGTCATCCTCCTTCTCCCTGTCCTCGATGATGGCGGCTATATCCATTCAAGTTTTGCGCGAAAATCCGACAGACAGAGACTACTCTGACGCATCAAAAGGAACGTGCGTCCGAATGTGAACGGAAACAGCTGGAGCCAAACAACTTCATCCGCCACGCTGACTTATTCAAATTACATCGCACGGGAAAGGTCTATGCATGTGATAAATGTATAATATCCAAGTATTTCTCACTCTTGTGACGTCATCGAAGACACGTGTTTCCCCCAACTCCCGCTATTTTGGGGAGACTCTTGTCTTCGGTGATGTCATACTCGTTCGAAATACTGGTGTATATATATATATATATATATATATATATATATATATATATATATATATATAGAGAGAGAGAGAGAGAGAGAGAGAGAGAGAGAGAGAGAGAGAGACAGACAGACAGAGAGAGAGAGAGAGAGAGAGAGAGAGAGAGAGAGAGAGAGAGAGAGAGAGAGAGAGAGAGAGAGAGACAGACAGACAGACAGACAGACAGACAGACACACACACACACAACGTCCAGTCGCTTTACATTCTTTCTGCGGAAATGTTGGCAATCACTCAACTCGGTTCCGATCAACGCACATGTATAAAATTGCATTTGAAGTCCTCTTTAATCGTGATATTTGTGTAATAATTTGAGAATGACAAACATTAGATTTAGTGAAATAATTTCTTCAATAAATATCCGGGAAAGTATTTAGTATATTTGAATGTTAATGTTTTTTCCCCATTCCATCTTATAATTTAACTGGATAAAATGTAACTGAATAAAGTGGTCTAAAGCGTCAGTGTAATTACAAAATTTGAACAGAAAATCATCAATTTTTGCTGATACATATATGTTGTAGCGACAAAAGAAGACACTCAGAGACAGACAGATGGATGAACAGTTGTTTGACATCAGTGAAGGAACTTACGACAAACAACACCGGACCGATTAATTGTTTGAAAGAGTCAGTAAGGTAATAGCTGAAAATATCAAATAAAGAATTCACATAATAAATCAAATGCAAAACCATTTCGAGATTCTTAGGACATTGCTAGAGGTGAGTTTCCGCCATGATAATGTGGTCATCTCGTATTTCCAAGCCTTGTGAGAGAAGTTCCATTTCTTTGCCACTTGTATCCTCACACTCTAAGATTTCTGTGGAGAAGAAAATTACAAATGTATCAAACGCGAGTCGGAAGGCAACACGTCGGTAAGTGGTAAATATATATGTTAATGGGCGAGTGGCAAATCCACAAAGAGGGCCTTATTTTAGAAGTTTAATGTACCCACCTTACATACGGCCACATCATACGTCATTTTAAAGCTTATTATCTCTACTTTAAGAAAATTGACGATGTGGAGCTGCCAAGTAGGGCCATAACCTCCTAATTTGCATAATTAACAAGGGTACCCAATTTGCATAAATGTGATATAATATTTGACATTTATTGATAACTTCTCTAACGATACGTTTAAACTATCGAGTGATATATCAAATGAAAGGCCTTTCCATGTAGAATACAAAATGGATATTCAAAAAGATATTAAAGTTGATTTCACTGAAATATTTTCATGTTTATATGGACAACAATATTTTCCCCTTTTGAATAACAATATTTTAAAAATTTTAACACATACAGCCACAGCACACAGCCACATCATACATCATTTGAAAGCTTATTATCTCTACTTTAAGAAAATTGACAATTTTGAGCAACCACATCGGGCCATAACCCCCAAATTTGCATAATTCACACGGGTACCCAATTTGCATAAGTACGATATAAAATTAGAAAATTCACTGTTAACTACTGTAAACATACTTTTAAACTATCGAGTGATATGTCAAATGAAAGGTACTTGCATGTAGAATACAACTTTGGTATCCAAAGACATGTTTAAATTGATTTCACTGAAATATTTTAATATTTATATTGAAAATTATATTTTCCTCTCTTGAATATCAAAATTTTAAACATTTTAACACATACAGCCACAACATACAGCTACATCATACATCATTTGAAAGCATATTATCTCTTCTTTATGAAATGGACAAGGTTGAATTGTCAAGTACGGCCATAGCCCCTAATTTGCATAATTTACAAGGGTATCCAATTTGCATCCATGCAATATAAATTACATATTCATTGTTCACTACACTAAACATACTTTTAAACTATCGAGTGATATATCAAATGGAAGGTGTTTTTGCATGTAGCATATGAAATAGATATCGAAAGAGATATTTAAATTGGTTTCACAGCAATATTTTCACATTTATATTGAAAATAATACTTACCCCTTTTGAATAACAATAATATAAATATTTCATCACATACAGCCACATCATACAGCCACATCATATGTCATTTTAAAGCTTATCATCTCTTATTCAAGAAAACTGACAATGTTGAACTATCAAGTAAGGCCGTATCCCTAAATTTGCATAATTTACACCGGTAAGCAATTTGCATAACTGTAATATAAAATTAGAAAATTCATTGACTATTCAAAACATGCTTCTAAACTATCGAGTGAGATTTCAAATGAAAAGTATCTGCATGTAAAAAACAAAATTGACATCCAAAGAGATATACAAAGTGGTTTTACGGAAATATTTTTTATATTTGTAGTGAAAAAAGTATTTTCCCCTTTTGAACAACGGTATTTTAAAAATTTTAACATTAGTATCAATGCAACCACATTCATTTTGATGTGCGAAGAGTGCATAGAACACGGAGAACAAACAACTAAAATGAGGTCTGGAAATGAATATTTTGTTGGTTAATGTATGTACATATGAATTGCTCTTTTTGTCTGCATTATTATCCGATACCGATGTATAGTTTTTATAGGTCAGAGAGTGTACCCATTCCAGCATATGAAAACCTTTTAATGTTACTCAAGTATGCCAACATGTTCTTGTAATGTTGTAACCAAGGCAACATCACACACACACACACACACACACACCACACACACACACCACACACACACACACACACACACACACACACATATATATATATATATATATATATATATATATATATATATATATATATATATATATATATATACCAGGTGGCACCTGATCAGTACTGCTTTGGGAACCAAGGCAGTTGACTGTATTGTTTTCAAATCCCCGAAACAGTCGCCTTGGTAAATAACTGATGAACACCTAGGAGATTTTGATGATGTTTTTTCTTTGCTGTATATTAATTGTTATAAACTAAAACTCCTGATGTCATATCTTCATCATTCATATGACACAATCATAGAGAACCCATCATGATCTATTGCTTGCACTTGCATGACGTTACTTTACACCATTGCTGTACTTATTTCCATCCGAGTGAATTTAAACTGTTTAACTACTTCTGACTATATTTTTAACATATATGGTTAATGATTTGAACGCCGACATTTTTTCCTAAAGATGTGTTGGGAAAATATCACCAATTACTATTAAGTCCAAACATAAAGAAAGATCCCCAACGACACTATTATAGTTGTTGAAAAGTAACTCTGTAGCCGAAACAATATGTGAGAGTAAGCTGTAGTCAAAGTTATGGCATAATTCATGATCCAAGTCATTCATGCCGATACAGTGTCATGCATTTCCAGTTCATCTAGTAATTCTACAAATTCATCATCCTCTTCTTAAACAGTTTTGTCATGAGTGAAAGGGTTGCCACAGTTATAGCTGCCTTGTGCATGGAAGATTAATTTGACAGCAGACACAACTGGTGACAGTGTAATAAGAGAAAGCAAACTCCACACATCGTTCATATCTTATTCTTGTTTGAATTTTGTGTATGTTATGTTTGGCGGTTTTGTGTAAAGTGTTGATCTGCAGCGAGACGTACCCCTAACCTACGTATCTGCCCTGAACCTGCACTGGAGTGGAAAGACTACTGTAACACTGCAATCCTTTGATGCTACCTTTAGAGAATAGAGTTGTCTTCGTCAGTCACTTAAAATTCATTTTCGGTTGGTGAAACGTGTGCACTATTTGACCACGTTGTTTCACTGAAGTTAAGTTTGTTCAAGTAAGGAAGCTATAGAATGTCTACCATTTCGGTCTGGTTGTGTTTTTTGATGCTCAAGTGAATCGGAGATCGAGCTGTTGTACGTTTTGTTTGGCATAGGTGTAACGCTTATATTTCTGTTTCATATGTATGTGATTAGGCTACGTTCACAAATAATGGTGGTGAGGGGCGGAGGAATTCGGGTTGGAATCGAAATTTTGAGGGATAGTAGGGGAAAACTTGAAAGTTTGGTGATCTGCCTATAGGGGACCTGAAAATGTTTTGGTTCCCTTTTACTTTTTGCGATTCCAAGGTTTCGAAGGCAATTCAATGAAAATCGAATAACAATTAAATGTCATCCGATTGTTCTAAAGTTCGTAATAATCAAACAAGATCTAGAATTACTTTTACTCTTTATTTATACTTGATTACTTTCATCTCAAAAAAATCTTGCATTTTGTATCGTATTGTTGTGGCATAATTGTTCTAATGTATTGTAATGTTTCGCCTTTCACAAAAACTTGAATATTGCCGTTTGATTGCATAAACTGGAATCTGGTATCTGTTGGTTGTACGTGTGTTATTAAGTCGAGAATGTTAATTGGATGCATCGATGACCTTCACAGATGATGAGGTCTAAAGATGTGATTTTTTGAGAAGAGCTTTCAACATTTCAGAGTAGGATGCAATTTTTATGTTTGATATGAATTTATTAAGCTCGTGCTGGATTCCAATGAAAGTCATACATTGTCTCTGAATCTCAGTCAGAGCGATATTTGTTCTGTGTGTAGCTAAATTATTCTTATTTTGTATATATTTTATTCTTATTTTGCATAGTGCGGGCATTATTCGTATTTACTACACAATTTTATGCATATTAAAAATAAGTCAAGATATCGCGATTTGAATAAAAATATTCAATAAGAATATTTAAGATACGTGTTTTGAATTCATCTTTCTATTCTACATGCCAATACCTTTCATTTGATATATCACTCGATAGTTGAAAAGTAAGTTAAGACTACATAACAGTGGATTTTTATATTTTTATATCGGACTCATGCAAATTAGGTACCCTTGTGCGTTATGCAAATTAAAGAATTACGGCTGTATTTGCAGCTGCATATCGTCAATTTTCATGAAGCAGAGGCAATAGGCTTTCAACTGACGTATAATGTGGCTGTATGATGTAGTTGTATGTGTAAAAATTATTTAAATATCGTTATTCAAAAGGGGAAAATATATTTTTCGATATAATTATGAAAAGAATTCAACAAAATCATTTTTAATATCTCTTTGGGTATCTATTTTGTATTGTACATGCAAATACCTTTCATTTGATATATCACTTGATAGTTTAAATTATGCATAGAGTAGTTAATAAATTCCTAATTTTATATCAAATCCTGTAGTTTGCGTACCCATGTGAATTATGCAAATTAGGAGCTATGACCGAACTTGACAGCTCAACATTGTCAATTTTCTTGAAGTGCAGATAATAAGCTTTCAAATGACGTATGATGTGGCTGTATGATGTGGCTGTATGCATTAAAATTTTTAAAATATTGTTATTCAAAAATGGAAAATATTTTTTCAATATAAATATGAAAATACTTTAATGGAATCAATGTAAATATGTCTTTGGATATCAAAGTTGTATTCTACATGCAAATACCTTCAATTTGATATATCACTCGATAGTTTAAAAGTATGTTTAGAGAAGTTAACAGTAAATTTATAATTTTACATCGCATTTATGCAAATTGGGCCCCGTGAAAATTATGTAAATTAGGGGCTATGGCCCTCTAAACAGCTCAACATTGTCCATTTCATAAAGTAGAGATAATAAGCTTTCAAATGACGTATGATGTGGCTGTTTGATGTGGCTGCATGTGTTAAAATTTTTAAAATATTGTTATTCAAAAGGGGAAAATAATTATTTCACAATAAATATGGAAATATTCAGTGAAATCAATTTAAATATATCTTTGAATAACCATGTTGTATTCCACAGGCAAATACCTTTCATTTGATATATCACTCGATAGTTTAAAAGTATGTTTAGAGTAGTTAACAATGAATTTTTAATTTTATATCGCATTTATGCAAATTGAATACCCGTGTGAATTATGCAAAATTAGGGAGGTATGGCCCTACTTGGCAGCTCCACATCGTCAATATTCTCGAAGTACAGATAATAAGCTTTCAAATGACGTATGATGTGGCCGTATGTAAGGAGGGTACATAAGTGTGAAAAATAGGTGAGTCTGCCGCTCGCCTATAATGGGTGGTCGACCATAAAAATTGACGCGCTGGGTAAAACCGTGTAATGCACACGTTGTGCAAAATATATACACATGAATAACCATAGAAGTCGGATGACAAACTTTACGTACACTTTTCAACGTTCGACTTAGTAACATAAGTCTTACTTCGTGTGGGACAGCTATGGTGTTGACTTAATCAATTAATCAGCTGATACGTACAGCCGATTAGCCACCAGTTGGCAATGTGTGCACACAGGTTTGAAAGGAGATAAGATAAGGACTTGTAGGTAATAAAGAAAGCAGTCAGACGGTTTGGAGTCGAAATCTTTACTGGAAATATCACAGTTATGAGAACTTGTAGGCAATATAATAAAAAGCAGTCAGACGGTTTGGAGTCGAAATCGTTATTTGAAATCACAGTTAAAATTGACAAAAGAAAATTAATCAAAAAACCGTTGCACAAAGAACCTCACCCTCTCCACCCCAGGGATTAACATCTTTTCCCTGTGGTCAGACTTCAAATTATTATTTGTTTATATGTGTTTTGAGTTTTTTTGTTTTTAAGGTTAATTTCCGTTATATACGTCCCACTGTTTCTCAAAACGCGGAGATAGTGGGAACCTTATAATCACATTTATTTGAGTCCATACATTTAAAACTGCACACGTTACGTTTTCAAATTTTTATAGAAAAATTCTTATTGCCGATTTAACGCGATAGAAAAAATGAAAAGGTCAATGCGGTTTGGCGCGTTACAGTTATATGCCAACCTTAATCAAAACCTTTGATGGGATCACCACTATACATTTATAAGTATTCCCTTTTTATAGTTGACTAGACACGAATATTCTAGGTATTATTCTCAACTTGACTAGAGACAAAGGATGTGTAGCTATTTCTTGATCTTCATCATCTTTGGATTCGATTTCGTACAAAAGGAATATCTCCTCAGCAATGCCTACCAAAAGTTCGATGACACGGATGTGTGTGTGTGCTACTGTAGGTACAAGAATACATGTAGATGGCGCTGTTGATCGGCTGCCTTTTTAGTTCTCTCTCAGTTTTTAGAACCAATTTTCGTTCTTACGGCGTGTTTTAAAGCTTGGTTGTCTTAATCTTGGTTTTAAAGTGTCCTAGCACCAAACGGTTTAGAAGAAGACGTCATCTGTCGCTCCAGAGACTGTAAGTTTCTGCTTCTTTTCTTCGGAGTTTCTGACGCACTTTGTGACCAGTTCAACATGGCAGCGCATACTCTCCTATTACGTCACAGCCTTTGTTCTTCACTGTACAAAACTCCCAAACCCCGTGGACGTAAAGCTGGACGGAAACATCCTAAGCCAGTATACCGTATTTCGACCATCGTCACTGCAGATCGGACTTCCAGACTACTACAGAAAAGTGTTCGAACAAGTGTGCTTCAGCAGATATGTGTTCAAGATATTGTATACGGTGAGCCTAAAGCCATCGAAACTCTCGTTACAAATCGTACCATTCAACCAGCTGCAAAGAAGAGAAAACCGGTGCTCTTGAAAATTCCAAAGTTCTCCACATGTTTTCAAAAATTGCAACTGAATGCTGCCCTTTGGAATGCACGTTCAATGACTGGAAAAATTGGCGTCATTGCATCAACTCTGATCGAAGATAATCTTGATATCTTAGTCATAACGGAAACATGGCTCAAGAGTCAAACCGACCCTGTAATCGCCGATTTTCATTCAGCTGTCAGTGGATACAATTTTCACCACCAGTCTCGCTCAAGACGAAGAGGCGGCGGTGTCGCTATGATCGCCCGCTCCAATTTGCGTATTACAGAAAAACAATCTGGTTCATTCAGTTCTTTTGAATCTCTAGACATCAAACTTCAATCATCAAGTCAGACAGTGCGTATTATCACCATCTACCGCCCGCCGAAATCTAAGAAAAACAGTTCGACCACAAATGATTTTCTCACCGAGTTCTCCACTCTACTGGAATCTGTTGTACCGTCACCGGGCTATCTTGTCATTGCTGGTGACTTCAACTTTCATCTTGATGACGGCAACTTGCCCGATACAGTGAAGTTTACCACCCTACTGCACTCTATGGGATTGCGTCAACACATTCTCTCGCCTACACATAACAAGGGACACAGGATGTACATCCTGGACCTAGTTATTACACGTTCAGCAGACCAGATTCTCCACTCCGTCAATATCACTAATTCAATGAACTCTGATCACAGTCTTGTACGGTTCGGTTTGACCGTCAGCGTCCGGCAAACAGTAAGGTGAGGATCTCGCGGCGAAATTTCCGTAACATGAGCACCGATGTCTTGCGAGACGAAATTGCTGCTAAGTTCCACACCTATCCACGTGATATCGACATTGAACGTCTATCAAAATTCTACATCGACTCAGTCACGGACATATTAGACACTCTCGCCCCCATCAAGCATAAAGTGGTGACTGATAAAGTAAGGGCCCCATGGTATTGTGAAGAGCTACTATTGCTACGGAAAACTGTGCGACGACTTGAGACAAAATATCGCGCCACAAACCTTGAGATTGATCGTCAGATTTTCCTGACAAGACGGAATGAATACTTTCGCCGCTGTGATGATTTGAAGGCTGACTACCATAGGACTCGCATTGAAGAAGCAGATAATAAGAGGCTGTTCAAGATCATCGCTGAGTTGACTGATGCGAAGGCAATTCATGCCAAAGAGCTACCTTGGCAAATTCCATCGAAGGAAATTCCATCTGAATTCATGAACTACTTCAACACAAAAGTCTCTAAACTTCGTGAAGGTTTACCCAGTGTCCGTGTTGACAGTGACTGCGTTTTACCGTCCCATACATTTCCAGCTTTCAGTGTTGTGTCTGCAGACCAGGTTTATACCCTAATTAAACGATCAGCGCCGAAATCATGTGATCTTGATGTACTGCCAGCGAACTATATCAAGAAATTTGCCAGTGTTCTATCGCCATTCCTGGCTCATCTCTTCAATGAATCGCTGTCATCTGGTAGTGTGCCCAGTCACTTTAAATCTGCCGTCATCCGACCACTGCTCAAAAAACCGGACCTCAACCCAAATATCCTGAAGAGTTATCGACCGATATCAAATCTACCATTCTTATCTAAAGTTCTTGAGCGCATTGTTGCATCGCAGTTGAGCAGTTACCTCAGTGATCACTCTCTGTTTTCCAAGTTCCAGAGCGCTTATCGCGCTCATCACAGTACAGAGACTGCCCTTCTGCGTGTTCATAATGACATCATGCTTGCTCTCAACGATAAAAATGACGTTCTCCTCATCATGCTGGACTTGTCGGCGGCTTTTGACACAGTTGATCATGAGATACTACTTCATAGACTTCAATTTCGGTTTGGTGTCACTGGTACAGCTCTATCGTGGTTCAAGTCTTATCTCAGCCATCGCAATCAGTGCGTCAAAGTTGGCTCTGCAGCATCAGCTAGTACACATATGAAGTATGGTGTTCCTCAAGGCTCAGTTCTGGGTCCGATTCTTTTTACTCTCTACACATCACCACTTGAAGACATCATCGTCCAGCATGGTTTTAATCCTATGATGTATGCGGATGATACACAGATTTATGTTGTGTGTAGCAGACCTGATGAAGTTCGAGTTTCTGTCGAGGTATGCGCCAACGAAATCCGCTGCTGGATGAAATCCAATATGCTTATACTCAATGATGAGAAGACAGAGGTTGTTCAGTTTTCGTCTCGCCTCAGATCCGATGCAGTGAAACTCTCAAGTCTAAGGATTGGTGAGTCAGATATTGCCCCTTCTGCAACAGTTCGCAATCTCGGTGTGAAACTCACCCATGACGGCTCGATGTCAGACCATATCAGCCACATCTGTAGGAATGGATTTTATGCATTGCGTAGAATTGGCAAGATCCGTCAATTGTTGGACAAACCCACAACAGAAAAGATGGTCCATGCATTTGTCACTTCTCAGCTGGATTACTGCAACAGTCTTTTGTATGGTGTTGGGAAATTTCAGCTCGGACGCCTTCAGTCACTTCAGAATGCTGCAGCTCGCCTTGTCTCGCGTACTCGAAAATTTGATATATCACACCTGTATTCATCGATCTACACTGGCTGCCGGTTGAAGCTAGAATTAAATTCAAAATCTTGTTGACAACCTTTAAAATAGTTCATCGTGTTGCTCCACTTTATCTCATGGATCTGATTGAGATATACACTCCTGCCAGAGATCTCAGATCGTGTGATTCGTTACGGTTAGTGCCACCGCGGGGAATGTTCAACAAGGCATATGGGCAGAGAGCTTTCTCTGTCTGTGCACCGTCTCTGTGGAACTCATTGCCTCCAGAAATCCGTAATGCTAGTTCCGTTGACTGTTTTAAGCGCATTTTAAAGACCCATCTTTTTGTAAAGCACTATTACTAATGTTTCGGAAGGGTCACCATTTTTACCGTAACCGCTGATGCTTGTTTTTATTTTATTTATTTTATTTTAACGTTTTCTGCTACTTACTCAGTAGAATTTTTAATAATTTTCTTTTTTTTGTATTTTGACTGTTTTTTACTCTGCAGAAATTTTCATTATTTTAAACCATGTACGTTTTTAGCATAATTGTTTTAGCATAATTTGATTGTTTTTACATTTTAAGTTTGTCATGTTTTGCTGGTATTTTTATCAATTTTAAATGTGTAAAGCGCACTGAGACGTATGTGTAGTGCGCTTTAAAGAAATAAATATTATTAAATATTATTAAGAACAAGTAACAACAGAGGATTGACCTGCCAGGTCAGACTCAATTAAATTTTACAGATCTTATGATAAACTATTAGATATCGACAAACTATTATATTGATTATAACCGTTAGTTTTGTTTCGTCACGAATCAAAAGTTAAACAGCGTGACAGAAATCTACAGCGTATAGGATCTATTACTCACCGTCTTCAAGTCCTTGAACATAATTTGGAGATTCACGTACCTGAGGATAACATGTAATTGATTACATATTGAGATTTTAAGTAGTAATTTGTTTATATATATATATATATATATATATATATATATATATATATATATATATATATATATATATATATATATATATATATAGTTATTTATATATATATATATATATATATATATATATATATATATATATATATATATATTATATATATATATATATATCATACATTATGTATAATGTATATATCATGCAAATATACATTTACATACATACGTACATACATACGTACATACATACATACATACATACATACATACATACATACATACATACATACATACATACATACATACATACATACATACATACATACAGACATACATACATACATACATACATACATACATACATACATACATACATACATACATACATACATACACGCATATTTTTCAGGTAAATAATATATTACCTTGTCCTTGGTAATTAACACGTAATCCACTGTTGCAGCACCACATAATACTGACTTGATTGCGTAGGCGATAAGACTGACAACGTAGAACAATGTATAATACCTGTCAAACTAAAAATTATACAGGAATGTGTTTTGTATTGACAGTTCATAAAACCTTTACTTACGTAAAAGCTATGTACATTTTATAATCCAGCATCGATCGGTTCTATATAGACACTTTATATACACATTTTCCTAAAAAATGATTTTGTGTTACTTTGAGGGGTCGTCGATCATAAAAGCTAAAGCAGTAAAATGTTATTTCTTTGTTGATGTGTCAACTTTCCATCACCTCGCTCTCAAAAAGAAAGTCCTTCATGAGAAATTGATTTTATATGTTGAGCAATGTCAGAAACATTTTTGTCTTTATTGCCGTATAATCTGTATAAATTCATATATAATCTGTATAAATTATATATATAATCAAACAAGTTTATAAAATTCTCACTAGTACTTACTACCCATCACTAGTACTTACTTCCCATTACTATCGCCAGAAAAGAGTCAGGTGTTGTACAATATCCAGAAATGCGAAAAATCCATGAATTCTCGGTAACACTTTTTAAAGCGGTCGTTAAACAATTGTTTGTTAGCACGAGGTAGTAATTCATTTATTTCCATGTATTCTTGAACAAATGAAGACGTGAAAAAAATTTTGAACCTATTACAACGTCAAAACTAGATATCACTCTAATTATGTTACATTTGTACTGCAGTATAACCTCTTCATGTTTCCAGATTTCGAGAACTGTTACATGATCACACTCAATCAATTAAGGAAACGGCTTTCCTTGAAAAACGGCAAAATATACAAATGTCTGCACCAACTTTTACTCTTTTCTTCAAAAAATAGTTAGTTGTAAGAATTCTACCATATGATCTGTATTGAAAACTACGTAAGTAGAGTCATTTGTGATTATAAATGCTAAAGAAAAATACACCTTTGTGTGAAAATTCCCAAAAGGATGTTCCAAGTTCTGCTTACACTTCATTTCTTTTTAAGTGTTTCTTGTAAGTGACTCAGATAGTAAAGTAGAAATTTTTTGCATTACCCTTTGGAAAGAATATAACTTACAACTTCAGAATATGGCTTCTGCAAATTTCTTAGCCATCGTTTTCGAATTGCATTTATCGATCAGCAATTCGATGTGAAAGAGTATTCATTACGCAAGTAATGGAAAGTCAAGCTAGTGCAAGTTCATTAACAAGATCTGAAGGTACCTGGCGCCTTTGTGATATCAAATTAGATAAAACCCGTTAGCATTATTCACCTTCACTTCATAGTTTATCCAAATACAATGAAAAGATACACAATCAATAGGTTCCGTACGACTCGTTTTAGATCTACTAAGCCAAAACAATCTCCATAAATTTACAAAGAGTGTCTTCTTCAGTATTGCTAGAAAGTTCTCTATCTAATTTTTAAACTACTTTATATTTTCTTTGTTTTGCTGACCTCATTCTACAATTCTCCTGTCGTGTCCAGTAACAGTGTATTCAAGACAAGACAAGATCGTTTGCAACTCTCTGTTTTCGGAAACTCTATCCATTTTGTCCATAAGTCAGGTAAAAAACTTCTTGAAGACACATTCCATAGGTGTCCCGTGTCTGTATTGTCATTCATTCTCTTCTGTCGAGTTTTGTTTTCTCTCTGTTCTGTTCTCATGCGTTGCAATTAAATTATCGTATTTCTTATGATTTAGCGATTTGGTTTTAAAGACGCCCTTCTCAATCCCTGGTTCTCGCATTAGCAAATGTGTCAACAGCCCATTAACAGTTTGTCATTCTTTTGTTTTCCATTGAATATTCCATCAAGTAAATAATATTTATATTATATATATATACATATGATAATTGAGTGTGGGCTTTAATCCTTTTTCGACTTTTACTTACAAATAACGAACTGGGGTCTTACCCCTTCCATATAACTAAGGAATTACGTTTCTAGTGCGTCGGCTTTTATGATCGACGGCGTACTGGTGAAAATTAATTTTCAGTAAACAAACTCAAATATACTTACTATTATTAATACGAGTAAGAGAATTGATAGGGGAATGTACAATCCCGATAACAGCAAAGATATCTTTATCTACAGAATTAAACAAATACAAACGTTATCATCACACGCTGTTTATATCACGAACTTGCAAACGAATGTTGCATGTTTTAGATTATGACAACAAAAAATAATGAGATTTATCGACATTCGGGATAATAATGTTATGATTATCAGTCATTCGAAGTCGAAATTGCACGAGGACTTTTTATGCCTGTAAGTTTGTTTGAAGAAACAACACTAATGCTCGTATTTTCAATATTGACCTTTAATAATTCTACAAACAGGAATTAAAAGACAACTCACATATCGTTGACTCCTACTTTTTGTCGATACACCGACAACAACCCCGATCGATGCCTCCTGCCAAGATAAATGAATGTATATAATAAATGAATGCACCGTTTGTTAGCGCTATCAACTCGGACTTGGCTTTAGCGTAAACTTTCCATGAAACTGTGAGGATGATGTTGTCGAAGCTAAACAAAACTATTCAAATGCTGTATTGCTCTGTATTTTAAAGAGTTTTTCTAAAGGGAAACTTGTTTTAATGTTCATCTATATTCATATCAGAGGTCCTTGTGCAGTAGAGTATGGCTTACTGTGCAATCTTCGGACCCAGTAGAGCTAGCAAAGGTTTTATTTCTGCTTGAAAAAGTAAGCTATTCGCTACAATGCGTGTAGATGTTGTCTAACGCTTTTTAGTGTTACATATCTGTCCTTTTCACTTTTTCGCAATGAATCTTCTATGTGAAGGCATTCCTCGGAGACAATGCGAGATGTTAACGAGATGGGATGATATGAAACTTACATACAAGGCAGAAGACATCCAAGACGATATTGACATCGGATGAAAGTCCAGTCTGAGTAAACAAATCGCTGCCGCCATTGATAGAATACCACACGTTATTAGGCTAACACAGATTAGTATCACCTGTTTGCGTTTTATGTGTAATTGTTTAGTATAGATTGATGACCGCGTCTCTAGAAGGTCAACGATGTCCGTTGCCATGGCGACAATTGTCGTTGCTGTTCTTTTGTCTCGGAAATATCGTGTAGGCCTAGGTATAAATAGAATCCTCAAGCATCTAATAAACTTAATAAGTTAATTGTTTCAGTGATTCATGGTACGCCTTGCATGTATAAAATATTGTATTAAGCCTGCATTTACAAACACCTCTTTGGGGCATGGCGACCGGGAGATTCAAAAAAAAGCTTCTCAGATTTGTTCAAATCAGATTTGTTCAAATGCCCCCTCCCCACTAGACTAAAAATGCGTTCAATCCCCTCCTGACTTGCTATAATTTTGAAGTCCCTCTCAAAGGTAGTCAAAATGTGGCCGATAGAGTAGTAGTATGTCAAAAAATATCAAATCGTAACAGGAGTCTATTGGACTTTATCTCTAGATTTTATATATGCCTGATAATTCATGTAAATGTTCTTTGCCTGAGTGGCTGGTAAAAAGTGCATGTGTGTATTAAAATTGATATTTTGGATTTCATTGATAATGTTGATCCTCTATACAGGGTTGTCTATGAGGAAACTATTCACTATACTTTTCACTCTAAAACAAGCAATATATGTGCATTTATAGACATTTGATAATTGATATCAATATACTTGTTTAGAATAAAGTGGTTGCAAGTGCATATGTGTGCAAGAAATCTTATTTTTCATTTTCACCGAAAATGTTGATTAACTTACATTTGAGCCTATGAAAAAACTTAATATTGTTTACAATAAACTAATTATATCCGTGCTTCAATTAGTGTTTAACAATTGATAAAAATAAACTTGATTCAAATAGGGTGTTTGAAAGTTCAGATGCATGCAAACATGATATTGAATTTCAGCCAAAACTATTATTTCACTTAGTCTACATGTAAACTATTAAATATTTTCCCTGAAAGAACTTGCTGTAATTGTAATATGTGCAAAGACCATAATCATTGTTATTGACGACACATGAATTCTAGTCCAGATTTGGAATCAATTGCTAACTGTAGACAGAAGGCTGTGCTGGACTTTTTCATCATACTTCAGGGAGAATGGATACAAAAAAAAACAAAACCACCCACAAACGTTATAACTAAATTGACATTCCAACACATATTTCATATCAATAACAGATAGTTTTGTTTCGAGTCCCCCACCTTTAAGTCCCAAAATCCTTTCAGTGTCCCAAAACAAACGCTCAATATTTAAAAGTTTTCTAGTCATTTCTCTAACCCCGCTCTAGAGGTGTTTGTGAATGCAGCCTGACGTCAGACTTTTATCGGACTGCTGCTGTTAAAGACGAAAATGACTGACTTGCTATGTTAAAGCCATACAGTTTTCTTGGGAACTTGGCCGGCGACGTATGATAAATTGCTTCTCAAAATTACACCGCGTATTAAATTTTTGAAATGGTTGACAAGCAACTACTTATGTGACTCAAATTCGATATAGCTGCAGGATGGAAATTTTTTGTCGCTAGGACATAAAAACGCACCTTTGGCATTTGAACCGCCATTGTACTACATTTTTGTAATGTCCCGATAATTGTTACTGGCAGTGAAATTCTACAAGGTCGTAACATGATCGTGTGATAATTTTTTTCGACGCCGAATTTCTTACAATAATATTTTTTTGTTAAATAAGACCAACAAGGATTATGCATCGTGGGACAGGGAAGAGTCATGATAAAAAACACTGAAATACTGTTCTTGCATATTCTGTTCGTCAAAAAAGGTGAACGCATGTTAAACAAAAATGTAATGTTAGAACAATTGGAAAAACCAAAGATTTGTTCATACAAAAACGCAAAACAATTTGCTCCCTCACAAACACCGATTCACGTCCCAAGTGGTGGCAACTCGTATATTGCACGTCTCAATATCGTCAGCCCTTGAAAAAGGCCTTGCTGATGTGACCCATTGACGTGATACACATTTAAGGTATGTGATGTACTCTAGCGTGCGTAGAAGTGTACCGGATACATTATCAAGTTTAGCCTTATTTTCGAGAGAAATGAAAGCGATCTCGTACATACCTGGCGACGACTGAACTCTCTCATTTGCCGAGGTCACTTGCTATGAAGCACGTTACATATAAGTGGTGAATTATAAACATATTTGAAATCCAACAAAGGTTAAGCTTCTTGCTTTCAGCCACTCACATGCAATGAAACATATTTACAGTACTACTAAAGGTGGCTACTTCCTGTACACCACCCTCTAACTATGAGAAAAAATATGTTCGACTTAATTGAAAATGTTTTACCGATTGAGGTTGTAAAATATGATTAAATTTGACTGCAAAGCGTAGCAAAACCGAATTGTCAAGGGGCATAACGTAGACGGCCCAATCGACATTGAGGAAAATCCGGGGGCATCTACCCGGTACCCTGTGAAGACCCTGACTCTGCAATGATGTTTACCTTTATCTAATAACCCAACAAAACCGACATGGGAGCAATTCCATTTGGTATTGTTCGCCTATGATGTTTCTAATGCGCCCTCTAACGTGGTGAGTAGGAATATTTTATTTTTAAGGAAACGATATTGAAGTGATGAACTGTATGCTGTCTGATTTCGTAGTTAGCAAAAAAGAGCGCTCCTCTGGTCATAGTGCTGCAAAACCTCAACCGTCTCAATAAAATTAGAAGCTCAGCGTCAAAGTTAAAACGCACTAACGACCTTAAAAACTGTGATTACATCAGAGTCTATCCCTGGCGGATTCATTAGACACATGCATGAGTCAAAGTTCCCTAAAACACATTATCTTGTTGAAAAAGAGAGAAAAAGAGAGCGGACGATGTAAAACTAAAGGTTGATTGAGTCTCCAATTGTGCCTCCAAAACATCTTTATCCCACATTACGACGCTATATTGCATTTTGTTTGCGATACAGTAATCAAATTTCAAAAATGTATCGAATGTGAACATTCTAAAAAAGTACTCATTATTATTAATCGTGGTTTTAATGCACTGGGCCATCACTAAGGAGGATATTATTTTACCTCAGATTGTAAACGATTTATAAATAAATAGTCTTAACCTAAGACAACTGCACAGAACTTAGGAGCACTATGAACCACGCTATTCAGGTGTACATCTTACCTGGAAGAAATTAACAGTTGACACTTCACTAGTCTTTTGTAATTGCTAAGTTAGAGAATGTAATTGTGATGTAAATATTAGTAAGGCTAATACGGATGTATCATATATACATACATATATACATATATGTATATATATATATATATATATATATATATATATATATATATATATATATATATATTATATATATATATATATATATATATATATTTAGGTGTCGTTCAAAGAAATGTACAGTCCAAATACAACCATGTTGTCACGATGTTGGCGCAGAACCATTTTCTATAATCTGCAATGATCTTAAGCTTTATTGTGCGGCACCACAGTGTCGGCAGTTTAGAGAGCCTCTAAACGAAACACCAAGAGTGAACGGAATAAAAAGTAATACCATAGTGACTCTGAACAAAGAAATGATGAATCATCATTAGAACAAATAATGCGTGTCAGTACCGAGTGACACGAGCAGGCATTTTATGTTTTCTATTTTCTAATTTTAAGTATTTTACACGTCAACATCTTTTTTATTAAAGTGCCGATATTGTACAAATGTAGAAAGAGTATAACAACATTCAAATTGTAAGATTTTTCAGGGAACGGACGAAGGAGTAAAACATAATAGACCATGTGATGTTGGATACCCAACGCCTTGGCTGTCATCTTTGGTTTCTACAAACATCCTCTTGTGGGTGGTCGCGTGTAGAAGATGGATGTTTAGCTTACAGCTAAGTTACTAGCCTCTGCTGATTCCCTTCTGTACGACGATCCACTTAGTGACTATTGACAGAGGACTGTAACACAATATCATAAAAAGGAGCTAGCTATAGTAAAACATGAAAAATGATAAAAAATTGAAATATATTCAAAGGAAAAGCAAGGCAAAGCAAGGCAGAGAAAGAAAGACATAAACAGTAAACAGAATCAGCAAAAGTATAAACAATAGGATTCAAGTGTCGATAAAGTACACAAGGAGTTAGAATGTTTACTGCCGTAAACAACACGGGCTGGCATTTACAGACGACCTAGCTACAGAATTTGAATTGAACAATTTCAGTCGAATGTTAATGTTAGGAGATATCTAACGTATTCCTAAGAAGTTTACGTAGTGATTGACTGACTCTTTGCGAGACTGAACGATAGGCAGCACGGCGCTGCCAGGAACAGTGACACAACGTCTAGCAAAGAAGTTTCATACTTTTGACGAATCAGTCGCGTTGTCGTAATCTGTTCCTTTCTGCCGGACTAAGTCTCCCCTAAAATATTTTAGCTTCTTTAAGAATTTCGCAGACATGAAACAATGAACACTGTGCTTTATATCGCTGACACTTGATCAAGAAAAAACCTGCGGAAACGTAGCTGATCACTCCGTCACAGAAATGGCACTGAGGTGCCCGACCCCGGGTGCCAGCGTGCCCGATATTAACATCATGTCAATTTCAATTTATCTCTTCCCGAGAAGCAGGCTGGACATGTCTTCACGGTCACATGATTTTAAAAGTGCAAAACTTCATGTGAGGTTTTATAAAGCCACACTGAAGATTCTGGGGCGAAAATACTACTTTGGTTCTTATGCTAACGTGACCCTCAGCCGGTTCCACTTCCAGCTGTGGATCGGAAAGATATGTGTTAAACTGTGGACAATTTTCAACTTGATCTGTACTACCTTTATCTACAAACGTCATGGTGTAATGCAAATTTTTGTATACAGATTTGAACGATGCAGTTTATGTTGATAAGTAATAATGAAGTGGGATGGCAACTCCAGACTTCGTTCATATTTTGGTAGCTTTCGGTTGTGTGTACGGTAGTGCACTAGTGTGTTGGACTGTGGTGGGCTCGTCATAGAAGGTCAACAAGAGTTCGTCTCTTGTTCTCGTTAAGGTCCCGACTATTAAAATCTGCAGGCCTGTCAATTCTGAACAGCTTTGTCATATCTTCTGTGACGATGACATTCTCAGTTGCATTGCTTTCACTCATGAAATTGTCACTATCACCATAGTCAATCATAGTCAATGCACAAAGTCGCCATCGCGCGTTCTATTAGTGACGTGTCACAGCCACTTACGCCAAAAAGGGGCGAGCTCGGCAATTTCCGGAAAATGTCGCCATTATTGAAGTCAAAACGTGCAACTTTTCCCGTGTTTTCGTCAAAATAACACAATACAACCGTCTAAAAATCGCTCAAATAAGCTTCAGTTTGTATGTAATGAATACCAATTTCATTGACAATCAGAACTGGAGTATAGGCCTCAAGTCAAACGAAAAAAGCCTCAAAATATGGCGGGACTTACACTTTAAGGCAAAGATAGACCGTCGTCATTTCTACATGTAATTTTTAGACGGTTGACTGGTAATCTGAAACTGAATGGTAATCTAAAACTGTCAAAAGGTTCGTGCGATGTACGGACAATGTACAAGACGTTTCATTTCGCTTACAACATCAAACAGATAAATACTTTCAAGTGAAAACTTCTTTTTTCGATGTCGGCTTTTCGAATTGCCAAGATTTAACACTAAAGTGTTAATTTTTCGAGAACTATGATTATCTAGAGGTCATTACACGTCCATAAGTCCAATATATTTAGTAATGATAACTGTATAAACTACTCAGCGGCCAATCGCAATATTTAACTATTTGAAATGGGTAAAAAAATCCCTTAGAGATTAACAATATCATTTCACGAACTCATATCGAACTTATGGTGTCACGGTGCGCCCTCGTCACTACGTAGCTTTAACCTCCGTTACCTTGTAAAGCACGAACACTCTACATTATGGTGTAAGGCTATGACTTTTTACACCTCTTTGTTCTTAATTGTGTAATCCGATTCGAGGTCAAGCATTTATTTTCATTTTTCAAATTATTCATCAAATATTTACATGAATTCGTAACACCTAAGGCTCTTTAAAGATACTGGAAACTACGAAGAAATCAACAACAAAGATAAATGTCTAGATAAGAATCAAATCTTCTTACCAGAAGATTGAAACTAAACGACTCGATACCAGATAACATTGGAATGAAGGCATTTATAACTTTTGAATTTTTTTGCAAGATAGAACAAACTCTCTGAGATGAGCAAAGCCGACTGTGAATTCATTAAGCACAACTTGCCGATGCACTCCGAAGAGAACGTCATTCCACCATACCAACGTAGCCCATTACCAACCACATTCAACCGCCATTAAAACAATATTACCGAAGCATTAGTCAACGTGAATGATCAGGGAACACCAAAGTTTTAGCAGACTGTACAAACATACGGGTATTTTTTCAAATATTGCTGTGATGGCTGGTCTGTCTACGTAGTTTCCTCATTAACCTCTTATTTTTGCTCTTCTAATAATCAGTTTGTTGTCCCCTTTTTCAAATGGGGGGGGGGGTTGTTACGATTACATCTGTACTTGAAACAGATCGTTTATTCAAATAACTGTCAAAATATCCTGATAGGAGATGTACACATCCGTCACGCATGTGTGTCAAGAAAATAAATTTACTCAGTCTAACTAAATAGAAATCAGGCAAAATAGTTTTAAGTCCTTATTATTTCACTTATTCTTCGTTCTGAGATTTTCACCTTCTTCTAGTAGTGCTTGAGATGCCCATAAAGTACACCGAAACAGAACAAACAGCCCACAAAAACAAGTAACCAAACAACTAAGCAATCAAACGAAAACTCCCAAAAACATTCACTTTCGTATCCACACATAAACTGAATCATTGTAATGTCTGCACATGCTTACTCAGGAGTCTTAGAGAATTTTAATTATTAATAATTATTAACAAACATACATTTTAAAAGTGCAAATAAGTTTCTCTCTCTCTCATATATATATATATATATATATATATATATATATATATATATATATATATATATATATATATATATATATATATATATATATATATATTATATTATATATATATATATATTATATGTATGTGTGTGTGTCAATATTGCAAATTATTTATAAAAACAAGTGTGTAATGTTAAAAGAAAAGCAGATGAGATTATATTTGTATATTAAATCGGCATTACTTCACTCACCGATTGTCCCAAATTAGTTCCAATCGTGTTACATATGATATATTCGGTAAGTTTACGTTTCTGCCGAATGTAGCCATCAACACCTGTCAAAATCTATACAACGATAACACTTATTAATGAATGAATGAATGAGTGAGTGAATGAGACAATGAATGAATGAATGGATGAATGAATAATTTAATAAAGCAAAGAAGGAAGCAAGCAAACAAAGAAAGAATTCAATGTATCTACTGCTCCGATTGATTGTCTTCAACATTATTTTGTACATGAAAATTACTTATGTGAAATTCTAGTAGTAATGTCTTGTACGATAAATTTCGAATTATATTCCACAAAATGATTCAATGCTAACAACAGCCTTTAAATTGTCAATCTGATGTAATGTCAAAAAAGTACATAGGTTTCTGGATAATCGCACAGTAGATAATTGCACTGGTAGCTATTTATTGAGAGTGTAATGATGTAACCATAGTAAGACCTCTTTTTGTCTCAACTTCAAGAGTCCTAGAAAATGATCAGTTACAAAAGATTCAAAACTTCACAGTAGTAACGAGTACAGGTCCTTGGGTTCTCTAGTACACGCAATAAGTGACGGGAATCTTTAAGGTTGTATTTTATAATATATTTAGATATCACTGTGCTTAATGTATATCAATAACAATTAATGATGATCACTTGTGACATTCGACAATAATCAGATTCAAACATTAGTCCAAACAGTAAGAAATTTCCTAATGACAATATTTCCAAACATTTTGTTGATGAGCAACAAAACTTAAGAGTAAAAATATTATTTTCAAAGAAAGGATTTTGTCACAGCCTATGTGTCAAAAAACTGTCAAGTGCATACACTGCTGTTATGATTAACGTCGTTGTAAAACTACCAATGAGATAATAAAGAATGTAATTTTTAAATGAATTTAAATTTTTAAATGATTATTTCAAGACATCTCGAACAAATGACCAAAATCTTTAAGATGCCACTTTGTGTTGTATTTCGATATCACTGTGCATAATGTAAACAAATGATAATAAAACGTGATTACTTGTGAGATCTGACCGTAATCAGATTCAGACAAGAGTCCAAATGGTAGAAAATGTAAAAAATACTTCCTAAAACACTTTTATACCTAGTTCCAAACATTCTGTCAATTGTTAAAAAGAATTGACCTTTAAAATTCAGTCCAAAGTGAAAGTGAAATTTTTGTTAAGGCTTATGTGTTGAAAAACAGAAACTGTCAAGTGTATACACTACTACACAATCAACTTCATACTTGAATGCAAGAAACAGCCTACAATTAAATGTAAAACTACAATATTAAATTGATTTGAAACTATTAAAATGAAAATTTCAATATATCATGAAAATACGTGACGAAAATCTCAATATGCCAATCACTTTGTAATGTATTTCGATATCAGTGTGCAGTGTTCTTCAATAATTATTAAATGTGTTGAAAAACAGAACCTGTCAAGTGTATACACTACTGTGTAATCGACTCCATGATAAAATGCAAGACACAGCACACAGTTAAATGTAAACTACCAATCAGTTACTAATTTTTACGATGTAAAATGATTTAAACTTTGAAATGATTTTTTAATTTGTCAACAAAGTACATGACGAAATCTTCAAGATGACATTTTGAGACGTTTTGCGATATCACTGTCAATAATGTATATCAATAATGATTACCAATGATTCCTAGTGATATCCGACAGTAATCAGATTCAAACAAGAGTCCACATGGTAGAAAATGTCCAAAGTACTTCCTACATTGATATCACTGTGCATAATGCACATCAATAAGAATGATTACTTGTGACATCCGACCGTAATCAGATAAAAACAAGAGTCGAAAATGTAGAAAAAAATGTCTTAATGACAATGAAAAATAATTCATATATTTAGTTCTAAACATACTGTCAGTCATTAACAAGAATTAACAAATGAAAAATTCACTTCAAATCGAAAGCGATAATTTTCTTACAGCTTATGTGTTTGGGATATTTTGTCCTACTCGAGCCGCACATAATATCAACGACTCGTGTGAGGTGAAATCTGATCACATGTCCTTTAGAATGTAAAATTCTATCATTCTCTCATGAGAGTACCAGAGTGGGATCAATTTGTTGGCTCACACTCTATTATCGTTGCGAGAGCAAAAGATTCCATGAATGTTCATTGACCTTTACTGTTCCCGCGCCAAAGCAGCACGTATTATTTGACCAATTGCCGGTCGCGTCAGTTCAAAATGATAGGTTGTGCACTTTTCGTCGGTGACAAATATATATGAATATTGACCAAAGTATGATACCAAATATGGTTATTTTGACTTATTGATCGCAAAAATATTATGTTTATATACCGCAGGTAAATTGTAAACAAACAGCGATTGAGTATTAAACAATTTGTTTACTACTCAACTAAAACCGTAAAAGTGTTGAATGCAGCGATCATTCAATCCGAATTATCAGAAGAAATATAGGGTCATCGGTGTTTTATACTCAGAGCAAATTTTTTACCATCAGAAAGTACTTACCCACGAAGACCTTGCCTATTAAATTCGCATATCGATAATCTCATTTACATAAAGTATTGTAAAATACCAGTTTGTCAGGTGCAGTATGACTCTGATAGATTACGATGTAAATTTGATCTCTTTGTAGGTAAATATTGCAATGAATATGGTACTGGGACTATCCTTTTACCGCTATTAATAGATGAAAAAGATGTCAGAGATTACATTTAAAAGAACACAGATACAGGAATTACTTTCGTTTCTTGCTTATTTGCATAGCAGCTTCAATACTATGGGTTTCATTTATTTCACTCAACATGGAATATAGCGATAAAGATTATGTATAGTCCGCTAAATTTGTGAAATTGTTTACGGTGGAACACTTCTTAAAGTAAGCTTGCTAAGTTTTATGTATCCATAAGTATAATGCTAAAGGTACAGGGTCATGATGATAGTCAAGGATCTTTACAAACGAAATACTGTTCACCCGTTGAGAATCGTTAGCGTTGTCGTTCACTACACAGGCAAGGATGTGTTAGTCAACACGTTGTAAGTTGGTTATTTCAGATGATTGCACAGGCACACAGTTTGAGTAGTGTTGGAGTCCTTGGATACCTGAACATTGAATACGTATAATTCCAATCAGAGTTCTTGTCAATCAACAAAAAAATTAATCGTGTCTGCATCGTAATCATTATCCCTTTCAGGTAAAATGGTCTTTTTAACGCCAAATTTAGTAAGGATATTGTTTTTCTGTTTGTCTTAATTCGTTTTAAGAATAAAGAGAAAGTTCTCGTTTTCACAGTCACATATCTTTGAGAATTGAAAGTTGCCCCTTAGACCATGCGCAAAGAATAGCGGTCATTTAGAATTGCAGTATTTGCATATTTGATGTAATTTATTTCTCTGACCAAACATTTTGTTCGGGATTGTGAAAAAGCATGATTTATAATTACTTCAGCAAAGTATTAGCAAACTTGAAAATTTATTTCTGGATGCGACTTGACACTACAAAAACACAACTCGCTCTATGCCTACGGACGTGTGGAGTCAATTTACGTAGTTGCATTTCAGTTACAATACACAGTAGCGAAGCTATTCTTTACCTGGCAACCGCTGTCATTCCAAATACCAGTATCTTCATTCAAAAATTCACATCGGGCTTGTTTGACACTCATTAAGAAATAGGCATCAACATCTAAAGAATACAGAAAGGAGAAGGTCTATTAATCAAAAATCGCCAGTACGGAAGATATCATTCCCTTGAAATTGGACCCACTTGCCATTACAAAGTCTGTCGTAGACTAATTATTATATTTTTTCAGCGTGTTAGTCATGCTTATGCGTAGTTTTGATTGGTTGAGAACACATCATAGTAAAATATTGTATCCATACGAAGACGAGACTCCTCCTAATGGGGAGACATATATACGGTGGCATCTATAAGTCATACGGAACATTATTATTGAGAAGATCAACCTTAATATTTTTCGAGTCAATATCTTTAAAAGTTTAAGAGATTTTATTTTTCCAAAGCAAACTGTTAATTCTGTGCGGGCAACTTTATCTTCGGCGAAATTGGTTTTTAAAACTTTTAACAAAAAAACAAACTTTAACTTTAAATAAAATAAAAGTTTAACTTTAACTTAACTTTAAAGTTTGTGCGCTGAAACCTAAAACTACGCTCTCACACAAAATACTTAGTCAGTACAATAGAAAGAGCGTCCTAACAGAAGTTGTGCGACTAGAAATTAAAATTGCTTAAATATAATATAAAATGTAAAAGAAACATTTCACTTAAAAGTATTCCAAATGAACAAGCCCCTAAAGGAATTAAATAAAAGACTTCAATGTTTTATAAATATTTTTATCTGGAAGATGTTAGAGTTGAACCCTAAAAAGTAGAGGGTTCTGCAAAATTTGGTACACAGGAATTGAGTTTTGCTCTCCTGATAAGAGGTGTGCCTACTAAAAGTAAAGTTGAACTGTTAAAATTAGACAGTTTACTCAAAAAATAGTTTGTCCCTCGTAATTACAGTTACAATCCATCAAAATTTAACTCATAAATATTAAAGAAACTGTCTAAAAAGTAAGATTTTTATATTTCTCAGTAATATAATTCCACCGACTTGTAGGGCCCATTGTACATATAGCATTTATATAGCAAAAAGAAATACACACTAGCACTAACAAATGATTTTATACATGACAATCATTACAAAGGTAATATGACCGTATAATGTTTTTACAGATGCCCAGGACCTCTTTAATTCACTTCTCTAATTCAGCGGCGCCACTTCGCTTACACTGCCATTGTCAAGAATGAGTGCACTGTATCACTTCCTTCAACACGTAAAATTCTCGGTATCGGGCTAAATATCCATGCGACGACGATAGCCTTATACTGAATCTGCTTTAGATACACCCTTTCGCCATGAACACCAATATTGATGTCATATACAAGCAATGACCCCATTCGTGGGGCTGAGTATTCAGTCAATTTTGGTACAATTCGTTTCATAAACCACTAATGCTATATGTCACGCTATCCCATGTGTACACGCCGGCGGCACTGATTATTACTTCATTAGTCGTTAATAACAATGCCCATAACATACCGAAATGGTTTAAGTTGAGAAAGAAACTTGGATAGACTTGTATGTGTGAAATATGGTATAAACCATCAGGTTTGAAAGACGAAGTGTACTCACCCTTTGGAATCGTAAATGTCAAATAATACTCTCCAGTCTTCAGGAAGTAGTGCTCTGGTATGAAGATTGTTGAATATTCACCGAAAAAGTTGACGTCAATAGAAAATTGGTAGCCGCGATAAGTATCAGTATAACCGACCACCTCACTGAATACATATGCTGTAGCATTTCCATACATGGCATACGAATTTTCAAACCAGACGATGACTGCATGAAATAATTTCGTTATCTGTCAAACACAAAGTTCAATGAACTAAGCTAGCGAATTCGTGTGAAAAATAGTCGTTTTAATAAAAAGTACACAATGGCAATGCATGAATACTAGCATTTAGGTTTCACTTGGGAATTAGAATGCAGCTACGATAGTATAACAATTTAATGAGATTAGTCATTTCTTTCGGGTTTGAAGTTAACCAAGCAGACTAGAAAAAAATGATGAGTCTGTTCATTGTGATGTCGCACCTGTAGTAAATGGGCTATCACAAGTCAATAAGATTTGATGATACTATGAATGTAGTACGACACCAAAGACGTGTATTCCTCTAATCTGCATATTCAACCACTGCATAAACACTCGTTCGAAGTCTAAATATTCCTGATCTTGTTTTGTTTCTACCAACCTTAATGGTGAATCCGAAGTATGCAACATCATCACTATCAAGGTCGTCACCTTCCATTGGGATCTGATCTTCAAGTGGTGCCGGGTCTGTTGCAAACGTTACTATGATGTCTTCCTCAGTGTTATTCACTTTGAGCAATGAAAAAAGACCGTCAATATTACAGATGAATATACAACAAAAGCACTGTAGTACACTCAGCCAGTAGAATTTTGAAAAATTAATGACGAAATAAATGACGAAATAAATGACGAAATGAATAAATAAATAAACAGATATATAATAGTAAACAATTAAATAAGAGAAAATGAACAAATCATAAACGCAAACAAAAAATCGAATACGAAAGGAAGAACAAAAGAGTAAATAGCACGATTTATAGACAATGAATATTAATTATAAAATTGCATAAATAATAGATAAAATGGTCGTAGTTACCGACTAATTTTCTTGCAGTAAATTTACGAGTGTCTTACAGGACACTGAGAGCCAAATATACGTATAAACAGAAAGATAAAGTTTCATCAAGATGCACATGAAAGTCAGTGAAGAAAAAGTCCAAAGTCGGCAGAAGTAAAAACACCGTGTGTTTTACATTTATTGTCAGATTTTAGGAATTGTGATTTCAAACTGATACGTACAAGATATTCAAAATAAAGTTCTTTCGATTGTTCTGGATGCATCATGCATCATTTCGAAGCTGAAGAACAATTGTATCTCTTCCACTTAGGAAAAACGAACTCGCAACCACGCCTATAATTTCCCATTTTGATACAAATGTCTGACGATTACCTTTTAACTCACTGCCATCTCTGTCGGTGAAGGTCAAACTCAATAGATCAGTCTTTGCATTGCTACTGCCGTTGGTCCTCGGTTGAAACAAAGTTCCCTTCAAACGTTTACACTGTAACAATAGCAAAATATCATACATTTCTGTATGGTACCTCAAAATATGTGTAATTAACAAAAAAACTGAAAAAGTCCAGCAAAGCCAAAACCCAAATTCTCAAATATGCGTCGATACAACAGATTTGAACCGGTAAAACTATAGGAATTATATCAGAGTATCAAAAGCATTTCTGAGTTCCCAGGACGAGTTTAAAAGTTGACATTACTTCCGTTGTAAATATTGCTCCACTGCCAATTCGCTGTTTTGATCTTGTTGTTCATAAATATAATTGAAAATGTTCTAAGTGACTCTGGTTATGATACCATAGCTGCCAGGCGCTTGCGCTTTGAAGCCTTCCTGCTAGCTGATGGCTGACTTCCCTAGGCGTCGGGACAGCCGGAGACAATTATTGACAAGTTCATGTGACCGAATCCGTACGTCTGATTGGTAAAAATGGCATTCGGTGTATCAAACTTTCAACGTGATCGGATTCATAAATGAAAGCACCAAGTAAACATTTGCATATCTGAAGGGCGATGAGCCGTTTTACTCATCAAATGAAAGTAATCTAAGGAAATAAAACGAAGATAGCGAAAATATTTTTAAATCTTCGAAAATAATTTTGATCCAAGCACATCGAACGTGTGAGAAAGTCAGCTCGATGTTGTACGGCTCCGTAAAAAGCACTATTATACGATGACGTCAAACAGAGAAAAACAAATGACAAAAGGAGCGTTATTTGTATAGTTTGACTACAGACACGGTCAGACGCATGCTGATAAATTTGTAGTTGTGCTGTTAGTAAAGTCACTGACTTTGTGAAGAGCAAAACAAAACTGGATCTTGCAGGTTACACCATAATATTTGGTAACCAACTGCTTCTAAGCATTCAAAAACGAGTTAGTATCGTGACGTAGATAAAACCTATGTTGAAGCATATGGAATCGTAGGAATGCTAATGGTCTACTCTGCTTTTACGTCACACGTCAAAAGGTTACACTCGAAATCCGAATGGACCACGGCAAAAATGGAAATTGCGTGTGAAAATACTCATAAATATACGTATTCTACTTAACATCTCAATAATTGGTAAAGTTTCCTCTCTATTTAGTTATGCATGCATCAATAGTTAGTGTCCATGAGCTTCACGGAATTTAATCATCTGATATGTTCAAAAAGTTCGGGATCCTTAAATTAGGGATTGTTTCATGCAATTTCTGACGGAGTGGTCAAAGATTGGAAAATAAAATGTCAAAGTAAAAGTTACAATGTGTACACATTGACATGCCCTTCCGTCGAGCTCTGCTTTTAGAAGATACTACCTCAAATTCAACTGTACCTCAAACAATAACTTCAAATCAAAATTTGAAAAGTATCAAACGGTGCCTGCTTTACGCGGAACTACAAGATTAAAACACATATCATACCAGTCACCAAATCACTGGCTCCACTTGACAAATGGCAACAATAACAATCATGGCATTTTACTACATCTTAAAACAAAGTCCTTTGTGGCTTTTTGGTAGAGTAAATTGTATTTATTTCGCCTGATCCTGTTTAAGAAACAATTGCACAAGGGTCTCTTTTATAACCCATATTCAGGATAACAAGAAGTAATAATCATTGACTTTTTTCCGGTACAATCTAAAAAGGTTTAGCGCTCTGCATTTAAATATTACGCCGGCCTGCCTGTAATATTTACACTATGGGTTAAGTACGCATATTTTAAAAAATTTTCACTGTTGTATCAAATTAAATAAATAACATATTTAGAGCAAATCTTGTGACTGTATTGCGACAGTTACTTTATACAATGGCCATCTCAACGTAACTTTCGTATTTGACAATTGTCTTGAATATCACTGCAACTCATTATCACTTAATACCACAAAATATAGAGGTTACAGACTTATAAAGACTCTGAAATATAAAAGTATGATATTTTCAAACGATAGGACATGTTGGATAACAGCACATTCCCCTTCTTTCGTCGCTGAAATGCCATTTCAAAAGGGAATGGTGATACCCACTAAAAGAGATGATGTTAAATGTTGGTGACTTGCACTCTCAGCGAGGATTTTTATTTTGTTTTGCAAAAGAATAGTTTTGAATCAATGACAGGAAATATACTTACGATCCTGTTAACTTCATGATCAGACGTAAGATTGGCAAACAACTTGTCCCAAGTTGGAATGTGGAAGCCATTGCCATTCCCCAGTTGTACAGATTTATTTGCAAGACTGTCTATAGAGTCACATTCCAAATTCAATATAATAGATGGTGTGGCCAACTCAATAAGGCCAGTGCCAGGCTCCGTGTTTTTCAGAACAAACTGTGATAGCTTGTCGGTTAAATTTAGTAAGGAGTGAGTTAAGGAATTCCAGTCGCTGTAGCCGTCGTTATTTTCGCTTTCTGATGTTGAATACTTCACTATCGATAGACTTCTATCCATGACATGTAAAATATCTGTGAGACAAATGTCGATGTGGTGAAATAATTATCTGTGGTCTTTATCGGCCCACTCTTAAAATTAATATTAAAATATTTCAGCCATTTTTATTACTTTAACTCACCTTTTGCTATTGACTGGCTTTCATTTGTCGATACAACAATAAGTCCTGTGATCGCCTTGGATAGTTCTTCAAAGTGGTTAATTATCTACAATAAAAAGTATGAAGTGTTTAAAGATTAGTGCAGGTTCTTTTAACAGTGATGTAAGTCTTAATTTATACATGACCAAGTAACATAGTTGCATCAATTATAGATTGATTGTCTTGGAACGAACATATTGTGTGATTTTTAACGATTTCACTTCGTCTAGAAAATAAAGTTTTCAATTCTTCTCGTCTTCTTATTAGTATGATGTTAGATTCGTGTGCTTTGATCAGTTTTATGTCTATACAGTTCACCTCCTTTTATAGAGAGAGAGGTAAATATACAGCGTTATTGCATGGCTGATTATCCTTTTCATTACGTACCTTTGCCGTTGTCATGTTTGACAACGTAGCATTGATGTCCTTAATCATAGGTTTGACCAGGCCTATAACCAGTGCACATGAGGAAGAAAAAAAATTATTAAGTGATTTAATGTATATGTGACACGGTCAAAACATTAACTAGTCTAGTTATTGTGTTGGCCAATTTATAGGAAATATCATCGGAGTAGAATGAGAACAGAAAGGAAATTTGAGCATTATATTGAAGACCCTGCTATGCAGGCAGACATACAGTCAGACACGTAGAGACGTAGAGACATACATACATACATACATACATACATACATACATACATACATATGGGAGAGAGGGAGGGGAGAAACAATATATATCACTACCCTTCGATGACCCTTTCAAGAAGGAAAGTGTAAAAAGGTCAAATATATTATTCATTGTCATGTTTACTATAATTGTTTTATCTTGAACACAATAATTTAAGCACAGCTTTCTAGAATAGGCATGTAATTATATTCTAAGGGGTTAACGTTAGAGTTTTCTAGAAAGGTGCTTTTCCAGTAACTATTGGACGATTCAATTTGTGGTTTGACTTTCGATTTTTACTCTGTACGTACACTTCAGTGGATCTTCCTTCTGTTCGCTTGATGCAGCGTTCGAAAGAGCGACAATACTAAGGCATTAGCACAAGAGAGTTCACTCAAGCA
The DNA here is from genome assembly GCF_041260155.1 of Ptychodera flava. Classification (NCBI taxonomy): domain Eukaryota; kingdom Metazoa; phylum Hemichordata; class Enteropneusta; family Ptychoderidae; genus Ptychodera; species Ptychodera flava. The sequence goes on from NC_091929.1 coordinate 11,843,678, forward strand.
CTTTGAGATTGTTTCCGAAAATTCCTCCACGGACCAAGCTCAGTTAGTACTGTTATCTTTTCACTGTGTTGTAATTTTGAAATATTCATTTGATGAGATGATCACTAGGCTCATTACTGTATTTCTTTCAGAGAGAGAGAGAGAGAGAGAGAGAGAGAGAGAGAGAGAGAGAGAGAGAGAGAGAGAGAGAGAGAGAGAGCAAACTTGTTGATTTTCTAATACTGTATCTTTAGCAACGTGTGTTCATTTATATTTTACTTTTCGCTTTTGAAAAGGGCATAATTGAATGAAAAATACGCGCAAAATATGGATGCAGAAATAGAATAAAATCATGTTTACGTTCTGCATGTTGTTCTGATCACAAAATTTAAAATCCTCAGTACATTTATGATAAACTGATTTCTGGATTATACTCTGCACTTTAAAATTCGTCATTTCATTAGATTTATGTCCAAGCATGCACAGAGGAACTTTTGTCATGTTTTAGTCGAAACAAGCAAAGGGAGGTTATCAAACAAGTGAACGCTAGGTCAATTAAGAAGACGGCGGAAACGTCAGTGTGGTCCTTGAAAAACCCTTTAAAATTGTTTCCGAAATGGAATATGTCTGATATCAAGTAAAAGTGTTTAACATCCAATTAGCTGTACACGCGATGTGTGACAACGTTCCAAATAAATACAAAGGCAACAACAAAGTATCATATCTTATGAATGCTGCGTAAGTCTTGAAATGACAAAAATCACAGGTAGACATTAGGGTATATTGTTAGATTTGCATGTTTTAGCAATTCTATTAAAATGGCATGAAATATTCAATATAAAATAAGCACCGAACCCTACTTTATATTGTTTTATTTTGATTCTCTGTGTCAGGCTGTGATGTAAGTTGAGTGTCATAAAGGAGAAACCGATAAAATGAAATGGCATCGTTGAACTAACTCTTTCTCTGCTTGGTGATGGTCCCGATGTCGCTGACGTTGTTTCTTCTGTAGTTGCTTCGCTGCCAGGAAATTTCGTTGTACTAATTTCCACTGTCGTAGACGAACTTTCTTGTGTAGTTACCTTTTTAGTAGTAGATTCGACTCTTGTGGAAGCTGCAGTAAAATTGAAATAAAATATTACTAGTAACAACGTGGGGAAAATGACGTGAACCACTGTTATGAAGGATATATTGAATCCATAGATATTGAATGACGCGTTTAGGGTTATATTAGTGATTAATCTCCTCTGTCAATTTCCTACGTTAGAGCATTAGAGCTAGAAAGCTTTATTTGTCATAACAAATGTGTTAAAAGTAACGTTATCATTACGTTTTCACTTGTGAACATTGTTGATATATATATAATATTTTTGTCACGATTTCATACTTTTATAATTATTCAACTGCTCTGGAATCCTGGATGATATTCAGAGTTCATGCCGAGCTCGTTCGGTTGCCGTTCTAACACTCGGAAACAGGGTCGTAACATAGTCCCTCCATACATAATGGACTGGGCACTTCACAATCATTACTGGTAATTTTCCTCTTCGATCCTTCTACTTTAATCTAATTATTTCCGGGGAATTTAATTTATCGACGTGTGATGATCTTTCTTAGTCGAGCTTATTTATTTCTTAAAGATGTGTACACTAGTGAGGGAGGTCTTTAAGAGGAGGGTTGGGACTGGTTTAAAACGAGCAACATGGCAGCGACGCTCTGCAAAATATCACCAACCGGGTAACAAGGGGGCAGAAAAGCTCCAGAAATTCTAACTTTTTGACTTTGTTTTTAACTGCTCTACGCCTACTAATCGTCGATTCTGTTGGAAATGTTGGACGAGAAACGATCGCTTATGAATTGAAATGGCTGTGCTTGAGTATCAAATAGTTGTGCAAACCTCAGCGTGAATCTTCAAGTGTGTATTTCTTTCGTAATGTCTTCTGGTTCTGTAAAGATTGCTGGACTCTTTTCTGCTAAGGCTTAGCAGTTGACTACAGTAGTAGCCGTTACGTCTATGTTATGACCAAATGATCAGTGTCACAAAAATGTTCTATGAAAATAATAGTTGATTGTTTCACGCCGCGTAAGCTTTAAGTTGTTATATTCTTTCAATTCGAGTCAATGTCATGGTCACATTTGTTAGAATAACATACTTTCAGTTTTGCAAATTAAGATTTTCGGCAGAGATTGTAAAAACAATGCCTTTTTGCTTTTTGTGCTTCAATAATGCTCCTGTCGTAGGCTCTGGATCATATCGAAATCTCACTTCTAGACATTACATTTAGATAAGTTTACAGGGGACAGCAGTCAGTCCAAGGGATTGGGTTCTTTGTGTAACAGTTAATTTTATTCTATTTTATTAATTTACACCGTGATATTCAAATAAAGAATTCGATTACAAACTCTCTGAACCCTTCTTTATTACCTGCAAGTCCTCGTCTCCTCTTCAACATGTGAACAGACCACTTTAATTTCTCTGCAAACATTCCCAACTTGCTAATCAGCTGTCCGTACGAACACCACAGTCGTCCCACAAGCAAGTCTTATTTTACTACTGCTACGTTCAGACAGGTAAAAATTGAAACGCTTCTGCAACACTATTTGTGATTTGTAAACACAGGGGATTCATAGTTTGAGTCCGCTTGCGTCCACACTCACAAAATTAAGCCATTGTTTTGGCGTTTAAGACGTCTTAATGCGCCCTCTCGAGTTTAAAAGGTGTGTATCACCAAGCATACGGCATTGTAACAAGATGGCTGAAATAAACGACGTCGTACAGGCTTGTCTTCTGTATTTTTTTACCTGCTGCATATGCGGTCAAGACCGAGTCATCGTCGCTGTAATGATCTGAATGCAGACCAAATGCAATCGTTAACCGATTTAGCCCTTGCGTTTGATACGTTCAGAACTGTAATAAAGGTAAGGTGGCTCCAAGCATCACTTCACTATTTTTTCGTTCTCTGTGTTCATGTTTTATTTTGTGCGTTGGGCTATTGGTGTAGATATAAGCCATGGCAAGAAGTAGCCGTAATCTGGCTGTCGAATGACAGTGTGATCCTTTGACGCTACGTTTCGAAACCAATGTGGTTTCTTCCTCAGTCGCTTTTTTGATATTTTCTCCCCTTGGAATTTTGTTTCACTGTTTGTGGCTTAATCATTGTCAGTGTTTTGTTCGTCCAGTAAGGAGGCTAGAATATTTATATTCGAGTCAGTTGATTTTGTTTCATTTTATTCGGTCTTTTCTGTAAGATTGTGTACTTGTGCATTTATGAGCGTGTCGCCAATGTTGGATTTCTTTTGTATTCGTTGATCAGTTTCATTGTGAATAAATTATTTAGTATTTGGTCTTTTTCTATTTCTTCCTAGTTCCTCAGAAGTGCTTGTTTGGTGTCTTTTGTTTTGATATGTGGACTATATGTGGTAGAAAATCACTTTATTAGTGTTGTTGTTGTGTGTTTGTTTGTGTTCTTCCTGTTGCGTAATTTGTTTCCGCATTGATGTTTGATATTCTCGTTGTGGATATTCTCGTTGTAGTAACTTTTCATTAAATGTTTTGATTTTATTGGTAAAGTCCTCTTCGTTGTAACATGTCCTCATGTACCTTAATGTTTCGCCTTTGATCAGGCCCTTGAAGGTTGATTTTGGATGACATGATTTTATGTGAAAGAACTGGAATGTTATTGCTGGTTTTGTGTGAGTTCTAGTGTCTAGTATGTTTTCGTTGTTGTATCGTTGACCTTTGTAAATGACTAGGTTAAGATATGTTATTTCTTGTGAAGAACTTTCATATGAAAATTTGAAAGTAGGATGCATTTTTATAATTACTGTTATAAAATCATGGAGTTCGTGCTCCGTTCCAATGAAGATAAGGAAAATATTGTCTCTGAATCTACACCATAGTGATATTTTTTGTTGTGTCGGTGTTCACGTATGATTATCAGTTCTAATTTGTAAAACGTGATCTCGATCGGCAATCTCGGGTGACGATGGCGATCCCATTGAGCACCCACATGTTTGTTTGTAGAATTCTTGGTAAATTTGAATGTGTCGTTTTTCAGAATAATGTTTAGCATAGCTAACAGGTATTCTGTTGGTGTTTCTACTTGGATTGACAGATGGCCGATTACCGAGGATCCGAGACAGTTATTCGAAGAAAGGCATCGATATTCTGCCTCTTCCGCTAAATCTGTTGGAGGACACTGCGACATTGCACTTTTATATGATATCCGATATTTACGGCTACTTGACTATACAATATCGAAGTAAGATTGGCTTAGCAAAATCTATAAAGGCTGAAATATCCGATATATATCGGATATTTAGCGCGATTTGACAGAATCTAGTATCGTCTAGTATAAAAGCAAGAGTCAGTCCTTGGAAGTCGGGTTTGACCAGAACTTTTAAGGTGGTGAAATCTCCGATATAAATCGGATATTTACGCGCGATTTGAATGAATCCAGTATCGTCCAGTATCGCAGCTAGAGTCAGTCCTTGGTAGTCGGGTTTGACCAGAATAGTAAGGTGGTGAAATCTCCGATATAGACTAAGCTTAGGCTATATCGGATATTAAGCGCGATTTGACAGAATCTAGTATCGTCTAGTATAAAAGCAAGAGTCAGTCCTTGGAAGTCGGGTTTGACCAGAACTTTTAAGATGGTGAAATCTCCGATATATATCGGATATTTACGCATGATTTGACAGAATCTAGTATCATCTAGTATCGCAGCTGGAATCAGCCCTTGGAAGTCGGGTTTGACAAGAACTGTTAAGGTGGTGAAATATCCGATATATATCGGATATTTACGCGCGATTTGACTGAATCTAGTATCGTCTAGTATCGAAGCTAGATTCAGTTCTTTGAAGTCGGGTTTCACCAGAACTGTAAGACAGTGAAATCTCCGATATATATCGGATACGCGCGATTTGAATGAATCTAGTATCGTCCATGGGGTTCTGTTAGGCCTATGGTCTCGATATTTGAGTCCCCAAATCGCGGGTGAATATCGGCGATTTCATAGACGCGGCTTCCCATAGGACAACCGCAGTTCATTCTAGTATTGTCTAGTATCGATATTAGTCCCGACATCGTCGGTATGTCAAACTGCGATACTAGATTGTGAATATCCGATATTTAAAAATTGTGCAAAGTCGCGTCTTCATGGTCTGTTGCTGTCGACAACGTCTTTGTATGTTAGCTTCAGTTCAGTGCCTTGAGATTTCGGTGGCACTGATCTGCTGTCCGGTTTAAACCTCTCTGTAGAGCCTTTTCTGCATTTTTTTTTTGTATACGAGACTATCGCAACACGTTTCTTTAGCATTCTTTGAATTCTTTCGTCTGCCCAGACTGAGATCAGTAAACTTATTTCGTCGTCTGACCAGTTATTTCCACGAGACGTAGAGCTGTGTTGGGCACCCATGACCGAAGTGAATATTGTATGTTAGTTGTTGATGTTACAAATATCTGTCACGTGAGGGCGTTTAAAACGCCTCTGAAGCGGCTCGGTCTGTCCACACGCACAGCGATTTGCAGATTGAGTTAATCCTACAATGGCTCAGGTCGGGCCGACTAAACCGTCTCAAATCTGAAACGATTCAGAACCACTTCGGAGTGTCAACACATAACTTTCTGTGCCAGTATCGGCCCAGAACCGTTTCAGAGGCATTTTAATGGCCTGTGTATGAACGGCATGTACGTGTGGGACGGCTGTGGTGTTGACTTAATCTACTATCCACTGCTAAAAACAGCCGATTAACAAGTATGTACTGTTTGTGGAGTAATTAAAGTGGTATTGACACAGACTTGAGACGAGAAAAGAACTTGTAGGTAACAAAGAAGGCAATCAGATGATTTGGAGTCGACATCTTTATTTGAAATAACACTGTCAAAATAAAATAAGCTAAAATAAACCGTTGCACAAATAACCGCAACCGTGCCCCGACCCGGGGGGACTGACTCATGCTACATGTGATAAGATGATGTAGACTTTCGGTTTGAAGAACTTAGAGACGCCCATTGGTTATAAATGCCGGATTACGTGAAGGGACGCTCATTATGCAAAGGGGCGCCGTGCGAGTAACTTGAACTGAGAGCTCCAGAGTTTGCGCTGTTTTGCGTGTTTTTTAAGGCAAATTATGAAATGGGAATGTTCTACAGCAGGGTAAATACCTTATCAAAGCATAACGACTCCACCTTTTTCAAACCGATATGTTTTCGGGACAATTTTAGTGAGTAATTGTGCGTGGCCAGTGAGAACTTCGACCCAGGGGACGCCGATGGTGATTTGAATATCGCTGTCAATCAAACCTTGTGCAAAGTAAGGCACGAGTCAGCTGGATGTGTACCTAATGAACATTAGCGTTCGCCTTATCTGCTAACGGTGACTAAACATAAATAAAAAAAGGTGTCAAGATTTCTATGTTGAAAGACGTGCGCAATAGTTTGTTTACGGTTCATCTATATACTCCAACTTTTGAACCTACCTGCCGTATTTGAGCTGAAAAAAACCTTGATCACATTTTACAGTCAAGTCGACAACATCTTAGTAACCGTGAAGAAATGTATTACTGGGTATTCTCTTTTTGGAAAATTTGGTGGCCCTGAAAAGGGCCGTTTGGTTTGGTTTGGTGGTTCCGACCCTACACCCAACGATGGCCAACGTACGGTACGCCGGGCAAATTTGGGTATAAGGCCCGGACGAGAGAAGTCACGCAAAATGGCATCACTTCTCTTCGTGTGACGACTACGTCATCAGCCTGCATCAATTGCAGTTTTCGGGCCAAATAGCGCTCATCACGCCAAGCGTGTATCCGGTCCAGCATATTCCAATACCTCCGATAGAGTCTGAGTCGGACAGATGCGTTGTCATTGCCAGGCTCTTGACCAACGCCAAGCCACTCCTGCCTATGCGTTGTCACACAGGGGGTGACAGAGACAATACTGACATTCGCTTTCGTAGGTGTTTGGATCAGGTGGCGTATTGGGCCATTGTCTGCCATTTCGGATGTTGTCTTCGCTTGCCTTGGCAATACTTCGTCTACCACGACGTGATTTCGCTGATTTCGGAATGTAGGTGACTTGCCACCCATGGCAATCGAAAAGTGCTTCGATGGCCTTCAGCTGCTCTTGAGAGACGGCAATTCCGACCTTGTCCATGCTGATGATAAACTCAGAGTGACGAATCAAGAAATATTCAAATTCAACTTCAATAAAGCTGTTCACACTTGACGTTATTAGTTCTGTCATTACTATGCAAAAATAAATGTTTATTCGCATTTTTACATCACACTTTTGAAAATTACGCATGCAAGAACGACGAAAACACATCCAATAGCACTGATCACAAATGACGTCACTGTTCTCTCTCATAAATATGCAAAAATAAATATTAGTCTGCATTTTCAGCATGAACGACGAAAATAAAACCTGCTAGCGCTACAACGGTTACTAAAAGTCACGCTTGTTCGTGGTATTTATGGCTCAGACTGCAAGCTGCAACAAAGCTGCAACAACAGCGGCACATACAACAACGTTTGTTTGAATGTAGGCAGCCCTGTCCGAAAGTTGCGCGCGTACAGCTATATTTACAGTAGTAACAACCCTAAAATCACGATCAACGCTATTAGGAGACTGCTAATGTGATGAATACTCAAAGACATATTCACGAATCAGAGTACAGGGTGCAAAAAATTAGCCATGAATTCAACATTGATAAAATTTGTCCGAATTTCAAGCAACAGTAACTGTTCGATGTCGCACGTGAACAGCTATATTTACCGGTAGTAAAAAAAACCTGCAACCGTGAACTGCGCTATACCCCGTCACAGAGGTGTGAAGCGGTACGGTATAAGAGTTTAGTTTCCCACGGAGTGTCGCTTGGACCTCCAGGCTTCTTGAGTATCCTAATCAGACAAGGACTTGTCCGTGCCCTAATCAACCGAATGTTTATTTGACTTCCTCTGTTTTGTTCTATCGTACCATCGTCACTTCCCTGGGCCCAGGGTCCATGATAACACTGGCGCCAGACTGAACGAAAGGCATACTTTTTGTTAGTCACGTGAGAGAAATTTAGAACATAAAACAAGGTTTGCGTCATACTCATCCGTGATCTCGAAGCGTTTGTTACTACTTCACCCTGCATCGCTGTACGCTTATTTTGCTACAAGGTAAATTTATCGTAAAACGCTCTTGTTGTCAGATATACTTTTGAAAGTTGAAGTTAGTTAGTACTTTTGTGATTTTTTTTACCGAGAGTTTATTTACTTGCTTTGCGATTTTTTCATTGTAGTTTAGTCTTATTTGGCAGTTTTTTAAATTACGCAGTTTCCTTTTTCAGCATTTCAATATTTTTATCGCTATCACAGTTTCTTTGATTTTGAGCCTAAAGTTTATTTTATAGCAGTTTTTAAAGATAGATTTTAAAATTTAGATTGAAACTTTGAAAATGGAACAGGGAGATCAGAATAGGCAGGTTTTTCCATCAATGACTAGGGAAGCGATCAGGGTTCGTAACTTACGTCGAGAGAGGGATAATACTGTACGAGGCACTATAGACTTCGTTGCCCCTACTGCTGATGAGAAGAGAAACCTGCAGAAGAAGATAGCAAAATTACGATCACAACTGAAAGAAGGCCGTGCCACAAACTTCGAAGTGTTATCAGAAGCCCTGGACTTCTTCTTTTCCCAGCACGCTACTGCAGATCCTGGCAACTCTACAGGTGTGTTCGACGGCCCTATATACCAAAGCTGTCCGCAGGACAACACAGAAGACAAAATGTATCTTTCGACAACACATTCGATTCAGAACTTGGTTTCGACGGTAGAAGCACACGCCGGATCGTGTCGCAGTCAACGTACATCGACACGAACTATCTGGATGGGGTATGCCGGAAGAGTAAGCTTTTCTTGTTGGAAGGCCATGCGTTCAACCACAGGGGGCTGTCTACATGTCCGTCCCCAGGGGTGGGTAGGTGTTTCGATGTATCGCTAATAAAGATATATTCTACCAACCTTTGGTGTTTCGGTCTTAACTTGGCCACAGAGTATCATAGATACTCTGTGACTTGGCACTGCCCTTGACAATCTTGCGTATACGTTTTATCAACGTGCTGCGTCTATTATCTGATGAGTTTGAGTGCCTAATTAGCCAAAGTAATCAAGGGTAAATTACTAATCTGTGGACGCTCTCACCAGATTATCACCGGATTAAATTTGACAAAGTCAATAACGAACGCACCAGCAAGGTATAACTGAAGACAGTTATACCTTGCTGGTGCGTTCGTTATTGACTTTGTCAAATTTAATCCGGTGATAATCTGGTGAGAGCGTCCACAGATTAGTAATTCACCCTTGATTACTTTGGCTAATTAGGCACTCAAACTCATCAGATAATAGAAGCAGCATGTTGATAAAACGTATACGCAAGATTGTCAAGGGCAGTGCTAAGTTAAGACCGAAACACCAAAGGTTGGTAGAATATATCTTTATTAGCGATACAACGAAACACCTACCCACCCCTGGGGACGGACATGTAGACAGCCCCTGTGGTTCAACTGGAACTCCACTCCGTATCTGCCAAACGGAAGGTTACTCGTAAACTACAGGTATGTATGATGTACTTCATTCAATCATTCGATTAATGTCTGTTAAGTGGGTGAATTATTACATTTTATGAGAGCCCATTTCTCACACAATTTTGTATTCCTTTAGGCTTCTGCACGGCTTTTACGCGTCCGGGACACGAGAGGAGACATATGAAGTCATCACCAGCGGAGCCAAAATGGGAACAGTAAAACAGGCATACAGGAAGACATGTAAGTTTGCTATTTCCTTTCACTGTCTTCCTTTTCTTCTTACACATTACAGTGTGAATTATTGACAGGCTGACTGAGGAAGCATGTTTATGTTCCTCCAACATAACATTACAATAAATAGAATTGGTTTGACTATCAGAGCATAGGTCACAAAATAATATCTTTGTATTTGAAAACAGAGTCGCTACGAGCTGTGTAACGCCTATATATAATGACCAAAGCCAAGTCAAAAGCTGGGAATACTTGTATTTTACCTGCAGACTAACAAGTATTGAACATTATATTCATTTTTTTTACGTTTAACAGTTTTTGACAAGTATCGACGATCTGTTCATGAAGAAACAGTCAAATCGTTGGAAGATGCATTGCATGTGGTGAGTATTAGTCTTTATACAGGATACAGTTTATTTGCAACGATCTAGAAGCTTATAAATGTAAGCATAAATGCTTTACACATTTCACAATATCATTATCCTTTCAAATCCAGGAAATTGCATCAGAAGACAGGGCATCCAATCCCGGCATTGACATCATGAGCGATGCACGCCATGGAACACGAAAAAATTCAAAAAACACTGATGTGGTTATCCTCGGTGACATGTAAGTTTTCCAACATCTATCAACATTAGAGACAAGACTTACGTAATCAATTTTACTCATTTTGACGACAAACCGCACTCGCTTTGAATGTGCGACTTTGAAATTACTTGGCCGTCTTCGTAATAAATGCCCATTTTTGTAACTGGTTTATTCCTCATAGATCTCACAAATGCATTCATAAAGAGGTGATAACAAAAGAGGATGACAGCTGTACACAACGGCATGAAATGGTGGGCATGCGAAGGTTTTATAACTGGGCAGACGAGAAAGGTAAAAGTATATTAATTGAAAAATGTTTTATCTGTGCACGGTTGTGTATGTAGTGATTGTACTTGTATGCTGAAACTGTCGATATGACAAAATTTCCTAATATTTCCATGTTACAAAAGGAACATTGTGATCATTTATAGGTGTACCAATAATAGTCCATGGCATGACAACAACGCTTCTGTGAATAAATTCTTGAGGGAAGAGCGACCAGACACTGTGAGCAGCAACGACACCTGGCATGGTGAGTATGCAAGTCAAGAGAGAGAGAGACACACACACACACACACATATATATATATATATATATATATATATATATATATATATATATATATATGTGTGTGTGTGTGTGTGTGTGTGTGTGTGTGTGAGAGAGAGAGAGAGAGAGAGAGAGAGAGAGAGAGAGAGAGAGAGAGAGAGAGAGAGATGTGCACATATCACTGTGTATCAGCTGCTGGTTTATTTAGTAATGTCAATTATTCTGAACAGATCATATTTGCTGAGAATAAAGGTCTGTTGAGATTTGATTATATTAACATTTCTCCGAAAGAATAAATGTATCTATTTAATTTTTTTTTCAGTGACTAAGGCAGTTGGAAAAGAGATGAAGAAAATATCGATGGGCTCTAACCGCAACCAAAATGTAACCTGGCATCCAGAACTCTCAGATAAAGGTAATGTCATAAAAAGTGTAATTCCATTGAGTGGAAAATTGCAGCAAAAGTTATTGAAATTTTAATCATCGATATGTAATAATGATACGAGTATTCCAACAGATAGTCGAAAAATTTGTTGTACTCTTTACAATGCAAGGTGTTTCTGTCAAGTATGTTGTAAGGTACAACTCTTTCCACAAAACTTCTGCAATACAACTACATGTGTCTACTATGTAAGAGAAAATCCATAGTCGAGAATATTCATATCAAATGTAGATGTTTGTATGTGTATATTATGACAGGATCCGGCATAAAGACGCACTGTTATTGGTCCATGAAACGTGCGAAGCAATATCTTCAAGTCCATGGAAACACGCCCGAGGTACGGGCAGAGTCATCGCGTCAATTACGTCAAGACCTGGACAATATTGTGGCACACTATCAAGTAAGTACTGTGAATTTCAAAAAAATACCACCCATTGAAAGTGTCTTATATAGTATGATAGTTAATGTCATATACCGCAGTCAACGAACTGTGCTTTGTACAGCATACACCGAGCTTGAATAAATAGTTGAACATGTTTTCAAAAACATTTTCTTTCAAATATTTTTCCAAGGACAACCACACATATTGTGACCAATCATCCAGGTGTCGTCGCCAAGAAAATTACCAACCGTCCTACCGGGCCATAAGAAGTCCAACAGCGGCTGAAATGCTGAGGAAGGCATTACAAAAATCAGCGATCTACAAACATCCTGAAAACTACATCGACGTGAGTTGTCTTTCCTCTTATTTTATTCATATTCATATTGTGCATCGTAACATCTTTCTTACTCAGCAGATCTAGTAAATATTTTTCTTTACTTTTTTTCCATTCACAGTGTAAGGATACCCATTATGTCGAAAGTTTCAATAATGTGGCCCTCTTGTACCACGACAAGCGAATAGCTTTTGGCAAGACCGGGTATAAGTTTCGAAGTGACCTCACCTGCTTGGATTGGGTAATGTTCATTATTGTTTCTTTTATCATAGGGTGTCCTTCCTGATCAGCACTTAGGCATGACATGACATCTGAGAACTAAGGTCAGGAAAAATTTTAAGATGACAAAATTTCACAGGCATGAAACATACACATTCGAAAAGATTGTAGTTGGAAAGCGGTATGTGTTTGTTTCTCTCTCACTGCAGTAGCATTTATCATTGTAAAATTTATGAGCGTATTTTACTGAGTAGTGCAACAAAACAACTCGCTGCCCCTTTCATCTATCAAGCCAAATATTGCAAGCACAATGTTTCTATCTGTGGTCTCACAATATACTCTTTACAATGTCCATGTTTCAGAATGAGAATGTTGATCGGCCATGCAGTACACCAAGGCCAAGGCAAAACAGGCCTCGACGATGGCAAGATCGGGAGAATGGCAGGCATTACCGACGAAGATCGACACGACACCATTTGAAGAAGAAAACTTACCATTGGCGAGCGGCTGTTTGGAAGCGGCTAATGCAAGAATGCTATAGCCAAGCGTGAACGGGAATGTCACTGTGTGCTATGCACACGCATGCCAAAAGGCCCTTTTCAGGGCCACCACATCCTCCAGAAAGAGAACTACCGATACTTTAATGTATTCCGTTCATACTCGTGGTTAATAATTGAAGATTTCCACGAGTGATTGACATTAATTTAATAATAAAGATTATAAATCAGTACAGAAAAAAAATACAGAACGCACAAACATACATACGTGCATACACACCTACAACCAACAATCAAGACTGGAAAGAATACATGTCATAAACCATTTTATTGTTTTCTGTGAAAATCACCATATGTCCATATTCATCTAGCATGTCGACATGGTTTTGTGAATACTGAAAAAGTTGTTGAATAAGTTTCACACTTTGCAGTTCCTTTCCCTGTAGTCGACCACGTAATAAGCTTACAATTGACATTTGTAACAGTATGAACGAACGTCAAAAGATTACATTTTGTGGGGCCCTCTAAAACTTCGTTTGCCTGTAGAACGCAGCAATAACAGAGGCGTTTGGCATTGTAGGAATATTTTATTTTGCAACAGTGACCGTAGTGAAGAGACCTTGATCTTTCTACCTCCATGATCTGACGATTACCTTAGCGGCCTGGTCACTATCCGGAGTGGTTATTATTTCGGACCCGGCATACTTCCGCTGTGATCTGTGCATGACCTGTCAAACAGGTGGCCCTTGTCTATCTTTACAATTGGCAATATGTTCATTTATAGCATTTGCATAATTATCGCAAAATCCTCCTATCGTTATGTTTGAACCCATGATGCTAGTCGTCTTATTCTATGGAAGAGTTCACACTTCAGTAGATTCCGGAAACACGGACGCACATGTTATGCAGTTTTTTGTTTCAACACGTTTTTGTTCCCAAATCACACAGCACAAGTCCCACATATGCAATCAACATCAGTGTCCCCGAAATACAATTTTCCAAGCTTATCTCAAGATTTAAGTTGATAAAATTGATGCTAAAAAGCAGCTGCAATCATTGCTTTGGCGGGTCGTTTGGATATTGACGATGTCAGCGACCAGCTATCTTACCTATTCCAATCCATTTGTGCCGATGCAGTTCGATCTGCATATACCTGGTCAAAGTTCACATGTTGGACAGTGAATTCACGCCTACGTTTGCGAAATAGAAGCCTTGTCTTGTCCAAGTTTGGGAAATGCATCTGATTTTTTTACTTTTTCGGTTCCGATCAAAACGAAGTCTCGAAACACAATATTGGCTTGTTTTCTACCTTCCGACCGCCATCTTTGCCCCATAATTTACGTTGACTGGTTGAATACGTTAGGGTCACAGTTCAACCTTCAGAAATTAGTCGTTTTAATGTTATTTCGACATCAACGTTTCCAAATTGAATGAAAACAGACGATAGTTCCAAGAATTTGAGCGATTAGAGCGATGCGGATTGTGTTTATAGCATACCGGTATATTGTAGTGGTCAGTTTGTACTTCGCGGAAACTGTCCGGCTCTAGCGACACACTCTAGCCATGCGGTCCGTACCCTGCTGTGTGTTCCCGGCGTTTTGGCTGGTGGGACGCCGTATAACACCGGAAACACACGGCACAGTACGAAGGGCTAGTGAAATCTGTAACTCGAACGCACCACGTACGGTGAAAACACCTCATGCCAAAATGTATGTATTCCAACGCGTTCATATCGACGATCTAGGTGAACATTTACACGACTATCTCGTGGCTTCTTAGTTTATGTTTCCCCATGGAGGTAGCGTGGTTTCCCATAGAACACCGCTGTAGTTAGCGTCCGACAGAATAGCTTGCCACGTACGCGTATCTTTGAAGACGTCGGACTTGTTTGGCTTCAAGTACAGTTGCAGCGACCGTGATCTCTAAAATCCTTATCAATCGATACAAACAGTTTCAAGGCAGGTGACAATCTATGTTTATAATTCTGCTAATATAGCGGCGTTTGACGCACAACAGTGAAAACGATACTATGTTGACAGGGTGGAGTACCCGCTAATGCGCGATCCTGGGATTGAGAGCGGCGGCTTTAACTGAGTGCAATGTCGGTCATACAAACACGGTGACCGTCACATTAAACAGCTTTTTCGAGATTGAAACACTGAGTGCTTTCTAAGACTGTTCGATTCCCTATTATCGATACCGAGTGTTTAGTGAGCAGTACCCTATTTCTTTCATGTACACTAAAGCTGTTAAATGGTCGGAATAAATTTGTGTAGATAGGGATAAAGCAAATGTAACATTGTCGTGTTTGATTAATTGGAGAAGATGTTAATCAGAAAAACAACTTGGATCGTAGGCCGCCGCTTTAATGCTGAACACTCACCTGTTTTGCAGGCGTCAGGACAATTTGACCTGTCCGAGAGGCATGTATAGGAAACATTCAAGTACTTTACTATCCCGCCGCAAGGGTCCCCAAAGATGCCATTCGTTGCGGTAACACTACAGGACGTTTTTCCGTCGCATTGCGTTGATACTGTACTGTGGCTGTTGGCTGCTTCACAATCAGTATTGGCGTAATACTCCATGTTGCTTGTCCCGAGATTGTGACAGACATCACTCCGTGTCCGTCCATAGTTTGCCGATAAAACCTGAATCGTCCCAGTAACACATGCAAGGTTTGCCTCTTCACTCTCACATTCATATAGAGATGTCACTGAGAAAGATGCAGAAATATGTCAAGATATATGTTTCTTTCCAACATATGTCATGCCGAAGAGTCCAAGGAGTGAAAACGTATAAGTCATATCATTCCTAAAAATTAGAAACTTTGGCAGGTAAACAGTCTTTTCGCCGGGAAGTGCAAGCTTTTGTTTTTCCTTTTGAATCTATATTTTGATGTTCCAACGTGCCATGTGCCTCAACAATTTTTAGAAAATGTCCTTGGCCAAGTCGGGTCCCGTGATCGACCGTAATTTAATCAACAAACCAAACCAAGTGGCGGGTTTACCGCGTAATCTTCACCAGTTCATAGAAGGTATGCACGTGCCATAGAGAGCACAGATACGGAATAAAATGACTAAATAGACTGGTTTATCATTAGGTTAGGGGGGTTAATAGGTATCACTGTCAGTAATTAATACTATAACTGGGGAACGCCATCTTGGTTTCAACCACAGGGGCTCATAAATGGCTATATAAGTCAATATTACAGCGTTTTTCTTTCTTTTTCAATGTTACAAATAAACTAGCTGAGCCTGAAGAGCACAACACTTGTGTAGCTGTCTTTTGTGTAGCTTGTATTGGCATGTATAGTGTGAAATTAGTACAGTAAAACACAGCGACGTCAGTAAACCACAGCGACGTCTGTACGCATGGCCGGCCATATGGAGAGGGAAGTAGGCATGGCTAGAGGTCACGGAACTAAAGGTCGCATTTACATATGATCACACTCCCTATTGAGGGCGCACTATACATGCCAATACAAGCTACACAAAAGACAGCTACACAAGTGTTGTGCTCTTCAGGCTCAGCTAGTTTATTTGTAACATTGAAAAAGAAAGAAAAACGCTGTAATATTGACTTATATAGCCATTTATGAGCCCCTGTGTTTAAACTGTAACAACAGGCCGCTGTCTGGGCTCCGCAAACTTGGAGCTATTCCAGTCTGAAAGGAGGGTACTTCATTTGCATGCATAATTAGGGATTTATTTCAAATTCGAACAGCGCCCTCTAGCCAGTGAGTGATGGTTATGACATTTTTCGCCAGGATTTCATCCGCAGATATCTCAGCCTTCGTTTAGCATCCGTCTTGTTTCCAGTTAGCGGCTGAATTGTACTCTTAGTTAGTGTTCGCCGATGATTTTTTTGGGGGTTTTATTGATTCGTTTTTGCGTTAGCCTTATTTTCATGATTTTCGAGCGATCGAAAATGCCGTTCACTAAACACTGCCGCAAAAGCCTATCCAAAGTCAAATTTCCATGAGAAGTAGGGAGGGGACGTATCTTGAGTAGGTCCATACGATCTGAAAAAATCTCAGTGGCTTAAGCCTCCGTTTTTGAAACACGTCGTTGAAGTTGAATATGCAGCGACGTTCATGTGTTAAATCTAACATGGCGACCAGCGTACAGCGTGAGTGTACACGTAGACTCTTTCAGCTCTTTCTCGGTCCTCACCGGCTAACTTGGCAGATATTTTCGAATCTATTTATGTTTTCAATGATTGTGCCGAGGAAGCCAGATTGCAAGCTTGTGTTACTTAGGGAGCTGTCATTATTTATGGCAACTTGGGGGTCGGAGGGATCTGAGGGGGTCACTCAAAAAATCGAAAGCTACAAGGGGGGGTTGCTCAAAAGTGGAGAACAAGAAAGGGGGGGGGGTACTCAATTTTCTTTGTATGGATTGAAGTATTTAGTGGAGTTATATATATATATATATATATATATATATATATATATATATATATATACACAAAATGTATACAATGTGCCCTCCCGGTTATCACCATAATGGCTTTATGGCAACCTCTGAACTTGGGCACAGAGTGTATATATATATATATATATATATATATATATATATATATATATATATTATATATATATATATATATATCATAATACAGGTGGTTTCAAGTAGAAACTAAAATCCCATTACACCATGTGTTTCACGTTATTGTGATCTTCAGACGAGAATGATCAGCTATTCGACGTGGCAAGCCTTATGTTAGAGGCTAGTACTGAGTAGATTTTTCAGTATTTCCTGATTAAAGATTGAGATACTTGCCTGATCATTAATGAGAAACGTCTGCTTTCAATATTCTACATTGCATAGGTTACCGATAGGGGAGATGTGTAAAGCAAGCTAATTCTAATTCTATAAAGTTTTGAAACCAGTGGAATGCCTTGACAACAAACCCATCTTTTATTGCAGGAAAATAATAATAAATAACAAATGTGAATGAATGTATGTCTGTTGCTATTTTTTCGTTTTCAAAAATATAATTGAAATCAGTGAATTGGAATATAAGTTTTGGAATACTGTCTCAGATTTCTGTTCCCTTGAGTTTTTATACGAAAAAAAATCTGAAAAAAATACTCCCCAAGTGCCACCAAATAACACATTTTTTAATCTCTATTTTTCAAAAGCTCGAACGGCAGGAGGGGGGACAACCCCTCCTGATCTCCCCCTGCGACCGCTTGTGCAGTCACTTGTGGTGCTTTCGCACTAACACAAGACAAAATGCTTGATATGCGCTTAGCATATTTACGTATATTGATGTATATGGAACAGAATACTAATTGCATATGAAGTGTGTATCTTTGTATATGGAACATTCCAATACGTTGATATGCGTAGCATATTTCTATGCAGATCATGAGTATACGTAATGCAGATGTTTGCACACTAAGTGTACACTGTAGTTTTGCATTTTATTAGCATACGTACTGTATACTGAATGTATTTGACACATGTACAAAATCAGTATATGTGTATATACTGCATATAATCAGAGCACTGGATACAGACCTGTACATCAGCCCCTGTCACAGCAATGGAACCTCTTTCCAACACAGACCTGTACCACAGGGTTTAATCAGGGTCTGTAGAGGGCCTGTGGCAGCAGCAATCCATTTTACTGTTTAGATATGAAACTTTCCCATTTTTTTTTTTTGGGGGGGGTCACTCAAAATTTGTGTAGCAGAGAGGGGGGTTACTCAAACACGTCATGGTTGGCAGGGGTTACTCGAAATTTTGGAGTTTCTAAAGCAATTCCTCCGAACCCCCCCCCAGGCCATAAACAATGACGGCTCCCTTACCTCACTTGACAACACAATCTGCCTGTCTGGCTTCTCGGTTAAGTCGTGGACAGCGCAAATGGAAAAAAAACTACGGTGAGAGAAGGGCTACGTTTATCACTGTATGCGGCCGTACACTCAGTATAGTGGTAGACACCCGTCGTAGTGACTAGCAGTGCTATTTCGTTTATGAGTGATTTTTTCCGTGTTCGCATTCTAGTAGCTAGCAAGCATACAAAAACTGTGGGAAATAACATCGACCGCAAAAAATCTCCGTGGATACTTACGGCTACCCTGTATCCCGCACACGAGTACCTGAATATAGATGCGGCTATAGCCGGTAAACAGCTGCGCGCTGCGGCCGTCCCTGCTAGGCATTACAGTGCGTGCTCGAACTAGACTGGCACATTTTATAACTCATGTAACTAGCGAAAATTTTTGTTTTTCTTAAAAGTATTGATGGTCATAATGTGACATTAATTAAATACTTTCTTTATATATAACATCAGTGACCCGATTATAGGAGTAAACTTAAAAAAAATGAAAGATTAATCGTGTAACGCCCGCGCCGTGTGAACGACAAGTGGTTTGGTCGCGGTAAACAGCGTGGAGTGTAAGTAGCGTAACGGGTGTTCGTATACTCATAGACCCTCGAGATATACGTATACAGCGATTTGGTAACTGCATGCCAACAATCAACACAGCCGCAAATACATGTCCATGGTCGCACGGTCATGAAAATTTCACCAAATCTTAATAATAGTTAAATAAATATTTTCTGAAATTTTCGGCTTGGCTTAAGACCTCTAAGGTCATTATCGAGCTGTTTTACGAAAAAGGTAAAGTTTACTTCCGCATTTGGCGGGTCGACCTCGCCAACCACTTTGTAGCGATTTAAATAAAATCTACTCATCCTTTGTGAGTGTACCCTAGGAAAACATATCATTAGCATGTATGCTACAACTGAAAGCAAAAATTATAGTTCTAGCTATTGTACGTTTTGCTGCACGTCGATATTTAAAGACCTCCCTTTCGCCGTATTTTATCCCTCACTGTGTGGCGGTCAGCGTAACGAAAATGAGGCTCTACGACACGAACTTTCATGCAAATTTCATAGGCTCCTTTCAGACTGTTCTGGAAAGGAAAAGCAGCTGCAGATACAGGTTTTCTAAAAAACGTGAGGTACTACCTTTAAAGAAGAAATCGGGATAAGACTGCAGTTGTAACGTTGCCGTATTGGCAGTTTTTGCCAACCACTTCCTTGGAGATGTCTCTAGTCTTACAGATATGCGAAAAAATGAACACGCTACACATAAGTGGTGACCTGGCACAAGACCACTAATTCACTTCCGGATTCGTTACCCACGGAGATATTTCGGAAGAAAAATAGTGCAGATCTTGAAGTTTTGATACCTGCATGGATGCTTGTTAGTTTGAACTTTAATTTCAAGAATTTTTGTAAAGATATTTTTTCTGCCTGAATCAAAATGCAGACTGTTGTGAATAATGACTGAAGCATACGGTGGTAATATGGGGAGTTCTAGGGCTCATGGAGATCTTAACAATAAGCCTGAATTTTGTCAAAAACACCACTCAGGGCGCTATTTTCATCGCTATCTCAAAATTTTCGTGGACTTGCCCACACGAAAAATTCATCAGTAGTCAAGCTGACATTGACCTAACACCTGTTAAGAGGATTCGTGCCGCTGAATGTTTTAAAATAGGAAAATCGACCTCAACGCTACTGTGGTGGCCTATGGGAAATTAATTAGTGGTCTTGTGCCACCTGTCGCAGAACTGCTCTATAGAATATCAGCAACAGTACTTGTCATTGGAATAACTTTCGTGTTTGGATTCTGGCTTCCAAACGTTGACCTAGATAATTTCGTATCTCTTTCTACCTTTGAAGGAGTAAGTTATAGTTTCCAATCAAATAATTTCATGGAAGTAAATCTACGCGCAGTGACGGAACCCATACGCAGTGCCATAGTTGATAAAACAATGACAATTCCGCTACTTCTTCTCTGTCGTGTCGTGGAAATGAACCCTGGCCCACAAACTCGCCAGTCTAAAATTACCGACACAAAAAAATACACAAAAAGACTCCACACAGTCATCAAATTCACAAACAGAGACTACAAAAGAAACTCCTGATCCCGGGAGAGACTATAACTCGACAGATGTCATGGCCGAATTACGAAATGTGAAAGTACAACTTTCCAAGCAGATTCAAGAATTCATTGACAATGTGAATGCTAGAATTGAGGAACTCGTACGCGATTCAACCCCTTTGAAAGAAAAACTTGATGCAGAGAGTGAGAAACCATAGAATTGGTATCTGAAGATAAACACTTGAGAGACCAACTGGATAAATTGGAAAAAAAAAGAAATTCAAAAGTCGCACTTGCTTCGAGACAATATAATAATCCGCGGTCTTTAACAACAAGATAAAGATGAAACATGGGATGGGACGAAACTAAGATAAAAGTGAGTAATGTAGTTACGGGAAAATTAAAATTGGATGGAAGTGAAATTCATTTCGAAAGGGTCCACCGCGTGTCATCTTCATTTCAAATACCACAGCTGGTTGTGGCTAAATTAGCTTCCACAAACAAAGAGACGAGGTATTTCGTCGGGCTAAAGCACTGAAAGAAGACATCTTGCCATGTACATTTTCAGAGGACTTCACGCCTCGTGTTCGAGAAGCCAGGAGAAAGTTGGGACCCCATCTGGTCGAAGCAAGAGAACAAAACAAAAAACCCTACATTGTCAACGATAAACTGAATATGGGTGAAAAAAAAAGTTTTTGTATGATGCTTCGAAAAAAACAGGTGATCGAGAAGAAGAAGAGACAACAATGACAAGAGGGCCACTGCTTACTAGAATATTCGATGCAAAGATAGGAAATACTCATTATTATTATTATTATCATTATTATTATTATTATTATTATTATTATTATTATTATTACAAGTTTAGGGGCTATAAGTATTATACAGAAATCTAGAAAACAATTCATTGAAGCTGTGGGAATTCTGAAAAAGAGGTGTTGTTTATTTTAATTTTGTCAACACGAGTGGCTTCTAATTGTCGTACGTATATTTTCTGCGCCCAGTTAGGTGTTCCTTTTGACATCACTACCGTTATGAATATTCATATACTTGCAAAAACTGACAGTCGCTGTGTCTGGCAGCGCGTGCTCACAGCTGCTGAGCTGCACAGCGTAGCCTTCGAATGCAGGCCAATCGTGGCAGTCGTGGGCGTGCACAAAACAAGGCACAGCGACTGTGGAGAGTCTATGCCAGTGTAATTGGCCTTGTAAACGTATCTTCAGCGTGGCATTTGTAGTTGTGGCGAAAACCATAAACCCTCTCCCTATGCTGACGTTGTTGGTTTTATTTTGTTCATGTGCATTAAATGTAAGCAATCAAGGAAGTTTTGGGATGGAAATAGAGCAAAGGCATGAGTTTCCGCGAGATCTGTGCTACAAATATAACTTTACGCATGCGCACTCTTTTGCCAGTGTAGTCTGCCAATATGAGCATGCGCAATTGAGTGAACGTGCGCGTGAATGTGTAGTCTGTACACTACGTCTCGTGATATAATCATGTCGTTCAGCTTTGCATGTTGACAGAAACTGGAATTACTGCAGAGAATACTTTTCAGGACATCACATGTGAGTCTCTAAGGTAACAAGTAGGACGTTTAGGAAATCCTTTCAGAAAGTTCACGCCGCCTGTGGCCATTTTGTGGAGTATAAGCTTATAGTTATACGTACCTGGAGCGTATACAGTATTTCTACTGTACAGTGTACATATTGCCGGATAATATGCGATGGAATTTGCGTTTCACGTTGTTCAATCATTCAGATGGAAATGCCGCCCTTCTCCAAACTTTGAAAAAAACAGGGTGACAGATTTGGAATGCTAACTCTTGTATATCAAGAATGACGTAATTTAATGAGAAGACATTTGTATTCGAGCACGGCTACAGTTTTTGATTCGAGAACTCTCATCATGGACCGTGGTTGTATTCAACAATCGAGAGGGCTAGGGTGAGTCGAACTTTTTCCTATGTCCATGTAGCACTTGTGCAAAAATAAGCGAATCCACAGGCCTTTGACGAATCAATAAATGCGTTTTTCACCAAGCTGAAAGGTTGAAAGATCCGTCCGTCACTTTGGGACGAGCTAGATAAATGCAGTCAAACCCAGCTGGGCACATAATGTGACTTTGTTCTGGAAATTACGAAGACGACCGGCCCTGAGGTGGAACTTTGCAACAAAGTTTCAATATCTGAACTGACGTACTTGAATGAAAGGCACAGGAAACGATGGCCAATAAAAAACGCATTCTTGTTGCATTTGATAATAATGTATCAATCACAATGACATACAAATTATGCCTCCTCCCGGCAGAAGGGCCATGGCCAATTTTTAGCCCTGCTACAGTATGTCTCAGTGCTGAAAAGGCCATGTTGTTGTCAGGTTGTCATGGCGACTTTTAAAATTGCATACAACTCTGAGAGTGAAACGGTTGTTAATAGGTCACAAAACTTTTGAGTCCCACTGTCGTCCATTATACCTGTTTCCTTGGGTATTAAAGGTGTGCAAGTATACACATCAAAAGACTAGAAAATTCACTTCATGGGCAGAATCTCAAAAATAGCCTTTTCTTGTCTGGTTATAGAAAAAAGATACCCCTGATCTAAAACATGCATGGTTTTAAATAAAAAAGTGTGGTTACCTAAATGGTTACCATGGCAACATGAAACAAAATGAACATGGAGTTCATGCTGTGATAAATACACTTAGGAGAGCATTTGCGTGGTAACTTTGATAACTTTTAATGGAATTTGAAAAAACTTTGAAATTTTAAAACGCAAATAGATTACTATGGAAACACAGGGCAGTAAAAATGGATATCATGTTTTGTTTTTCTAACCAAAAAAACCCTTTGGTATAATATTTCTGTTGATTACTGGATTTTTACACTGGATATTTGGTCTTTCTAACCCAAAATATCCCTTTGATATAACATATTCTGTTGGTTACTGGATTTCAGATGAAATCTTTGAAAAACTGGACATTTTTACTTCTGATTGGTTACCATGGAAACATCTCATATTAAATTGAGTGTGATTTTTTTGGTGTGCTACCAAGAAAACCCTTATTATCAATTTTTTACATCAATCAATAGTTCTTTAATAGGAATTAGGGAAAAAGTAACATTTTCAATCCCAAAATAGTTACCATGGCAACTCAAAACATTAAGATAAGTCTGGTTTTTGTGTTCTCTGACCCGAACCCCCCCACTAGGTAATTTTCATATCAATCAAAGTAACTTTTCATGGGATATTAGAAAAACTGAAATTTTCAACCCCTAAAATGGTTACCATTGAATCATGGGGCAGTGAATTCGATATCATATTTGGCCTTTTCGACCCAAAATACACTTATGGTGAAATTTTCACGGAAATTGAACCTATTATTATTCACGTTATTATTTCTATATAATACTTATATGTATTATTATTATTATTATTATTATTATTATTATTATTATTATTATTATTACAAGTTTAGGGGCTATAAGTATTATATAGAAATCTAAAAAACAATTCATTGAAGCTGTGGGACTTCTGAAAAAAAATGTTGTTACTCCTGAATGGTTGCCATGGAAACATCTCACATTAAAATGAGTGTGATTTTTTTGGTGTGCTAACCAGAAAACCCCTTATTATCAATTTTTTACATCAATTAATAGTTCTTTAATAGGAATTAGGGAAAAAGTAACATTTTCAATCCCAAAATAGTTTCTATGGCAACTCGAAACATTAAAATAAGTCTGACATTTGTGTTCTCTGACCCGAACTTCCCCACTAGATAATTTTCATATCAATCAAAGTAACTTTTCAAGGGATATTAGAAAAACTGAAATTTTCAACACCTAAAATGGTTACCATGGAAACATGGGGCAGTGAAATGAATATCATATTTGGTCTTTTCGACCCAAAATACCCTTATGGTGAAATTTTCACGGAAATTGAACCTATTATTATTCGTGTTATTATTTCTATATAATACTTTATTAATTATTAATTATAGAACAAATGTTAAAAGTTGTTACTTAGAAATCCATAAAATAGATAAAAAACAGTGAATTATGTTTTAAGATAGACCCTCTCAAGGGTCTATGGTTTTTAATAAAAAAACTGTGGTTACCGAAATGGTTACTATGGCAACATAAAACAAAAATGAACATGGAGTTCATGCTGTTATAAATACACTTAGGAGAGCATTTGCATAGTAACTGGGATTACTTTTAATAGACTTAGGAAAAAAAATGAAATTTATAAACGCAAATGAGTTACAATGGAAACACAGGGCAGTAAAAATGGATATCATATTATGTCTTTCTAACCCGAAATAACCCTTTGGTATAATATTTCTGTTGATTACTGGATTTTTACACTGGATATTTGGTCTTTCTAACCCAAAATATCCCTTTGATATAACACATTCTGTTGATTCCTGGACTTCAGATGGAATATTTGAAAAACTGGTAATTTTTATTCCTGAATGGTTGCCATGGAAACATCTCGCATTAAAATGAGTTTGATTTTTTTTTTGTGTGCTAACCATAAAAACCCTTATTATCAATTTTTTACATCAATCAATAGTTCTTTAACAGGAATTAGGGAAAAAGTAACATTTTCGATCCCAAAATAGTTACCATGGCAACTCGAAACATTAAAAAAAAAGTCTTGTTTTTGTGTTCTCTGACTCCGAAATCCCCCACTAGATAATTTTTCATATCAATCAAAGTAACTTTTCATGATATATTAGAAAAACTGAAATTTTCAACCCCTAAAATGGTTACCATGGAAACATGGGGCAGTAAAATCGATATCATATTTGGTCTTCTCGACCCAAAATACCCTTATGGGAAATTTTCATGGAAATTGAACCTTTTATTTTTCGCGTTATTATTTCTATATAATACTTATATTAATTATATTAATTATGCATCATACTGTACGGAGAGAGGGGGATATCATTAATCCACAGTCCCTCTATCCACTGTGATTAAGCCAAAGGGTAATGCTTGTCGGAAAAGTGACACTAAGCAGTTTAAGCTTTACCAGCAGGCCTAGACTTTTAACGTTTGTGCGAACTTTATGGATGCAAGTTATAGGTCTCAGATCCCCAACCCCACCCCACTCTAACTTAACTGACCTAAAACTGAAAAAACATTTGGGACACGTGTCCTGTACTAATAGGCCAAACCCGGAATTCGAATCGACCACGGTACAAACAAAGCCATGTGCGCAAACGCGCATAGACGTACGTGTATTTCCATACGCGCTACTACACATGTGGGTTTGTTTGTACCGGCATAACGTGATTATTTGGCGTACTGAGTCTGTAGAACGCATCGCGTCCGTTATTTCATAAACAAACCAATGAACCAATGTACCACAGTCCCTCTATCGTGGATAGAGGGACTGTGAATGTACAATCATAGGGTGCGTTTGGGTGCACTGTTCTTGCGATTGGAATCACGCCCTCATCGCTGCAATACGATACATGTTTCTCTTAACGCTCGCCCAAACGAAAGCAACTTTGTTCTCCAATATGGCGGCGCCTGTAATGATCGGCGACGATATTACGAGCGTAGCACTTTTTAATTTTCTTCAAAAAATTCTTCAGGATGATGTTATTTTTGACATCAACGGTCGCACAGTACCAATGGTGATAGCTCTTTACTTTAATAGGAGAGAGAACGTTCCCAAATTATCGATTACGCTGAATGAACCGTAATACCCTCCTACAACCTCGATGATTTCCGGCAACATTTTCGCCTATGCAGGACGACTTTTGAGATAGTTTTTCAAAGCGTCGCTCCACTTTAACTCTGGCAAATAATGGAGGTCACCTACCAGTAGAGCCAACCAAGCAGTTTCTATTTTTATTTGGTACATAAGTAACAGGTGTCTGTATGCGAGACGTTGCTGAACGCTTTGGTGTTTCAAAGTATACCATCCACTTTTGTTGCCAGAGGATAATGGATGTTTTGTTAACTTTAAAGGTAAGTAGGATAAACGTGTAAACCACTTCTTGAAATATAAATGAAGTAATTTGGTGAAATGCAATTGTATATGAAAAAAATAGCGGTTGTTTGTTTCTTGTTTTATTGCTATTTCTGGTATTTTTTCACATAGTGAAGCCATGCTTAAGGTGACTCACAAGGTACTCAGAAGGCATTAATGTTAATAAAGAAATATGAAAATTATTATTATTATTATTATTATTATTATTATTATTATTATTAAAGAAATGTTACCAATGCCATCATCATCATGCAGCACCATTGGCAGTGTTGAAAATCCTATCAAAGTTCGTCCGCCTCATCTAAAGTACTCTTCACCATTTAACTATAGTTATAATAGGGGAGATAGTACATGTACTTTACATGAGGCGGACGAACTCTGGTAGGATTTTCAACACTAGTGCTGCCAGTGCAGGTGCAGCATGATGATGATGATATTGATGATTGCAAATTTCATATTTCTTTGATAATAATAATAATAATAATAATAATAATAATAATAATAATAATAATAATAATAATAATAATATAATATAAGTATTATATAGAAATAATAACGCGAATAATAATAGGTTCAATTTCCGTGAAAATTTCACCATAGGGGTATTTTGGGTCGAAAAGATCAAATATGATATCGATTTCACTGCCCCATGTTTCCATGGTAACCATTTTAGGGGTTGAAAATTTCAGTTTTTCTAATATCCAATGAAAAGTTACTTTGATTGATATGAAAATTATCTAGCGGGGGCAGTTCGGGTCAGAGAACACAAAAAACCAGACTTATTTTAATGTTTTGAGTTGCCATGGTAACTATTCTGGGATTGAAAATGTTACTTTTTCCCTAATTCCTATTAAAGAACTATTGATTGATGTAAAAATTGATAATAAGGGTTTTTCTGGTTAGCACACCAAAAAAAATCACACTCATTTTAATGTGAGATGTTTCCATGGCAACCATTCAGGAGTAAAAATTACCAGTTTTTCAAAGATTCCATCTAAAATCCAGGAATCAACAGAATGTGTTATATCAAAGGGATATTTTGGTTAGAAAGACCAAATATCCAGTGTAAAAATCCAGTAATCAACAGAAATATTATACCAAAGGGTTATTTCGGGTTAGAAAGACAAAATATGATATCCATTTTACTGCCCTGTGTTTCCATAGTAACCTATTTGCGTTTTAAAATTTCAATTTTATTCCAAAGTCCACTAAAAGTAATCCCAGTTACTATGCAAATGCTCTCCTAAGTGTATTTATAACTGCATGAACTCCATGTTCATTTGTTTTATGTTGCCATTTCGGTAACCACAGTTTTTTTATTTAAAACCATAGACCCTCGAGAGGGTCTATGTTAAAACATAATTCACTGTTTTTTATTTATTTTATGGATTTCTAAGTAACAAATTTTAACATTTGTTCTATAATAATAATGATAATAATAATTGTAATTTCTTTGCCTTCATTCTAGAAAGAATAATAAAGATAATGTATATTGGGGCCATTTTGGTCAAAATTATGTTTTCCGTTAATTTTAGTGTGTTAGAATTAATTTTACATAGACCAGAAATAATTTTTCAAGCATTTTTAATTGTGTTTCATGCAGTCATCCCAAATAAGTGTTATATAGTATATTACTAACGAATTAAATTTATGCCTTCAAATTAATTTTATGTGCTGAAATTAATTCTACTAGTATCCGAACCCGATGTACCATTATATTTATCACAAGCAGTAACAGTAGCGCACACTTTTTTTGTTTTATTTAAAACATAATTCACTGGTACTTATTTATTTTATGGAATTATAATTAACGACGTATAATAATGTTCATTTTATAATAATCTATTTTGATTTCTTTGCCTAATTCCAGGAAGAATAATGAAGACAAATTATTTCTGATTGTTTAACTAAAGTAAAATTATGGCCATGTAGTGGTGCATTATTTTTTGTGTGACCTGGCGTGACCCCGTAAACTCTATGATTCTGATGATTAGCTAGATCTCCCCTTTCCATGGTAGCAATGGCTAAATTTGAACATGGTCCCTGTATACCTTTAAACATTTTTTTTAATCCAGCAGGCCAAGACAAGGGGAAATATTACAAGTTAAATGTTTAATGTTTAATATTGCCCAGGTCTCGAAACTAACTTTTTTCCCTGGTAGTCCACTTGAGCAACCATATTCTGAAGTTTGTAGCCTGGTGACACTGGCTGGTAGCCCATGCATATTTTAGATCAGGGGTATCTTTTTTCGTTAATCAGACAAGAAAGAGCTATTTTACAAGGTTCTGCCCACGAAGTGAATTTTCTAGTCTTTTGATGTGTATACTTGCACACCTTTAATGCCCAAGGAAATAGGTGTAATGGACGACAGTGGGACTCAAAAGTTTTGTGACCTATAAACAACCCGTTTCACTCTCACAGTTGTATGCAAATTTTAAAAGTCGCCATGACAACATTACAACAATATGGCCTTTTCAGCACTGAGACATACTGTACCAGGGCTAAAAATAGGCCGTGGCCCTTCTGTTGGGAGGAGGCATAATTTCCGTGTCATTGTGATTGATATATTATTATCAAAATGCAACGAGAATGCGTTTTTATTGGCCATCGTTTCCTGTGCCTGTCATTCAAGTACGTCAGTTCAGATATGGAAACTTTGTTGCAAAGTTCCACCGCACGGCCGGTCGTCTCCAGAACAAAGTCATACTATGGCAAATTTCTATGCCCAGCTGGGTTTGACTGCATTTATCTAGCTCGTCCCAAAGTGACGGACGCATCTTTCAACCTTTCAGCTTGGTGAAAAACGCATTTATTGATTCGCCAAAGGCCTGTGGACTCGCATATTTTTGCACAAGTGCTACATGGACATAGGAAAAAGTTGTTGAATACTCACTGTTTCAGTGAATCCGCCATGATGAGAGTTCTCAAATCAAAAAATGTTGCCGAGCTCGAATACAAATGTCTTCTTATTAAATTACGTCATTGTTATACAAGAGTTAGCATTCCAAAGTCTGTCACCCTGATTTTTTCTTAGTTTGGAGAAGGCCGACATTTCCATCTGAATGATTGAACGACGTGAAACGCAAAATTCCATCGCATATTATCTGGCAATATGTACAGTAGAAATACTGTATACCGTCGCTCCAGGTACGTATAAGCTTATACTCCACAAATGGCCACAGGCAGCGTGAACTTTCTGAAAGGATTTCCTAAACGTCCTAATTGTTACCTTAGGGACTCACTTATGATGTCCTGAAAAGTATTCTGTGTAGTAATTCCAGTTTCTGTCAACATGCGAAGCTCAACGACAAGATTATAGCACGAGACGTAGTGTACAGACTACACATTCACGTTCAGTTAAACTCAATTGCGCATGCTCATATTGGCAGCCTACACTGGCAAACGAGTGCGCATGCGTGAAGGTATATTTGCAGTAAAGTGAATACACTGGCATAGACTCTCCACAGTCGCTGAGCCTTGTTTTGTGCGCGCCCACGACTGCCACGATGGGCCTGCATTCGAACACCTCTTTTTCAGAATTCCCACAGCTTCAATGAACTGTTATTAGATTTCTATATAATACTTATAGCCCCTAAACTTGTAATAATAATTATATAAGTATTATATAGAAAATAATGCGAATAATAATAGGTTCAATTTCCGTGAAAATTTCACCATAAGGGTATTTTGGGTCAAAAAGACCAAATATGATATCAGTTTCACTGCCCCATGTTTCCATGGTAACCATTTTAGGGGTTGAAAATTTCAGTTTTGCTAATATCCCATGAAAAGTTACTTTGATTGATATATGAAAATTACCTAGTGGGGGAGTTCGGGTCAGAGAACACAAAAACCAGACTTATCTTAATGTTTCGAGTTGCCATGGTAACTATTCTGGGATTGAAAATGTTACTCTTTTTACCAATTCCTATTAAAGAACTATTGATTGATGTAAAAAAATCATAATAAGGGTTTTTCTTGTTAGCACACCAAAACAATCACACTCATTTTAATGTGAGATGTTTCCATGGTAACCATTCAGGAATAAAAATTACCAGTTTTTCAAAGATTCCACCTAAAATCCAGTAACCGACAGAATATGTTATAGCAAAGGATATTTTGGGTTAGAAAGACCAAATATCCAGTGTAAAAATCCAGTAATCAACAGAAATATTATATCAAAGGGTTATTTTGGGTTAGAAAGACAAAACATGATATCAATTTTTACTGCCCTGTGTTTCCATAGTAACATATTTGCGTTTTAATATTTCAAAGTTTTCCAAATTCCATTAAAAGTAATCCCAGTTACTATGCAAATGCTCTCCTAAGTGTATTTATCACAGCATGAACTCCATGTTCATTTTTGTTTCATGTTGCCATGGTAACCATTAGGTTTTTTTTATTTAAAACCATGCATATTTTAGATCAGGGGTATCTTTTTCGTTAACCAGACAAGAAAAGGCTATTTTGCGAGACTCTGCCCATGAAGTGAATTTTCTAGTCTTTTGATGTGTATACTTGCACACCTTTAATACCCAAGGAAACAGGTTTAATGGACGACAGTGGGACTCAAAAGTTTTGTGACCTATTAACAACCCGTTTCACTCTCAGAGTTGTATGCAAATTTTAAAAGTCGCCATGACAACCTGGCAACAACATGGCCTTTTCAGCACTGAGACATACTGTAGCAGGGCTAAAAATTGGCCACGGCCCTTCTGCCGGAGGGAGGCATAATTTCTGTGTCATTGTGATTGATACATTATTATCAAAATGCAACGAGAATGCGTTTTATTGGCCATCATTTCCTGTGCCTGTCATTCAAGTACGTCAGTTCAGATATTGAAACTTTGTTGCAAAGTTCCACCGCACGGCCGGTCATCTTCGTAATTTCCAGAACAAAGTCACATTATGTGCCCAGCTGGGTTTGACTGCATTTATCAAGCTCGTCCCAAAGTGACGGACGGATCTTTCAACCTTTCAGCTTGGTGAAAAACGCATTTATTGATTCGCCAAAGGCCTGTGGATTCGCTTATTTTTGCACAAGTGCTACATGGACATAGGAAAAAGTTCGACTCACCTAGCCCTCTCGATTGTTGAATACAACCACGGTCCATGATGAGAGTTTTCGAATCAAAACTGTAGCCGTGCTCGAATACAAATGTCTTCTCATTAAATTACGTCATTCTTGATATACAAGAGTTAGCGTTCCGAACCTGTCACCTTTTTTTTCCCAAAGTTTTGAGAAGGCGGTATTTCCATCTGAATGATTGAACGACGTGAAACGCAAAATTCCATCGCATATTATCCGGCAATATGTGCACTGTACAGGAGAAATACTGTATACGCTGCAGCCAGTGCAGGTACGTATATACTCCACAAAATGGCCACAGACGGCGTGAACTTTCTGAAAGGATTTCCTAAACGTCCTCCTTGGTACCTTAGAGACTTACATGTGATGTCCTTGAAAGTATTCTCTGCAGTTATTCCAGTTTCTGTGAACATGCACACATTTATAGCTCAACGACATGATAGCGCGAGACAGTTGTACGGTACTATACACATTCTCGCGCTCCCAGGCTCAATTGCGCATGCTCATACTGGCAGACTACGTCACCTGTGTTTTGCTTCGGCCGGCGCGGCCGACTCGACTTGGTAACTTAGGTTGAGCAAACAAATAACGAACAGCCGAACACACTCTCAGTGATGGCGGCAATCGTATTGTGTGCATACCAAGACGATCGCTCGCCGTGCGCGTGTTGTCCCTCGAATTCTGACCCATAATCATTTAAAAAATGCATTCAAATGTGATAGTGAAAGCTGTTCCCAATTAATGAGGTGGCATACTCAGCATAGCTGGATGTTTATCGCTAGTTTACCTTTGACCTCGCGACATTTGCAGGAGAAGTTTCTTAGCACGGACAACTTGATAACATAAAGCATGGCGGTCTGTAAGTATTTTCATTAATGTGTTGTGTAATTTACGAGGTTCAGATTTTAAGTAAATCAATTTTAACAAGATTGAAACCGATTTAACCGTGTCCGCAGTGATTTAATCTGTACATTTCATGGCGTGATTTGTCATGGGTTATTTTTTATGCGTGTGGGTTTTTTTATTTACGTCCATATGTGCGTTGCAGTTGAGCATAGTTTTTCGGACCATCACGCATGTCTCCCTGGTAACGGGTTTGTTTACACACTGGCATATTTTCTGGCGCCTTTTTCAATCGTCTGTTGGCCTAGACTGTGAAAATGTCATTCGAATTTCATGCTCGTGTGCTAAAAAACCGGTGTTGTATTTGTGCACGGAAAATAAATGGCACAGGTTATCCATGCTCCAATTTTATCGTGGAGTTAAAGATTTGTTTCAGAGTACAGTTTCAGTGAAGACATTCTGATGTTCACCCGTCCAATTTTTGTTGTCTCTGTAAGTCATGGCAGCAGGCAGAAAGCAATAACAAAACCTATCGGCCAGGGACACACGTAGTGAAATGGTCCAGACACTGTAGAGTACGGAGATGTGCGGTGTGTAATGCATTGTGTGAGGCAGGAAAGAAAAAGAAAGACAGTAAAAACAGGGGCAGCCAAGTCAATACCAAGGCAGTGACATTTCTGGTATCACTGGCAAGGAGACAGGAAAGACGGGGAAACTACAGAGTGAAACTCATGGCAGTACAAATCTAACAGCAGCTGTAAAACAGAGGGCAGGAAAAAAGATGAGAAGATTCATCCCTTGCAGAGACAGAGGTTCAATGATCTCATTGAAGAAATGGAGTGTCCTATTTGCAAAGACATAATAGATGGACCAATACAACTTTTGTGTGATGGACCACATGTGTTTTGTGCTGAATGTTTGTGTCAGTGGTTGCAAGTTTCTTCATCCTGTCCTGTGTGCCGTCTCTCTATTATGTGTGAATCTATTGTAAGTCCCCCCATTGTGTGATTATGGAATGTCGGCTGTAAGTCAGTTGTGCCACTGCAAGATCTGCAACACAACACGGAACGGTGTGTTTACCAGTCCATTGCTGGAGACCACTGCTACTCGTCAGTGAGCCCATTTCCCTTCAGAAGCCACCCTACTCCAGTCCCCATTCCTGACACAATCAATACCGAGACATCAAATGATGAAACATCAAGGGATAGGCAGAACAATATATGTGCAGTGAAGGCCGCAGAAATTGTGTTGCAGAATGTATCAGCGGTGCATATGCTGCTACAGTATGAAGAAATGGCAACAACACTTGTCAAGAAAAAATAGAAGCAAACAGAAGTGATGATAGTTTGATAAAGGTTAAAACCAAGGGCCAGGTGAGTTTTTACCAGCAATACTCCTGCTGATCTATACCCACATATCAATATACAGTTAGATTTTGGAGTAAATTCTTCTGATAAAGCTATCATGGAATATGATAATTTGTAAATTTTTATTTGTAATAACATTTATTTGGTTTTGTAGTACATGTGTGACCTGGTAGTGGTTCAACAAATAATTTCATCAAGTAATGAGCTAGTCCAATTTCATGAATTTATCACCCACATATACTTTTGAAAGATAAATTTGGTTTTTCATTTTTGGTGTGATTTTTTTCATGCCATTGTGTTTAACATATACACCAAAGCCACGAAAAACAACCTCAGAAGCTAGCACTAGGACAAGACGTCAGAGGGTGTTGCAGTAAAGTCAGAGGAAGGACATTGTCAGTGATGGTGATGCGATGCTGCAGCTGAGTGAGAGGAGGTGAGACACCAACAAAAGGACAAGAAGGAAAATCCTCCAGATCTTTGGACTCACTCCTGATATACCTCCAGGTGCTGGCCTTCATTTGGAAGTTGCTATGGGAACAACATGGGCTGCGAAGAGGAAATTACGGCGTTACTTCAAGACATGGCATGTGAATATTGATAGTGAGGTATGTTATGCAGGTCATTTTCCCCCACACTCATCAAGGTCACTGTCCTTCTTGACCTCACAACCATGAATTTAATAAGTCATGTTTGGAATTTTCTGGAAATTTAATTAGTTGTGTAAGAGAGAGAATTTTAGAACAGTAATTAGCATGTCAATAAAAGTTCTAGATTGTTCTTATATGCTCTTATATAAGCACATGTGTATTAATATTGGGACAGTAGGCTTGCAGTCAGACTTTTGGGATTGTGTGCAAACTCTATTATGATCATGTAGAGAAAGACTGTGTATAAGTAATCTTGTTATCACATATTACTGAATATATGTGTTACTGTTGTTTTTGCATCTTGTTCATATTTGTCTTCAGATCTAGCAAACTTACCCGTCATGGTACAATACCTACCAGTGAAATTTGGATAACGATAGGTGGGGACAAGGGTCAGGGAACCCTGAGAATGGTTTACCAAGTTGCTAACATCAGTAATCCAAATGTAGCAGATGATACAGTGATTTGGAGTACATTTGCAGCACCTGATTCCTATTACAATTTAGAAATAGCTTTAGCTGTTAACAGAGGTCAGGTAGACAAACTGGATGGCACAAAGTGGAAGTAAGTCTAAACATGCATACTGTGTTTTACTAAAAATGAACAGATTGTACCATATATCTATTTTGGTACAATATTGGAACTTAAGATACATACATATTGGTTATCCAAGTTTAATACATGCATTATACTGCTGATCCAAAAATCTGAAAAACAATGTGCAAATCTGACAAACTTATGCAGCATAAATATGATACCTACATTAAATAGTACAAAAGGCAAAGTTGTTTTCTTGCATGTACAAAATGCATTGATGTGTAGAAACATGGGCATTAATTTAGAATGGTGTGGACAATTGTCTTACATTCCACTTTGATTTATTTCAGGGACAAGACACTATTAGCACGGATGATGGGAGATTATGAGTATCTGGCCAAGAGTTATGGATTGTCTGAACCAAATGGTATGAAATGTATACTTGCATGCTATATTTATACGTAAGAAAAGTTGAGGCACTGACAGGACAGGCAGTTTATTGTGTACACTTCAGTTTTACCTATGATTTACATGTGTACATCCTTGACCTATCAGTTTGCAATATGTGCGACTGTTAATAATCAGCATGCATTGTGTATGATATGCTGTAGAACACAATTATGATAATTTGTTGTAGTTTTTCGTTGACTTAAGACATTCACAGCTAACATTGATTAGTCAGATAAGGGGTACACAGTGGGTCAGATCTTGATAAATATTTGCAAGCTATGGACAAATGATTGTTTTCCTCTGTAGAAATTCTTGTGTTTATTTCTCAATTTAATTCTTACACATAGTATTAATATGTATACTGGCAATGCAAAATGTAGTAACCATGAATTTCTTTGAAATAAATATTTAAATTGATAAGTTTGCATATTACAGGTACATCCTCTCCAAGAGTTCACACATGCACATCAAATTGACTTCATGAACACCAGTCATGTCTATACCTACTAAGGTTTTTAAGTAATTATGTCAGTTTTTGTTCCTTGTCTTCCTCACATTGAAATATTTTAGGGAAATATTTTTGCGTATGCTGTGTGATCAGCAAGGAACAAGCACAGTTGCTGAAGGAGGAACAACCATTGTCATCAATGAAGAAGAGAACCCTTGATGATATCAGAAAATGTCACAGTGAATTTCTTTCAACTGGTGGAAACCTAAGGCATGCCATGCAGCACTACAATAGTGTAGCCATGTTGAAACAAGTCGAGACATTACAGTGTGAAGCGAAAGAACTCCAAGAAGAAGGTAAGACCTTGGCTGATAGTGTTGAAAAGGCTCTCCTTGCTGATGATGACTGTGACAATGATGATGATGACGACGACAACAGTGAAGATGATGGCAAACCGCCACTAATGACCTTGGGCAAAGTTAAAAAAGCCCAGGAGAAAGGTGCAGGAACTCAGTGAAGAAGCTGACAGGAAGGTTAGTATTTATGAATAGAAGACTTAGTTTTCTTAGATATCTGAAGCTACAGACGTAAAAGCGAAACTGTCAAAAGAATGTGGTTTAGTAGTCTGCGGTATTGACCAAGCTCTGCAGTCATTTGGTGTTGGACGTCATTCTTACCACGGGCAGGCATTCATCGGAAATCATGTGAACAAGTGCTGTAAAGTATGTGTTTTACAACTGTAAACTGTTTTGTTGCTAAAGTCATTAAAAGGTTCAGTATTCTGCTTGTCATGATTTTCAAGCTTTCAGTGTCAGATTTATTGTGTGTTATATATATACTACAGAAGATGTATTTCGTCTACATTATTTTGACCTACTTTCAGTGAAACAACTCTGTTTGCTTCTTTGAAAGAAAGTTATCGTATCCTTTTTTTATTTTTTGTGTTTCAGGAAGAAAACATTCACACGTTGTGCAAGAGCATCATCAGGACCACAGCAAGAATATGCCCATAGCTGAATGAACAGGCTGCACACATTTGTGGTCTGTATAAGCCAATATTTTCAAAATTTGCAGCCTGCCATAATCTTTAGAGTACAAGCAATAGAATGTCAGATGAATATATCAGCATTCTCAGTTCAAACATATCACATTTAATGGCATATTACAGAGAACACTTCCTAATGAAAGTGTACCCCCCAAAATGCATATGTTAGAAGATCATGTCATCCCTCAGATTGAAAACACAGGGTTTGGCTTTGGTTTCCTCACAGAACGGTGTAGAGAGTATCCATCTTGAGATTAGGAAGGGAATGGACTGGTATAGTAAAGTACCTGGCTATAATGGTTTAAAGAAATTAGAACTTATGGTAAGGGAGCATCATGTGATGACCAATTCAAGTCATGTGAAAGTGCCAAAAACACAAAGGGGTTCATACAGAACCAATAAGCAACGTGAAATAATGATGGCCATAGTGATAAAAGTAAAGAGAAATCATGATAAAATAAACATGTAAAGAACAAATTAATTAAGTCAAAAACAAAACAATATGTAAATAAAAACATTGAAATCTGGTTCTTTCTATGTATCATATTTTTACTAAATTGATGCTTGTATTTTTAGTCCCCAAGATACCGTCCGAGCGTGTGTCAGTGTGTGCGTTTGTCCGTCCATGCATCCGTCTGTTCACGCAGATATCTCAGAGATACATGGAGCGATTTCATTCAAACTTGGTACAAGGATTACTTGATATGTCATACATATGCACGTCCAATATATATACATATGCATGATCCAATGTGGCCTCCATGCGGCCATTTTATTACAATTTTTTTATGTACAGAGCCATAACTCCGACATGTTTCAACCGATTTTATTGAAAGTTAGTACAAGGACATTGACCTTCATCATACATATGCACATCCATTTGTTTCACAACATTATCCAATATGGCTGCCATGCGGCAATCTTATTACAATTTTGTCATGTACGGAGCCATAACTCAGGCATATTTCAACCGATTTTATCAAAGTTGGTACAAGGATATTGACCTATGTCATACATATGAACACGATATGGCTACCATGCCACCATTTTGTTACAATTTTTTCATGTACGGAGCAATTACTCAATCATATCTCAACCGATTTTATTCAAAGTTGTTACAAGGACATTGACTCATGTTATACATATGTATGTCGATTTGTTTCACGATATGATCCAATATGACCACATGGCGGCCATTTTGTTATGTTTTTTTTTCATATCGAAAGCCATAACTCTGGCAAGTCTCAACCGATTTTATTCAAGTTGGTACATGGACATTAACTTATGTCATACATATGCATATAGATTTTTTAGACAGTAAGATTAAATATGGCTGCATGGCTGCCATTTTGTTACGATCTTTTCATGTACAGAGCCATAACTCAGACATCTTTCCACCAGTATCATTCAAGTTGGTATAAGGACATTGACCTATGTCATACATATGCACATTGATTTGTTGAACGGCATGTAGCAGTATCATGTCAATTACCTAAGTTTCATAATTAGACTGATATGTCGAGAAATACTGCATCAGATTTCATGAAACTTGGTACACATGTAAAGCTTACTTTGCTTTAACAATGAAAAAGGCATTTATCAGTGTCATTTTAATTAATTTGTAATTGCTTATTTAATGAACTTTCCTAATTAGAGTTATATATCCACAAATACTGCGTCAAAATTTGATGAAACTCGGTACAGATGTTGATCTCATAGTTTGTAAATACTGCATCAAACTTTATGAAATATGGTACCGGTGATAATCTATTAGTGTTAGGATAGTATGCAAAAATGTTCGGCAACATCCTGTTGATTCATTACTAATTGACTCATTTAATGACCTTTTGTAATTAGGATGGCGGCCTACATTGGTTTTATGTTTTCACGACCGTTGAACTCATTCTTGGCCATTTAGCGCCGTCTGTATCACAGTATTTTTATCATAGACCTAATTAATGAAGAGGACTCTATCCTATCTGAG
Source organism: Ptychodera flava (assembly GCF_041260155.1). Classification (NCBI taxonomy): domain Eukaryota; kingdom Metazoa; phylum Hemichordata; class Enteropneusta; family Ptychoderidae; genus Ptychodera; species Ptychodera flava. The sequence goes on from NC_091929.1 coordinate 11,882,790, forward strand.
GACTTTTAATTAAAGTACCAATGAACAAGTGGGGACTGTGCCATCAACGACTTGTTCAATTTAAAATTGATGCTTGAAAAGTCATCTTTATGGTAAGTCCAGTATATGTAATGATGAATTAAATGTAAACTTACCATTTTAGGATGTTTTCACATGTTCAAATGAAACTTCCTTCAGTTTTATCTTACATGAAATATCATTGGAAAAGTTAAATTTTTAGCATGAAAATAAAAATGAAATACTTCTAAATGCTTTCATTATGATTTAGTATATATACTAACAAGTACAGATGTAAATAACCTTGTTTTGCTTATCTATGTACAGAATACACGACCCAGGAAGTTTCAGGTGTCCATTTGATTTCAAGTATTTCTCATTTTTTAATTTTGTCTGTATTTTTCAGATTGTATTTAAAATAAAGGTATTTGATCATTTCAATTTGTATTTTTTCAGTTTCTGTGTACCTTTCCTTTTTCGTTTCCTATATTTTTTGTTTAGCTCTTTATTTGTCCCTTTTTTAAATGCAACTTTGTGGGATAAGTTACTTTTGATATTCAGAGAGTTTGTAAAAGATGTTTGCCCGAAACTGTTATCGGTACATGTAATTTATTTGAGTCTTGTCACTTCAAGAATAAAAAAAAAAAAATTATTCTATATGCACGTGCCTGTTTTGATCATTTATGTTATGGTTTGAAGTAATTTATAATAACATTACAGTTAATTGCCATTGTGCTGTTAAAACAATCACCGTACAATACAAATAAGGCAATAATACATTGATTTCTGCCTATATGATGAAAAGGGTGCCTCTCTAATTTTTGCCGTTTGTGGCGCTGTTCTGTGGCTTCCGATTGAATGTGTATCCATAAAGTTCGCACACAAGTTAAAAGTCTGGGCCTGCTGGGTATCGCTTTAAAACTGCTTAGTGTCACTTTTCCGACAAGCATTTAATTACTCCTTGGCCTAATGATGTCCCTCTCTCCATACAGTATTATGTATAATTCTGCGCTGCACGTACAACAATTAGAAGTCACCCTTTTGACAAAATAAAATAAACAACACCTCTTTTTCAGAATTCCCAGAGTTTCAATGAACTAGTGTTATTACATTTCTATATAATACTTAAGCCCCTAAACTTGTTATAATAATAATAATAATAATAATAATAATAATAATAATAATACAATAATAAGAAAATTTATATTTCCTTTAATAACAATAATTTTCACATTTCTTTACTAATATTAATGCCTGTGGGTGACCTAGTATACTTTAAAATACTGTATTTTTCACTTTGAACTTATTTTCATTATTTTTGCTTGACTTACGTTTCCACTACAGTAAAATCCAAGTGACAATATTCATATTTCCCATTCTTTACACATAGACTGACAAGGAAGAGTGAAAATAAAATCACTGTGATGTCCAGAATTTTTTTTTCAGCAAAAATAAATTTCAGTGAAACAAAGTACACTAAAGTATATGGCAATGGAAAAGATAAATTTTTATTTTTGTGTTGTCCTCGGTAATTACTACTCATTGTGATTTATATATCTTTTTCTCTGTATTTTTTAATACATTTCATGTGTAAGGCATCAACTATATTTTTCCTCATATGTTTTTGCCAAAATAAATTAATAAATCATTATTTTACAATTTTGTATAATGTATCGAACTCATTTTCCTTTCCAAACCCTTAATAATATATTGAAATTACCAGTATTGAACTGAACATACACATATAGTTTTTATGTTTCATTAACACGGGACATGGTTATTTTTTATAAAATATACAGGTTATCAATGCGGTGATTCTCAATGTTACCTGGGGTTTTTTTCAGTCTTGACACATGTGTTTTTTTAACACCAAAGTAGGTTATTTACCACTTTGGATAGAGATATAGTGATGTGCCAAAGTATTCCAAAGCCAAACTGTGTTTACTTACCTAAGAGTTGAGAGGTGAAATAGAAGATAACACAGCAGGACAGCTTTAGCTTGATGCCCTGCTGCGTTATTTTCTATTTCACCTATCAACTTGCAGTAAGGAAACAGTTTGGCCTAGGAAGTTACTTTGCTACATTGGTCAAATAGGTAGGTAACCTTCTTTGGTGTTACAAAAAGCCCCAATTCCCTTGGGATGCGCCAAGTACAGTGAAATCAAATGATTGAATAATCCATTTGGTGGAATGCCTCATGTTTCTTAACATCATGCATCTGTGTATTTACTGATAACTTTATTTTCTTTTGCATGACAGAATAAGATCATTGAATGGCCAGACAATGACAGGATGATTGATATTGCCACATCTATCCGGCGACAGAAGAGAGTGCCAGGAGTAGTTGGAGTGATTGATGGCACTCATATCAGGATCACTAATCTACCAGGTCAAGATGGTGATTACATCAACAGGAAAGGCTACCCATCAGTACAACTTCAGCTAGTAGTTGATGATCATATGATCATCAATGATGCTTTTGTTGGCTGGCCAGGTTCAACTCATGATGCTCGTGTGCTTCGTAATTCTGAATTTTACACTTCAGCAGCCCAACGTATACCAGAAGGGATGTACATAATAGGGGACAGCGCTTATCCATTACAACCATGGCTGATGACACCATTTAGAGATATGGGTAACTTGCCACAGGCACAGAGACACTACAACAGAGTAATAAGTTCTACGCGTCAAGTTGTTGAAAGGGCTATCGGTCATATAAAGGGACGTTTTCGTAGGCTGCAAGAAATAAGCAGCCCCCATATTTCTACTGTGTGTAAAATGGTCATGTGTGCATGTATTTTACATAATTTTTGCGTAATGACCGATGATGATATTGAAACATACATCAATTTAGAAGCTGTTGAAGATGTCAATGGGTATGAAAATATTTACCACAATAATGAAAATGGTGTAATTCTCCGTGATAGAATTGTTCAAGTGATCCAGTAAAAAATATAATGAACAAATTTATCTTAGCTCGCTCAGGTCAAACAGGCACAAACATTCTTTTATTGCAATCGCAATACAGCTTTTAAACGAAATGAAATGAATGATATCTAAGCTTTTAAGGCAAATGTTTATTATTTATTCTGTTGTAGTTTTAATTTGTACATGTCTTTAATTGAGTCACAATTGTAATTGCTCTGTATTTGGGATGAATAAAGAGGTGTTGAATTGAACTGAATTGAAAAATGTTATGCCCATATACATGGTATGAATTGAATTGCAACGACCAGTGAGTTTAACAACAATATCAAAAAATTCCCCCAATACCACGAGCAAGCAACTTCGTCACTCTTCAAAGTCTAATCTAAACCTATGGGGCAGATCTATACGCATTATAAAAATTGTTTTTGTCTGAAGAAAAAACTTTTATTGATCGATAAAATCAATAATTAATTTTGTGTGAGTAGCTGTTATATATGAATTCATAAAGATATTAACATAGCCAGTCCGTAACAAAGTTCATGCGCCTCTGATGTCATTAAAAACTGTTCAATTACTAAATAATAAACTCAGTATTTGTCAAAAATTCTTGAAATGAACAATTTTTCAGTTTCATAAAATTCTTGGAGCGAAAAACTGTCAAAGTTTAAAAAATACCAAATCATTTTTTTAACATTTTTCAAACTGTTTTTTGTTAACAATAAATATAAAACAAACAAGCCACTAACGATGACACACTCTGCTCTGTGGTTGAATTTTTGCTTTTTAAATTTGTGATTTTTATTTATCAAGAATATTAAGTAATCTATCAAATCTGGCCATTTTTTCAGTGTGAATTTTTCTCTGAAACTCCTCTTGTCTTGCGACAATTTTTTTATTTTCCTCCTGAAATGATGATAGCCATGTCATCAACTGTCCAACATTACAGCGCTTATTTCGTTTTTTTGATTTCGTCACAGATTTCTCTCTATCATGATCACTATCACCGTCATCATCTTGATTCATTGTCAACTGATGACTACCATCATTCGCTGCCACTGAGCATTCAATGGTAAATTCTGGTCGGGTGCTTGACTTGTTTCCGTATAATTGGTTCAACTCTTCATAAAACAAACACTTTTTTTTTCATTGCCCGTGCGGGAATTGTGATCCATTGCGTTTTTATATTCTCTTTTGATACTCTTCCATTTATTTAAACATTGGTCGGCAGTGAAACTGTACCCAGCATCTTGCATCTCATTCTTTATTCTGGTCCAGAGTTGTTTATGGATCTACAGGTTTAAAAAGAAAATATACGATGTCATCATATTTTTTAACTATAAATAATAATATCAAAACATATCGGATCAGCCAAGTGGGTTGTGTCCATCAATAAAAAATCTATGACAAACTGGCGAGAAATCTGTGTTTGTTATTAATTTTGACTTACTGATAGGGCTTATGGCACCCATTTGAAAACCTTTGTTTATAGACCTGTGGAAGAGCATGGGTTTCCCCAGATGTAGAGAATGGGGAAGCCCTATAAGTGCAGTGCTAAGCTCTTACATCACTTCTACCTATAACCAATGGTTTTAAAACAGGCGCCGTCGTGTTATCAGTAAATGAAAGTGAATAAAAAAGACAGATTTCACACCACCTGTTTTTCATGATTTTTTTATTGATAAACATATAATCGCTGTGTAACCTTCCCCTTTAAGGTAAATGAGAATAGAATTGTAAAAATTTGAGTGTCCAAATATCTTTTCCTGAGGTACGTTCTTCCCTGATTTATTAAAGTATGGCGCTCGAAGGGCATGGAGAAAAATATGAAACATCCTGATATTCTGATATGTCTTGTCAGGAAGGGCGTGCTGAAAAATGTCTGATATATTAAAGTAATGCGCTCGAAGAGCACGCTGAAAAATATTGAACATATAGATATCTCTGCTATATGTATGTCTGATATGTTAAAGTTGGGCGTGCTGAAAAATATGTCTGATTATTAAAGTTATACGCCCAAAGGGCGAGCGGAAAAATGCAACTGAATGATGAAATTTGTGGCTGACACGATGCATTCTAGGCAATGATGAGCCTGTGTCGAAATTCAAAAACACACTGAACCCCCCCCCCCCCAATTGGGCATTTCAAAAACATGGTGACCCCCTATCACCAAAGTCAAAAACAGGGTGAACCCCCCCCCCCCCCCCCCCATGAATCCACCCCCCCCCCCCAAGGCTGAAGAAACTGACCAGTCCCTAACAGACACTGCACAGAAACCAAGATGTCCATCATTAGGAATCTGAATGCTTCTACCTTCCAGAAAGCAATAACCTTGAACTTTAATTTGATCAACCATTTAGTGAAATAATTTTTTCCTCTTTCACAATAGCAAAAAATATACAACATCTAGTTTACTTCACAGCATCAATCAGACAGAATTTCAAACATCAAAAATATTTCTAAAATATGCATATGCTAATTTTGAATGAATGGATGGCAGGATAGATGGATAAATGGATAAACACACTAAATAAATATGTGTACACTATACACAAACAGTGATACATACAAATAACTAGATATATTAGTATATATGGACAGACAAAAACGTATTTCAGTATATATGAATAACTATTTGCATATGTATACATGACATTTAATTTTGTGAGCTTGTGTACCTTGTGTTTATGAAAGTCTTCGTCCATATTCAGCCGTAACTGAACTAAAGCTGTAGCTGCTCCCTTTGGCCACTTTGTAGGGGTATCAATGACTTGTTGGTCAGCTCCAGCTTTATCACTGACATGACTTATTGGTACATCACATTGACTTGTTGTTGAAGGTTGTTGCTGGGGTGCTCCATTGCCGGTGTGTTTGTTGATTTCATTTTCTGTAGCTTGTTTCATGATGCCAAGCAAGAAGTTTGAATCTATGGAAAATAATTACATTCACTTTGACTTACGGAATTGCCCAAGTATAAATACTGTTATTCTTATAGAAGTATAGAAGAAGTAAAGGTAAGTTGTATACTGGACCCAGAGTCATATTGCCTGGGATCATGTTTTGCCATGATTCGTTTCATTTCCTAAGGTCATTCACATCTCTATTCCTACAGTGACAACAATAAAACAACAATTTTTTTCAATTTTGAATTTAATTTTGATATCACAAAACCAACATTTTTAGGACAAATAAATTTTGCCGTGATGATCAGTTCCACAGACTTATGCCAATATAGCAGAAAACTCTTCTTACTAATTTTTTTACAAAAAAAATGAAAAAAAATCTTAATGATGAAAAAAAAATGGTTTGCTAAAATATTAAATCATAGCCTATAACTCAATAAATATAAATGATTTACATACCCTGACGAAGGTGTATCACAACACAAGACACCGCGCGAATCATTTTCCCTAAATATAACTTACAAGGAAACAGGTGAAGCCACAGAAATAAAGAAGCAACTGAAAAATCATGAAAGTGTGTTGACTTTACTCACCACTTTGAATTTTATCAGCATTCCTCCGACCAGTTCGTATTGTATACGTTTTGTCATTGTACACAACATCCAAATTGACAATTTCATCATCACTGGGGATTTGAAAATACAAAAAAAAATATAATATATTCACGCAATCGGCTTCAAGAATGAAGACAGACGGCGGTAGGTGAGCATTGTTGACAGCAGATAAAACGATGCCTTGTAAAAGCAAATATTTTGTCAACGGGAAATCAACGTGCAAGCTACAACTACTGAACTAGCCGTACGGTAATATTCCACGGATGGGACCTAGCTAGGCAATACATGAAGTCATTTTTGAACTGGTTCTTGACGAGAATTGGAAAAATAAAATTTCAAAGACGTCTGATTGATTCGTGTTCATTAGCACATGCACTAACACGTATTTCGTATGTCGATGAAATTCGTTTCTTCGCTTCGATAAAGTGTGTATGTGCGATGTATGATAGTGAGCATGCGTGCGTGAGTGCTTCACGAACTCTACAACGTGTTGAGCGGTCTCAGTCAGAACAATGTAACAACTTAGCCGGCTATTGAACCACTCTTTTTGGGAGTGGAGATTTAGCCGAGCGGGTCTGTCTGTGGCCTCTCAGCTAGGCGACTGATGCCGTATGTTGTGGGTTCGAATCCGATTGAAAACTATCCGTATTTTCTACCCTGGGTTGGTAACACTGCTGGTGGACAGAATTGTCCCCGAGGTTATCGTTCGCCCAGTTAAAGCGATGAAATTCGTTTCTTCGCTTCGATAAAGTGTGTATGTGCGATGTATGATAGTGAGCATGCATGCGTGAGTGCTTCACGAACTCTACAACGTGTTGAGCGGTCTCAGTCAGAAAAACGTATTTCGATTTGTTTTAACTTTTTATGAAAAATTACCTTTTAGAACTTTCCGTCTTTTACCGCCATCTTGTTCTCGTCTGCTCCTAGATTTTCACAGGAGTACGTTCTCGACCCGAGAACAATCCTCGGGTTTTCCCCGAATGCTAACCGAAGTGGTTCGGTTTGTTCTCGGGTCAAGAACAGCACACCCAAACGCACCCATGGATTCCGATTCTGATGTACCGGTATAGTTTAAAACTTATTCAGACTTACCATATAAGCGTCATATTGGCATTGCAGAATAAACATTTTTTCTGCATTTCGCATGTTTTGTCCTGCCAGTGTAGTCTGGCAGAGACCCTGCGATTCGCGTTCTTCCCTGTTCGAACAGGCGCGCGCCCTTATGAGACGCGACGCGAATCCCAGAGCATGCGCAACTGAGTCAACGTGCGTGCGCGTGACAGTATAGAACGTCTCCAATCTCGTGCTATCGTGTCGTTCACCTTTAAAATGATGGAATTTTGACAGAAACTGGAATTACTGCAGAGAATACTTTTCAGGATATCACATGTGAGTGTCTAAGGTACTAAGTAGGACGTTTTGGAAATCCTTTCAGAAAGTTCATGCCGCCTGGGGCCAAGCTTATAAGCTTACGGAACTGCAGCGTATACAGTATTTCTACTGTACATATTGCCGGAACATATGCGATGGAATTTTGCGTTTCACGTCGTTCAATCATTCACATGGAAATGCCGCCCTTCTCCTAACTTTGAAAAAAAACAGGGTGACAGACTTTGGAATGCTAACTCTTGTATATCAAGAATGACAATTTAATGAGAAGACATTTGTATTCGAGCACGGCTACAGTTTTTGATCCGAGAACTCTCATCATGGACCGTGGTTGTATTCAACAATCGAAAGGGCTAGGGTGAGTCGAACTTTTTCCTATGTCCATTTAGCACTTGTGCAAAAATAAGCGAATCCACAGGCCTTTGGCGAATCAATAAAATGCTCTTTTCACCAAGCTGAAAGGTTGAAAGATCCGTTCGTCACTTTGGGACGAGGTAGATAAATGCAGTGTATGCACTGACTGAGTCAAACCCAGAAATTACGAAGACGACCGGCCGCGCCGTGCGGTGGAACTCTGCAACAAAGTTTCAATATCTGTACTGACGTACTTGAATGACAGGCACAGGAAACGATGGCCAATAAAAACGCATTCTCGTTTGCATTTTGATAATAATGTATCAATCACAATGACACAGAAATTATGCCTCCTCTCGGCAGAAGGGCCATGGCCTATTTTTAGCCCAGCTACAGTATGTCTTAGAGCTGAAAAGGCCATGTTGTTGTCAGGTTGTCATGGCGACTTTTAAAATTTGTATACAACTCTGAGAGTGAAACGGGTTGTTAATAGGTCACAAAACTTTTGAGGCCCTCTGTCGTCCATTATACCTGTTTCCTTGAGTATCAAAGGTGTGCAAGTATACACATCAAAAGACTAGAAAATTCACTTCATGGGCAGAATCTTGTAAAATATAAATAGCATTTTCTTGCCTGGTTAATGAAAAAAAATACCCCTGATCTAATCTAAAATATGCATGGGCTACAAGCCACTGTCACCGGGCTACCAACTTCAGCAAATGGTAGCCCAAGTGGACTACCAGGGAAAAAAGTTAATTTCGAGCCCTGGGCAGTATTAAACATGAAACATTTAAAGCCCCCACTCAATTATCAGATTTATCTTATATAAATATTATGTACCTGATAAAATATTCAATGGAAAACAAAAGGATGACAAAGTGTTAATGGGCTGTTGACACATTTGCTAATGCGAGAACCTGGAATTGAGGAGGGCGCCTTTAACTTGTAATATTTCCCCCTTGTCTTGGCCTGCTGGGTTAAAAAAATGTTTAAAAGTATACAGGCACCATGTTCAAATTTAGCCGTTGCTACTATGGAAAGGGGAGATCTAGCTAATAATAGAGTTTGTGGGGTCACGCCAGGTCACACAAAAAATAATGCACCACTACATGGTCATTATTATACTTTAGTCAAACAATCAGAAATACTTTGTCTTCATTATTCTTCCTGGAATGTGGCATAGACATCAAAATGAATTATTATAAAATAAAAATTAAGACGTCGTTAATTATAAATCCATAAAATAAATAAGTACAAGTGAATTATGTTTTGAATTAAAAAAAACTGTGCGCTACTGTTACTGCTTGCGATAAATAATGGTACATTATTACATATGTACTGCAGATTATTCTATTGTGCCCCACCACATAAAGTTGGTATTGAATCTCAGTAATGTGCATATGAGAAAAATAGTTCCTTTTCAAAATTCGGTTTTTGGCAGGATAAATTGCATATCATATTGACCACACAGTTGCTTCCTACACTTTATTAATTTTATCATAATAATACAAAATGTTAACAATAAACTCCTTGTCAAACAGCTAAAAACGTACTTACAGATTGAGGGAGAATGTCACAAGCCATCAAATAACTATGCAAATTAGTCACGTGCCCATTCAATAATTTTTCGGTATTTTCACGCTAAATTATGCAAATGAGTATCAAATTTGGCGGACTACTTTATACTTTGGTACAAATTGTCGTCTACTGTATATTGAGACCCGCTCGATGGAGGACCGGCATTACGACTGGCAAAATTGCGAATATGTCGATCATTTCGAAAGTGAATTTTATTACGGAGACACGATGGAAACACCTTGTCACACTTGAGAAACAAGTATTTTCCAAGGATAACGCGACGGTAGCGTCGTTGGCAGTGCCGTCTGGGACTGCACAGGGAGATGTGCCCGTGTCAACACATCTGACATGTCGAAAGTTGCACCGCAAAATAACCAAAACACGGAAATGAAAACAAGACGCGAAGTGGCACTTTTCAAGGAATGGCTTCACACCATGACAGAAGAAACTTGCGAAGTTCTGAACATTCCACCACCTGAGTTAGATCAATTGCTAGCCCGTTTTTTTCTGAGCGACGGGACTCACTGACAGCGTTCGTACGGTAAAGCCTGCGTACAACGACTGCTCGATGCCGGCGTTCCACCAACTGTGGCTTCACAACTAACTAAGCGGGCACAAAAATCCAGCGTTACTCAACCGCTATTCTATGACCAGGGCAGACCAGCAGCGTCAGATGAGCAACATATAATACTCGCCGGTATACAACCTGCATTTGATCCACAATCGACTGCGACCGGAAGTACAAGCCTGATGCCGGCCGAACCAACACCACCGCGACCGATGGCCGGTCCTTCGTATGCTATTCGAGGTCCCTTGTCGTCAATGCATCAAAATGCCCTCCATCAGTTTCCCCAACTACCAGGAATGTTCTCAAATGCACAAATCAGTGGTGGATCGTTCAACTTTACCTTCAACATCACCGGAAATAATTCCCTATCTCAACAGTCTTCGCCTGTATATCATGCGTCGTTGCATCGCCTCCAAACGTCGCCGACCTTCAGTGATCTACTCCGATTCTGACTCAACTGATTCAACCGATAACATAATTAGACTTTCTCGTTTTGAAGTTTTACTCATTGTTCTTGTTCCAGTGTACATGAATTTCGATTATAATGATATAAAATACGAACGGTTTCACTTGAAAACATTTTGTAGTGTCATGTGAGTGTGAGTGACGTTGTTTAAGTGTACCAGCTGAGGGGCGAATAACTCTATAGGTTAAGTAATGTCCATCCGCCGACCCAAGACGTTCGACGAAGTTACCAACGAGTGTAATTTGGGAACATATGTAATAATAACAGAACTCCATGACCTTGCCCTGACGTTTGTGTGGTACGGAAGTTATTTTCACTCGTGATGCGGTGTATCCTTGCTGTATTTACACTCGCTTCGCTCGTGAAAATACGGCAAGGATACACCGCATCACGAGTGAAAATAACTTCCGTACCACACAAACGTCAAGGCAAGGTCATGGAGTTCTGTCATATTATTACATATGTATCACAGTTTACTTGCATCGAAGCGCGCGTGTACTGCCGGTATTTGCACTACAGTGCAAATACCAAAAACATTATTATATTATATCATGCTACCATGCGCCATTCTGATTGGACGAGAGCTCATTCTACCGATGCTAAAATACTGTTTTAGCACTGATAGCGGTGGTAAAACGGGCCCCTAAACCAGCATTTTCGAAAATTGCCCGGTCGGTGCATTTGAACGTACCTATCTAAACCATTGACCCTCGACAAAAACCGAAATAGTCCACTTTTTTTCGAAGACCGAAGACCGAATTTTGATACACAGACAAAGTATGGGTCTATAACTCACCTCTTTGTGTAAATAAGTTGAGATTGATGATCGATGACAGACATATCTGAAGCAGCACATTTCGGGTGTGATGCACGCAACAAATATTAGGGCGACAGCACACCGTGCACTTTGCTTGATATTGCGGGAGTCGAGACGCGATATATCCTACCGCTCTTTAAAATGAAGATAGTATTCGTTCATACACAAATAAATTGACACTTCCTCACAGTAACAGTATGTCATATATTCTTTACCAAAGTTTGGGCTGTAACAGACCGGGATATCCTGACGATGTACACCAAGAAGTCCACATAACAATGGGATGACTCGTGGCGACTGCGACTAAATTTGACATCAAATGCAACGAGCAGTGTCAGCGTCTAGCTCTCCCTGCATCGGGCAACACACTCTGCACAACTGTTCATCACAGTTGCAGTCATCGCAAGTCTGGATTATTTCAAAACTTCTTGCTTTCTGGTACAATTATCGTCCAAATTATCCGTCAAAAATAGGTCATATAACTTCACTGAGCCACCTCTGAATGTTGCTTCGGCCGCGGTCGACGTATACCGTTTTTTTACAGTACAGAATGAGACAAATCTATTTTTAGTATGCCAAAAAAGCCAGGACTATTGTTCTTATGTAAATTTAAGAAAAAAATGTTACTTTTTTCTTTTGAGTTGAACTCTTGACACATTTCTGTGTGACTTCAGCAGGTATTTTTTGACAAGTATAGTGTTCGTGTTGCATGCGAATAAAATGCAATGTCGATATGAACGTAATGCGTATTTATCGTGTGTCTGTAAGTAATCACGTTCGATCTCTCAGACGTCCGTTTTCTGCATTTGGGGCTTGAAATGATGAAAATACCCAAGTAAGACAACAAAGGCAAGCAAGTTGATATAATATAATAGCAATAACCCCCTTCGCAGTCGGGTATACACTCGATTTTGGTACAATTCGCTCCATATAGCACTCGCCTATCGGCACGTGCTATATGTCGCGCATTGTACCAAAATCTCGTGTATACCCTCCTGCGGCGTGGGTTATTGCTTAATTCCATACCTGCATGCAAATGAATAGAACAGCGCGTGATCCTTGTCTTTCAATGTGTGTCGCGTAAACTATTTAAAATGCGTTCGCTTGTGTTTTTAGTTCCTTTGTTTTCTCGATAAAATAAACAGGGGGAAACATATGTAATAATAACAGAACCCCGTGGCGAGCGAGCAAACTTGCCGTACCTGGGGTATTTGCACTCGTGTTTGCGTTGAATCCGGCTGTCCTTTCACTCGCTGCGCTCGTGAAAGCACGACCGCCGGATCCCCCGCAAACACTCGTGCAAATACCGCTGGTACGGCGCGCTTGCACTCTCTCGCCATGGGGTTCTGTCATATTGGATGATAAGGGGAATTGGGTTCATAAAATTAATTTGAGATACTAGTAGAATTAATTTTAGCACATAAAATTATTTTAAAGGCATAAACTTAATTCGATGAATGCATAATAAGTTAGTATTATATTATATAACACTTATTTGGGATGACTGCATGAAACAAAATTAAAAATGCTTGAAAAAGTATTTCTGGTCTATATAAAATTACTTCTAACACACTAAAATTAACGGAAAACATAATTTTGACTAGAATGACCTTAATATACATTATCTTTATTATTCATCCTAGAATGGCGGCAAAGAAACTACAAATATTATTATCATTATAGAACGAATGTGAAAAGTTGTTACTTAGAAATCCATAAAAAATATAAAAAACAGTGAATTATGTTTTAACAAAGACCCTCTCGAGGGTCTATGGTTTTAAATAAAAAACCGTGGTTACCTAACTGGTTACCATGGCAATATGAAACAAAAATGAACATGGAATTCATGCTGTGATAAATACACTTAGGAGAGTATCTGCATAGTAACTGGGATTACTAGTAATTGAATTTTTAAAAAAATTGAAATTTTAAAACGCATATAGGTTACTATGGAAACACAGGGCAGTAAAAATGGATATCATATTTTGTCATTCTAACCCAAAATAACCCTTTGGTATAATATTTCTGTTGATTACTGGATTTTTACACTGGATATTTGGTCTTTCTAACCCAAAATATCCCTTTGATATAACATATTCTGTTGGTTACTTGATTTTAGGTGGAATCTTTGAAATACTGGTAATTTTTACTCCTGAATGGTTGCCATGGAAACATCTCAAATTAAAGTGAGTGTAATTTTTTTTGGTGTGCTAACAAGAAAAACCCTTATTATCAATAGTTTTACATCAATCAATAGTTCTTTAATAGGAATTATGGAAAAAATAATATTTTCAATCCCAAAATACTTACCACGGCAACTCAAAACATTAAAATAAGTCTGATTTTTGTGTTCTCTGACGCGAACTCCCCGACTAGATAATTTTCATATCAATCAAAGTAACTTTTCTTGGGATATTAGAAAAACTGAAATTTTCAACCCTAAAAATGTTTACCATGGAAACATGGGGCAGTGAAATCGATATCATATTTGGTCTTTTCGACCCGAAATTCCATTATGCTGAAATTTTCAAGGAAATTGGACCTATTATTATCCGTGTTATTATTTCTATGTAATACTTATATTAATTATTATTATTATTATTATTATTATTATTATTATTATTACAAGTTAAGGGGCTGTAAGTATTATATAGAAATCTAGTAACAGTCCATTGAAGCTGTGGGAATTCTGAAAAAGAGGTGTTGTATATTTTATTTTTTACCCTATTTTTGTCAATAGGGGTGGCTTCTAATTGTCATACGTGCAGCGCAGAATTATTGCATCATACTGTACGGAGAGAGGGGGGGATACCATTAAGCCCAGGGGTAATGCTTGTCGGAAAGGTGACACTAAGCAGTTTAAACGATACCAGCAGGCCTAGACTTTTAACTTTTGTGCGAACTTTATGGACACACGTTCAATCTGTTCAATTTAATTTTGTTTTTAGTTTTCTTCCATCAAAACTCACAACTATGAAAAAGATTTCCAATATAAATTAAATATCTCTCTCCTCTCCCCCTCCCCCTCTCTCTCTCTCTCTCTCTCTCTCTCTCTCTCTCTTTCTCTCTCTGCAGTGAAATTGCTTTGCTGCGACCACCGAACGAATATTTTCCATGCTTCGTGGGTTACATTAAAAGTTCATTATATAAATCTAACATAATTGCTTAAGTTAGGTCTCAGACCCTCCACCACTACTCTAACTTAACTGACCTAAAATTGAAAAACATTTCGGACACGTGTCCTGTACTAATTTTTTCATAAACGTACCAATGTACCAATGTACAATGGACTTATTCTAATGTGTAATTTAAAACTTATTCAGATTTTCCTCGTAAGCGTCATATTGGCACACATCCAATAATGCAATATCTTGTTTAGCTTTCATGATATTTGACCAAAATAATCGCAATCATACCAATCCATAATCCAATGACAGTAGGTCAGAATTCGTAAGACAATAGTTGTAAACGTAGACACAAAACAGCACAGAACAGAAGTAAATAGACGGCATACAAACAAAGTCATATTCATGAAAGAAAAATATATGGACATCTGGCCAGAAGACCAAGAAGTGATTTCAGGTGTTTCGAAAATAGTAAACGCATCCTGCCCCACATGTGGCACCCGCCATATATCAATCTATAAGTCAGATAGGTAGTGGTCACTAACTAAGGCCCAATGTCACCGATGCCATCAGTGATCATTTGTCGAATAGAGATATTGTATTTATCTACCAGCTTGCGATACCTGCCACTAAAAAGCGTTTGAATGTAGAGATAACTCTTGCTCTGGTGTAACCAAAGCTTACCCACATCCAAAAGTTTACATTGAAAACTGCAGTCATAGCTAAAACCAAATTCTACAATTTTTTTAGCTAGACACATAAATCTGGCCGTTTTTGCTATTAAATCTGTTTAATTTGGTACATGGACATGTCAAAAATATGAAATAGGCTTTTAACAGAAAAAATATTGGGACTCTACAGCTGTAACAGTCATATTTTGAAGGGTACCGCAAATCACAGTGTTGCAGATCTGTCTTCCTATAAGTCATCTGCTAAGCTTGTTATTGAATATAACCTCATTTGTTAGGTATCATTGGAAAGATATTTTACGAATCGTCAAAATGACAAATTGTAAAATGCAATATCTTGCATAGTTTTCATGATATATATTACCGAAGCTTACCCCATACCCCAAAGTTTACATTGAAAATTGCAGTCATAGCTTAAACCAAATTCTACCACTTTTTTAGCTAGACACAAAAAATCTGGCCGTTTTTGCTATTTAATCTGTTTAATTTGGTACAAGGACATTTCAGGGCTCGAAATTATTCTCTTGTAGTCCCATTGGGCTACCATTTTCTGTAGTTGGTAGGCTGGTAGCCCACGTATATTTTAGTTTAGGGTTTATTGCTGACAAGGAAAAGCAATTTTTAAGATTCTGCCCATGAAGTGAATTTTCTAGTCATTTGATGTGAATACATACACAATTAATACCCAAAGGAAACAGGTATTAGCCCCCATCCCCTCAAAAGGTTTCTGATCCTTTACATTCAGCAAAAGTGATGCGGTGACGCGGCTTTCTTTTCTCCCTTTTTTATTCTTAACAATGCTGACTTGGCAATATTGATGTAACAGGTATTGTCTTTTATCACTGGCGGCAAAATAGTTCCGTTTTCTGTTTAGCATTTTTGGTCATGCAAACAGGGATATCAAGGAAAGCTGTACTTATCAGTATGTAACCCCCAAAATGCCATGATGCACAGGTTTTTAGAACGCACGCGGTGACTGGAATTAATCAGCACGTCGAGACTAGTCATACTGTAGCAGTGCTAAAATAGACCATGGGCTTTCTGTAGGAAAGAGACATATTGTCCGTGATTGATACATTATGATCGTGAAAATGCGTTTTCATTAGCCATCATTTCCTGTGCTTGTCATTCAAGTATATCAGTTGAGATATTGAAACTTTATTGCAAAGTTCCGTCGCATGGTTGTTTTTGTAATTTGGATTATAACAAAGTCAAAGTCTGGCCTTACTGTGTCCAACTAGATTTGACTGCAATTTGGCTCGTCCCAAAGTGACGAACCGGACATGGCACGCCAAGTATCCTGGCTGAATTTTGTCCCGGTCTTTGGTAGTCCATGTTGGCTACCATTTCGTGGAAGCAAAATAAGCGTATCCACAGGCCTTTGGTGAATCAATAAATGCGTTTTTTCACTAAGCTGAAAGGTTGGAAGATTAATCATGGTGTGTCTGATAAAACAAACAAACAAACAACCGATGAGAAATAGGGCAAAATTCATTAAAAGTTAGTTTGTTAGTTTAATCTTAGAGCCTATGTCAAGTAGGGCAGCAGTGCTTTAAGTTAGCGGTAGTCCCGCGTCCACAGACTACCAAGTCTTCTCGTAGGCAACCAAAATTCATGAAATGGTAACCTACAAGGACTAGCAAAGCCTGGGACCTGAAATTCAGTCAGTACCTGGTATGCCATGTCTGGTCCGTCACTATGGGACGAGCTAGATAAATGCAGTCAAACCCAGCTGGGCACAGATATTTGCTGTGGAAATTACAAAGACGACCGGCCGTGCGGTGGAACTTTGCAACAAAGTTTCAATATCTAAACTGACGTACTTGAAGGACAGGGACAGGAAACGATGGCCAGTAAAAAAGCATTCTCGTTGCATTTTGATAAAAATGTATTAATCACAATGACACGGAAATTATGCCTCCTCCCTACAAAAGGGCTATTGTCTATTTTAGACCTGCTACAGTATGTCTTAGTGCTGAAAAGGCCATGTTGTTGTCATGTTGTCTGGTTAACGTAAAACGATACCCCTGATCTAAAATATGCATGGGCTTCCAGCCACTGTCACCGGGCTACCAACTTCAGAAAATGGTAGCCGAAGTGGACTACCGGGGAAAAGTTAATTTCGAGTCCTGGGCATTGTTAAACATGAAACATTCAACTTGTAATATTTCCCCTTGTCTTGGCCTGCTGGGTTTAAAAAAATGTTTAAAGATATACAGGCACCATGTTCAAATTTAGCCGTTGCTACCATGGAATGGGGAGATCTAGCTAATCATAGAGTTTATGGGTCACGCCAGGTCACACAAAAAATAATGCACCACTACATGATCATAATTTCATTTTAGTTAAACAATCAGAAATAATTTGTCTTCATTATTCTTCCTGGAATGAGGCAAAGAAATCAAAATAAATTCTTATAAAATGAATATTAATACGTCGTTAATGATAAATCCATAAAATAAATAAGTACCAGTGAATTATGTTTTACATAAGAAATGTGCGCTACTGTTGATGCTTGTGATAAATAATGGTACATTGGGTGCTAAGGGGAATTGGGTTCATAAAATCAATTTTAGATACTAGTAGAATTAATTTAAGCACATAAATTAATTTGAAGGCATGCATAAACTTAATTCAATGAATGCATTATAAGTTAGTTCTATACTATATAACACTTATTTAGGATGACTGCATGAAACAAAATTAAAAATGCGCGAAAAATTATTTCTGGTCTATATATAATTAATTCTAACACACTAAAATTTATGGAAAACATAATTTTGACCAGAACGGCCCGAATATACATCATCTTTATTATTCCTCCTAGAATAGAGGCAAAGAAACGTTTATTATTATAGAACAAATGTTAAAAGTTGTTACTTAGAAAACAAAAATATATGAAAAACCAGTGAATTATGTTTTAAATTAAAAAAATGTGGTTTCCAAAATGGTTACAATGGCAACATAAAACAAAAATGAACATGGAGTCGGGTTCATTGTGTGATAAAAGAAGTTACACTGTAAGGCATTTTATCTATGCAAATGTTACCCTACAGCGCCATCTGTGGCAGAGGTCACATTTCTCCCAGTCTTGTCCTCTTTTGCATGAGGACGCCCGCCAGACAACATCGCCATTTTTCGGCTCTACCCTTGGTCAGTTTTAACATCACACAAGGTATTTATATAATCCTTTTTCACAAGACACCATGTCCCCTATCCGCGTACTACTTCTGGGACATTATTTCATACGCCGTCTAGGGGAATATACGGGCAGAAACTCACTCATTAATTTCTGTTTGTCCGGAGTGCGTGTCTTTGTGAGGGGTATCAGCGGAGGTACCTTACGTTCTTTGAGTATGTCGTACGTGAGAGACGTGTCGCCGGATATAGTATTTTTAGACATCGGTACAAACGATCTCTGCAGTGTGTATAGTTCACCCGAGGCTATTGCTCAGAGGATTATTTTATTCGTGCAGAATCTCCATCGGCATTTCAGCGTTCGAGTTGTAATTGTTAGCCAGGTTTTGCATCGTGCCCGGTGTCCGGAAAACATCCGGGACTTCAATGCACGTGCAGACGCGCTGAACGAACAATTGAGGGAGTCTTTGGCGGGAAATCCCTTTGTGTTTTTCTGGTCACATGTCGGGTTATGGCGGTCATCGCTACCAGTATTCCACAGGGATGGGGTACACCTTAACGAGCTGGGCATTCGCCGGTACTATCGTAGTGTACGAGGTGCTCTACTTCGCGCTTGTCGAGCATTGGCATAGTACGTCGCCATGCCTTCGATCATTATATTTTTATTGTAGTATAGCTGTGGTCGGAATGTAGACAGAGTGGCATCAGACCAGGGCTTGGGAATCGTGTGTGAATCTTGTTACATACCACTCCCCACGCTGCTTGTTTTACTGCGGTGCTTACAGCCCATGACAGATCCCCATGTCGGGTGTTGCTGTTTTTACAGCTTGTTTATTTTTCCACTTCGGTGGAATGTCAGCTGCTCTGGTAGCGCTGTCTTTTTTTCCACATTCTTGGATGCAGCTGTGTTTTTCAGCTTGTATTTTTCCCGTTCATTGTTGGGATCGGCTGGGAAAGCAACTTTGACATTTTGGCTGCGGAAGGGGTGTTTGTATTTTATTTTCAGGGCAGCGTCCCTGAGCGGATTCTCCATGCCGTGGATCTTGCTGCCACTCAACCACAGTTTTTCTTTGCCTCATTACATGCAGTCGTGCATATGTCCAATTGAGGGAACGGGCAATTTCAGCTTTTTGCCTTAGTTTTGCAATAGCTTCACATGTGACCAGCTGTCAAAAGTTTTGAACTATGGGTATTATAACCCCTTAAGTGGAACTCAGACAATTTCCTTTTTCTGCCTAGTTTTCATTTTCTTAGCTCATAGGCATGGCTCGAGGCAAAAAGATAACCCAGAAGAAGGCAGCTGGCTCCAGTACCACAAGTAAAAGAGCAAGTCGAACGGCTACAGCAGCCAGTACTAGGGCTACAAAGCAACGGGCAACATCGTCAGCAGCAGTGGCTACAGCAGCCAGTAATAGAGTGACAAGGCAACAGAGAACATCAACATCAACAGGGCAAACACCTAACAACACGGCAGCATTACAGGCAACATTGCAGAACACTATACAAGCACTGAATACTGTAGCCGACAAGCTGATGGGAGGTCCTTCAAACCCAGCGCAAAATATGTCGCAAACAACAAGTGAACAGCAAGTACTTAATGCAGTACAGGGTTCTTTGACCTCTATCACAGGTAACAGTGGGTTGGGCAATGATGCAAGGCCAAATAATATTGTGCAACTTGTGCAGAACACCGTCAACAGTGTTGTAGGTGGCATTGCACAGCCCCCTGATGGCACTGGGGGTCAACTGACGGGTGTTGGAGTCAGTCACTTCACTAGCTTGTCTGTGCCACTTGGTGCAACCCTTTCCGACAAAGTTAGGCAAAAAATTTGGTCTGGTGATTTCATAGAGTTCAGCGCCCTGCTATCTAAAACCAAGCAGGAGCAGTATACATTATGTGTCCAAAATCCAGGTGACAGTGACACTCCATCCTTTCAGTTGGTTCCCACTGAAAAACAGATCCCCATCAATTCGATTGACAAATGGATTTCAGCTTGTCAGGTTTTTGCAGCTGTGTATACTTCCAAATTCCCTCATGAGGCCCCCGCTCTGATGAAATACTTGGAAGTTATTCGTAATTTGGCAGCTTCAGGAGGTAATTGGAGGTTTTACGATGTTAATTTCCGTTTGATGAAACAGTCCACCCCTTTACCATGGGACCAGATTCACATTGAGTTATTCCTACGGGCCCGTACTCCCATTAAAGAAAGTGCAGAGTTTCACAAGCACAATAGGCATCTTTTTCGTGGAAGCCTCGCAAAGGGTGTCTGCTGGAATTTCAGTGCAGGAAAAACATGTACAGGGTGTTCATATGAACACAAATGTTCCAAATGTGGCGGGGCACATCCAGTCACTAGGTGCAGGGCCACCAAGCCAGGGCAATCACAAACAGCTTTGTCCAAAGCAAATGCAGGACAACCTGCCAAACAGCACACCCCCTTTCCCAGCCAGCAAGCTACCAACGCCAATAAAAGTTAGCTCATTCGCAGGTTTTTTACAGGGCTATCCTAATGACTTGGCATCATATTTGCTACATAGCTTCACGTTTGGTTTTTCAATTGAGTTTGTTGGAGAAATCAGGACCTGTTACAATCTTGTTTCAGCCATAGCACATCCCACTTTGGTAGAGCAGAAATTGGACAAAGAATTGGCAGCAGGCAGAATTGCGGGACCTTTTCTCAAACCCCCTTTTGATCCATTCTGGGTTTCCCCACTTGGGTTGGTGCCAAAAAATGTGCCAGGCGAATTCAGGTTAATTCAGCATTTATCATACCCTGAAGGGGAATCTGTGAATGATGGTATCCCGTCAGTGCTAACAAGTGTTCATTATGCTAGCGTCGAGCATGCTATTGAGGCAATTCTGTCAATGGGTCAAGGGTGTTATTTGGCAAAAACTGATATCAAGTCCGCCTTCAGGTTGATTCCCATCAGGCCCGGGGAGTACCCTTTACTAGGCTTTCAATGGGATGGTAATTTCTTTTTTGATAAATGCCTGCCCATGGGTGTGCCACATCATGTAGAATTTTTGAGGCGTTCAGTACGTCACTAGAATGGGTTGCTACTCACAAACTTGGAGCAGCAGCGGTTATACACATCCTTGACGACTTTCTGTTCTGCAACCACAGTAGAAAATCGTGCCTTAAGACCTTCGCAACTTTTTAACTTTTCGCGCAAAAATAGGCGTACCCATTGCAGAGGAAACTCAAGCATGGCCTTCAAAGACATTATGTTTTGCAGGAATTGAGTTAGATACAGTCAGAATGGTGACCAGGTTATCCTCTGACAAGCTTCAAAAATGTATGGAACTAGTGGAGCAACTTTTAGGCAGGTCTAGCGCAATCCTAAGAGAATTGCAATCCTTTACAGGCACCTTAAGTTATGCATGTTGTGTAGTTTCACCAGGCAGGGCATTCCTTCGACGTCTCAACAATTTAACATTGGGTCTCAAAAAACCATTTCACCATACACGTTTAAGACGTGAAGCAAAACGGGATCTGTTGGTATGGCAAACATTCCTAAGTAGCTTTAATGGCAAATCATTCTTCATTAGTCACAGTTCCCCTGGTAATCCATCCCAGCAGTTGCACACTGATGCTGCTGCATCACAAGGTTTTGGTGGGGTATTTCAGACTCACTGGTTTTATGGGGAATGGCCACACAAGTGGAAATCTCTTAACATCACCTACCTTGAATTGTACCCGATTGTTGTTGCTGTGGAGCTTTGGGGGCACAGCATGGCAAACCAGGAAATTTGGTTCATGACAGATAACATTGCAGTCGCAGAAATCATTAACCGGCTGTCCTCAAAGGACAATACTATCATGGAATTGGTACGCAGGCTTATGTTGACATGTCTAAGGTGCAACATTAGGTTTCGAGCAAAACACCTTCCTGGCAAGGATAACACTCTTGCTGATTGTTTATCACGGTTACAGGTTTCCAAGTTCTGGTCACAGGCTCCACCGGGTATGGATTTGATGGCAACGGACATTCCTCAACACCTGCGGCCTCAGTCCTCCAAAACCTTGGCAATTTGTTAGATCAGTTAGTGTCTCCTGCCACAAAAAGAGTCTATGCCAGAGCATGGACAGCTTTTTCCAATTTTCATTCACATTGTTTCAATCCCCCAGCATTAGCCTTGTCCATTTCCAAGGAAATATTAGCCATGTTTATTTCCAACCTCCAAATGAAGGGCATGTCATTCTCGACAGTTGCAACCTATATATCTGCCATCAGCTACGTTCACAAGCTTCTGAACTTAAAAAGTCCATCAGACAGCTTCTTAATACACAAGCTATTGGAGTCATACAAGAAGCAGTCACCAGTTGTGGACTCTCGGCATCCCATTACCCTTCCAATCCTACATAAGCTTGTGGGTGCACTTGACAAGCTATTAGGCAGTAAGTACAGTGTTTTACTTTTCAGAGCCATGTTTTTGTTTGCGTTTTATGCCTGCACTCGTATCAGCGAAATAACATTCACAACAGAAGATTGCAGCCATCACATACTTCCACTGGAAGCAGTCTCTTTTACGGCCACAAAGGGCATAATTTCTAGCATGGAGGTGGCATTTACATCATATAAGCACTCACGAGGTGGTCCCGGCCACAAGATTGTTATCCCAGTCATGCAACCATCAGAGTACTGTCCAGTGACAACACTGTACAATTACATTTGTAGACGAGGCCAAGGGCCAGGCCCGCTGTTTTGTCAGCAATCTTTGAGCCCCATACCTGTTCAGTTGTTCACAGAAAAGCTCAATGGTTGCCTTCGTTTATGTGGCTTAGATCCAAAGTTTTATAAAACACACAGTTTTCGTATTGGTGCAGCTACTACTGCATCCATGGCAGGCCTCTCAGACAATCAAACCAGGTGTCTGGGTCGCTGGAAGTCAAATGCCTTTAAGTCCTACACGCGTGCACCAGGCCTTTGGGCAAATGCTCAAAATCAATCAGCTAGCTATCAAACATAGACCTTTAGTTTGTAGGGTGGCTGTTCGCAGGGGCTGCAGCACCATTCAAGCATCAGGGTTCTGCTGTGTTATTGTGTGTGTTACCTAGTATTTTTATTAGTAACACATTTTTTCACATGTGTCAGGCATGGGGTTTTTATCTTGTGGGGCCGACACAAGATGTGTCTCGTGGCGGATTTGGGACCCCACAAGATGGGGAGAATCTTCATAAAATGTTACAGAGATTTTTCTGGAGTTCATTTATTTGTTGTATTGTTAAAAGACCACCAATAGGTGGCACAATTATTGTAATTTACAGTTATTAGCAGACTGAGTATTGTAAGGCACACATTTTGTGCTGCATATTATGGGTCAACAATTTGATGAATAACTTGGTAGTTACGGTTTATAATTAAAAGGTCACCCATTGGGCGGCCCGTTTTTCTTCCAAAAGACATGAGTAGAGAGTGTTATTTGATAGATAGCATTTTGGCCAGGCGACTCGTCACCTGAGGAGGAGCTGCCGGGACAAAATTCAGGACATTTGCAAGGGATAAATACACTTAGGAGAGTATTTGCATAGTTACTGGTTTTGCTTTTAATGGAATTTGGGGAAAAAAATTGAATTTTCAAACACAAATACAAACGTCAAAGCATGTGCCCGTTCGACACACGGTGTAAATAATTGTTTCTATTGTAAGTGTGGTCCAGAACAAGGATCCGTAATTTCCCCTTTTGTTCTGTTTGTATGTAGATGACATTAAAACTTAATTAAAAACGGAGTATGTATCCGGTGTTAATATCTCGGGGATAAATTTAATTTTACTCCTTTTTGCTGATGATCTGGCTTTGATGAGCTGTTCAATGATAGGATTACAGAGATTGTTAAATAACCTATCTGAATACTGTGAAAATGGCAATTGAAAGTAAATCATAGTAAATCCAAAATCAAAAATTAGGCCCATTGGACACTTAAAAATCATATGTTTATTTTGATGGTAAAAAAATTGAAACTGTGTCCTTCTACAGATACCTGGGTTTAATTATTTCAAGCAGTGATGAATGGTATCTTGCACAGAAAACACTGGCTAACCAAGGGAGTAAGCTGTGCTTGCGATGAAACGCCAGCTTCCACATATAGGAGATATATCCCTTGAGTATGCGCTTAAAATTAACTAAAATATTGCCGATTTGAAATTATGCTGCTCAAACATGGGGATTTTATAATACTGAAGATGTTGAGCGTGTCGAAAATAACTTTTTGCGTCATATCTTATGTTGCAAACGAAGTACCCCAAATAGCGCAGTAAAAGCTGAAACTGGCCGAAATGGCAGTATTTTGACAGTTTGCTACAAACTACAATACGAAAGGGCAGAAAAGAATATTCATTGTTGGGCACTGCAAGTTAAGCATTATGTAATTTAACCTTGTCTTTGCAGAAGTATGGTTGCTACAAGGTGTTTCAAATGTAAATGTCTTTTTATAAACATTTCAAGAGTGTTGTCAAAATGTACAGATGCAAAATATCATGTCCGACCTACAATCTGTTAGGAAGCTAAATACATATTGTTGTTTTAAATCTCGCCCAAGCTTAGAAAAAGAAGAAGAAGATCTACGGGAGTGCTTTGACTCGCTTTAGACTATCCACTCATGTATTGCGCATTGAACAATGTAGATGGAAAAGGATAAAACCCCCAAGAACTGAAAGAAAATGCTTATTATGTAATTGTGGGCAAGTCGCGGACGAATACCAAATGTGCCTTATCTGTCCTGTTCATACAGAACTGCGAGCTAAATTCATTCCTAGTTATTTCTTTGACCCCTGTAGAATATCAGTTTTATCAACTTATGTCAACAAAAAACTTTATTTACTGAACCAGCTGAGTAAATATATATTTTGTGCTTTTCAAAAAAGGGAGAATTCCTCCTCGAATACCAAAATGGTAAAATGCACAATTGTATTTCGTTCAGTATTTAAGCCGTTGGCCTTATATATACAGAATAAATGATCATTCAACACTGTAATTGTGTGCTTAAATTCTGGCATGAAACATAATACACAAGGGATTTTTTTATCTAACTTGGAGCTCAGTCTGTTTTGTGACAATTTAAATAATATTGAAAATACTTCTGTCTCGACCGATGAGATCGCTCTATTCACATTTATGACATGATACTCGAGATATTTGGGCCCATGAACGTGTGTTATAATTAAGCAATAAAGCACACCCAGCGACGGTATACCACGAGAATTTTGACCAGTTCACGACATATATGCACGAGCGATAGCGAGTGCATATATGAAGTGAACT
The DNA here is from genome assembly GCF_041260155.1 of Ptychodera flava. NCBI lineage: Eukaryota > Metazoa > Hemichordata > Enteropneusta > Ptychoderidae > Ptychodera > Ptychodera flava. The sequence goes on from NC_091929.1 coordinate 11,908,617, forward strand.
GGTCAAAATCTCGTGGTATACCGTCGATGGTTGTGCTTTATTGTTTAAATATATTTCGTCGTTCGGTGAACGCAAATACGAGTGACGTAATGACCGTGTCACCATAAGTCGAAGACGAGTGGTGACACGGTCTTTACGTCACCCTTATTTTCCGTGCCGAACTACGAAAATAAGCATATTTGGAAATAATGTACTTATAACACGCACAATTCAAGAATTTATCATTTTTTGCAAAATAAAACGAGTTTCTCACAAAAATTCCGCATTTAAACTTTCGAACCACTTTTACAATAAAATCAATATGCGGGGGCGAGTTGTAAATCATTTGTTGCCGTCGGTCGCGTGAGCATGGAACACGGCGCTTACATCTCTGTATGGAGCAAATGCCAGATGACCTCACACAACACGTACATTCCGCTAAGTTTTACACGATTTCAAATACAGCATAGGGCTAGAGATTTAACTGGGACAAAGTTACGCTATTGTTAAGAACAAAAATCGACTGAAACTCAACACCGCGAACATTGTGTAACGTCGCGCCCGACAGTACACAATGCATACGGAATCCACTGAAATGCGACCAACTTCTACTTCGTTGTTTCGTAAAGTTTATCACGTAATTTCCTTCGGAATCTACGAGCGTTACTCTCTTGTGTTCTTCGTCGTTCGGATTATTGTTGTCATAGTCTATAAAAATATTGATTTCATTACACGCTCTTTTGAGGCTCAGCGTGAGCCGACCTTGCAATGGAAACTGCATGTCTACTGCATGAAAATACCATGTGCGTAGAAAGTACATGCGGCGTTGGGGTCTGTACGGATATGAACCCCTATATTGGTAACAAAACTAACTCAGGACTCAGAATTTGCTAAGTGGAATTTTCAGACCCTAAAAAATCATACTGATTTTTACAAATTTTCGCGTCAGACAAAATTTGATCGCAGGAGAAATACGGGCAGCCATTGTGTTTGTTTACATCATAGCACATCGAAGATCCGATGCAAAAAGGTTCCGATGCACCAAATTTGATGACACAGACGCGGGTTGTCGTGACGTAGAATGACCAGAGTATAAATTTTGGTATTTTCTGTTCAGAGACGACAAACGTGGATTGTGCGCGTGATAATGTATAATAATACCATATATTGTATAGAAAAAGATATAATGATTATGTAAATCTTTCCCCTATTGTCTGATAGAGGCCAGGTCGGGCCAATGTACAATGCCACACAATTTACCTGCATGATGTACATCATGTTACCAATCAACACAGTAAACAAAATACATTTCTTGGCCACTCTAAGAAAATAAAACAAAATCATAAAATATTTAACAGAGAAGACTTACCATGTAATTCCTTGACTCTTATCTACCATGCACTTTGCAAATAATATCATTTTAACAATGTAATTTGCAGCAAAATAATGAAGACAACCTAATTTGACTACAGTGTACATCTGATCTGTATTTTGTATGAAAAGATTTTATTTCTAATAACTAGGGGATTCACCCTGACTAGCTCTGAGCCGTTCACCCACTTCCGTCAAAAATTTTATAGACTAAGTCCAACTGGACCTTACAGACATATCTTGAAGAAACACATACACCGTACTTATGCAACTAATTACAGTCTCCGTCTATAATTAAATGGATCCACTAACATGGTCCAAAATCTCAACATGCACATTAAGCCCACAAATGTCATGCTACACAAAATCTTAAACTCTAGAAATTCTGCGGGATTTGTTTGTCCGGGAGCTATTCCATGGAAGAACAAACGAGGGACCGAATTAATGTCAGCATTCCACTTCGAGAATTGAAAACAGAAATACTGCAAAGAAACCAATGCCAATAATTTATACTGTCTATATTTCACCAATTTCTTGGTCTTTTGAAAGATCATAAACTTGGGGGGGGACCTCAATATGCATGACATCACTCAAATCTAGAACAACATGATATTCCCGAATCTCAGAAAATTTTTTGATCTATACTTGCCCCTGTCAGATAATCTTTCTTGCCTCTTATAACTACTGAATCCAATATATAAATATTTTTCGTGCATGCATTGTTTTAGAGCCGTTTCTAAAAAGGGACTTACTATCTACTACTCTGTGTACGTCAGCTCAACGTTTACAGGGTGCGGTGATCAGAGTTGGTAACAGTGACGTCATTGCTGACAACCAACATTGCGGACAAACCATAACAGCGGATGAGATCAGCTCCAATGAGATGATAGATGTTGAATGCTGTCAGGAAGGTCGTTTTGTCTCCGTGCAACTAGAAAACATTACTGGCATTCTCACCCTCTGTGAAGTGGAAGTGTTTGGCGAAGGTATAAGGGAAATATTTTATGATCATCTATGCAAGCTATGAAGTAAAATAATGTCAGTTATTTCAATTAAGGATTTGGTCTTTTCAAACAGTAATAAGGAGTGAAAACATTTTGGATTCGGTCAAGATTCTAATGTTCTTCTCGGAGATACCTGTGGTTCCGAAGGTAGTGGACATTGTGTTATCTGCTGTTAAATCGGTACGAATTGTATTACGCATATACTAAAGCTCAGTGTTAAAAAACAAACAAACAAGCAAACATTACTATGTGCTCTAGATTACATAAATGTACCATATGCGGCTAAAAGGTGGTATGCGCCTCGAAAGTAAGACTGAAACTTTTTCAAAAACTTTCCTAAAATTAACTATGAACCATTCTCTTGCCAAAGCAAGAAGTTTGCAAAGTTTGGTATCAGAGTAATACAATAATCTAATATTTACCAATGTTTGAAATTCAAAATGGCAGCAATCTCTGTGTTAACTGTATTAGAAAATAAAGTTTCGATTTCTGAAGACTAAAACGTTTGAAATCTTTTTTACTTCAAGAGCTTTTAAATGACCCCCAAACAAGAGGTAGATGATAGTCCCAATATCTGTCCCCGGGCGCATTCTTAAATCGACTTGATGCCACTGTTTATTCAGCACCGACTGTCTGAGAGCCATTCACCAATAGCAGCACTGAGTCTGTTTTGCAGGGACTGAAACTAACAAGTATCTAAAGGGTCAGTGGTTGTAATGTATGATTTTTTAAGTATATTAATATTTAATGTCAACTACACTTTCTTTTTTAAGTCGCCAAAAGCATGTTTAGGTACACAGTAATTAGATTTTCAACTCAGCCGGTAAATGTGTGAACTGTATTGTCATTTTGAATTGAATGTAAACAACAACAGTGTATTTTACGCGACCGTATTGATGCTTTGTTGACAAGCCAAATTGTAGGTATGTAAACTTGCTATGGGGATTAATAGAATCTCACACCCCCAAGGACCTGGGATCAGATTTCTCACACGAGTTGGGGATATTTTGTCTCGGCGAGTGTGAGACAAAATATCCCCAACGAGTGTGAGAAATCTGATCCCAGGTCCTTGGTGTGTGAGATTCTTTTTCTCACATGACCACAAAATGCGTTAAATTCATATTGGACACGTAAAATATTATCAAAACTCGTGACAACTCTGTCGTCTGCCACTGTACTTTGACCTGCTTACTTTGTAGTTCTGGTCCGTCTGTTACTCGTCGTGCCATTGGATGCATGGCCACAATGGCCACGTGAAAATGCGTTTTCATTAGCCATCATTTCCTGTGCTTGTCATTCAAGTATATCAGTTGAGATATTGAAACTTTATTGCAAAGTTCCGTCGCATGGTTGTTTTTGTAATTTGGATTATAACAAAGTCAAAGTCTGGCCTTACTGTGTCCAACTAGATTTGACTGCAATTTGGCTCGTCCCAAAGTGACGAACCGGACATGGCACGCCAAGTATCCTGGCTGAATTTTGTCCCGGTCTTTGGTAGTCCATGTTGGCTACCATTTCGTGGAAGCAAAATAAGCGTATCCACAGGCCTTTGGTGAATCAATAAATGCGTTTTTTCACTAAGCTGAAAGGTTGGAAGATTAATCATGGTGTGTCTGATAAAACAAACAAACAAACAACCGATGAGAAATAGGGCAAAATTCATTAAAAGTTAGTTTGTTAGTTTAATCTTAGAGCGTATGTCAAGTAGGGCAGCAGTGCTCGAAGTTAGCGGTAGTCCCGCGTCCACAGACTACCAAGTCTTCTCGTAGGCAACCAAAATTCATGAAATGGTAACCTACAAGGACTAGCAAAGCCTGGGACCTGAAATTCAGTCAGTACCTGGTATGCCATGTCTGGTCCGTCACTATGGGACGAGCTAGATAAATGCAGTCAAACCCAGCTGGGCACAGATATTTGCTGTGGAAATTACAAAGACGACCGGCCGTGCGGTGGAACTTTGCAACAAAGTTTCAATATCTAAACTGACGTACTTGAAGGACAGGGACAGGAAACGATGGCCAGTAAAAAAGCATTCTCGTTGCATTTTGATAAAAATGTATTAATCACAATGACACGGAAATTATGCCTCCTCCCTACAAAAGGGCTATTGTCTATTTTAGACCTGCTACAGTATGTCTTAGTGCTGAAAAGGCCATGTTGTTGTCATGTTGTCTGGTTAACGTAAAACGATACCCCTGATCTAAAATATGCATGGGCTTCCAGCCACTGTCACCGGGCTACCAACTTCAGAAAATGGTAGCCGAAGTGGACTACCGGGGAAAAGTTAATTTCGAGTCCTGGGCATTGTTAAACATGAAACATTCAACTTGTAATATTTCCCCTTGTCTTGGCCTGCTGGGTTTAAAAAAATGTTTAAAGATATACAGGCACCATGTTCAAATTTAGCCGTTGCTACCATGGAAAGGGGAAATCTAGCTAATCATAGAGTTTATGGGTCACGCCAGGTCACACAAAAAATAAAGCACCACTACATGATCATAATTTTATTTTAGTTAAACAATCAGAAATAATTTGTCTTCATTATTCTTCCTGGAATGAGGCAAAGAAATCAAAATAAATTCTTATAAAATGAATATTAATACGTCGTTAATGATAAATCCATAATATAAATTATGTTTTACATAAAAAATGTGCGCTACTGTTGATGCTTGTGATAAATAATGGTACATTGGGTGCTAAGGGGAATTGGGTTCATAAAATCAATTTTAGATACTAGTAGTATTAATTTAAGCACATAAAATTAATTTGAAGGCATGCATAAACTTAATTCAATGAATGCATTGGTTGTTAATTATAACACACGTTCATGGGCCCAATCATCAGGTGTATGCAAATTGGGTGTTACACGCACTGTAGATCGCTCTTGAAAAAATCTTCAATTTCTCAGCCGTGCTTGAAGTTTTTTTGTCAAATCATGAAATGTGAGGATTGTGATACCAGAAGGAAAGTTAAGCTCTGCCAGGGAGACTTACATTTATGTGCCAAGTGTGAACACAGAAGATTTGGGAAGGAACCATCTAAAGCTAAGACGACAACACTAGGCAGCGACATGGCAGACATCACACCTGAACTTGACTCAACCCCTGAGATGACATATCATCAAAATACAGAGACCAAGACATCAACAGAAACAAGTGACCTTGCACAAATACTCAGCGCCATTACGGGTATGAAAGAAGAAATAAAACATCTCGTTCAATCTCAAATGATATGGTAAGATCTATGGATTTTATCAACCAACAATTTGAAAACATGAGAGAACGGACGGATAATATGCAAGAATGTATTGACACCTTAAGAGAAGACAATAGAATATTATGTAAGCGAGTTGAAACACTTCAAGCAGAACTGCATTCCTTAGATCAATACAATCGCAGGGTCAATCTCGAAATAGCAGGTATCCCAGAATCTGTTGACGGTCAAGAAAATACAGACGCTATTGCCCTTGCTGTTCTGCAGAAAGTTGATACCAGCATAACTCCAAAAGACATTGACGTTTCGCACAGAATTGGTGTCAAACAGAACCCAGAACAACCAGGTGATCGGAGATTAAATGCCCGAATACGTCCAATCATTGTGAGATTTACAACACGAAGAATGAGAAACGTAATATACGAAAACCGGAGAAAATTACAAGGAGTGACGACCAGGAATGTTGGATATCGTCAAGAAAATAATATTTTCATTAATGAAAACCTCTGTCAATCACAACGTCAGCTGCTACGAAAGGTAAACATCGCCCGGAAACAAGCAAACTACAGCTACTTATGGACATACAACGGCAACGTATACGTAAGAAAGAACAAAACTACTCGATCCCTTATCATTAACAATGAGAGTGACATCCAGAAAATCCACTGACTGTATACATGCCTGCCAAACTATATAATCTAGATGGAAAGCCAAACTATTATTTTCTATGACGGACAAAATGTCTGAGACTGAGAGTTTATTTAAAATCGATAATTTTGTTCTTTCACCTCAAACGTTTAATGACACTTTCTGTAATCAGTTACAACGTTCATTTTCTGTATCTCACATTAATATTAGGTCTTTAAACAAAAACTTTGATGATTTTCGTCTTCTATATGAAGATCTAATACATTCTGATTTTACAATCATCGGGGTTTCAGAGGTCTGGAGCATACCATACCCAAAACATTTTTCCATAAATGGGTATTCTTTTGAATTTAATTGTCGTGATGATATCAGAGGTGGGGGTGTTGGAGCATATATTGCTTCTTCATTAAAATACAAAGTGCTGCAAGCCAACGTGGTCCATGCAGAGTCACTTTGGATAGAGACAGTTATTGGGAACCACAAGGTTATTGTGGGAATCGTCTATAGACGTCCGAATACAAATTTGAAAGAGTTCCAGAGTAATCTACTTGAAGTGCTTGACAATTTAAGATCAATAGGTTGGGGTGTATTCTGATCGGGGATTTTAATATCGATCTCAATGATCCAAACATCATTCAGAGATGTTCCTTTCTAGTATGAATTGCATGGGGTTACATCAATTGATTGCTTCTCCAACTAGAATTACAAACATATCACGCACATTAATTGATCATATTTATACTAATTTGTGTTCCAACTCAATCAAAACTGGTACAATCTTAACAGATGTCAGTGATCACTTACCTGTATTTGCGATTTTTGATTTATGTAATCTTCAATCAAAGTATGTACGGATAGTTTATAGAAATTATAAGAATTATGGTAAGGAATTATTTGTAAGTAGTCTTGAAAATGTACCTTGGAATAATATTTATGAATGTACTGATGTTAATTTAGCTTATGATAGATTTTGCTCAATTTTTACTGAGATTTGTGACAGTTATGCCCCTATTGTTACAAGCAATGTTAAAAGTCTAGATCTGATAAGCCTTGGATAACTAGAGCAATTAAGAAATCAATTCATAGAAAACATAAATTGTATTGTAATGTTATCAAATCAGGATATGAGCCAAATACTGTTAGTAAGTATAAACATTATAGAAATATATTGACTTCTGTGCTCAGAAATGCAAAAAGGTTTCATTATAGCAATCTGTTTTCAGAGAATAAGGGTAACACCAAAAAAACTTGGAGTATAATCAATGATATACTTGGTAGGAGCAATGATGTCAAAGGAGGTCTGCCAGATAGACTCATTATTTCACCAGATAATACTGACAGTGATTGTACTTCACCACAGGAAATTGTGTCGGCTTTTAATGATTTTTTTGTTCATATTGGTCCAAAGCTGGCTGAAAAAATTGCACAGAGCAACAACAATAGTTTCAGAGAATACCTCGGGGAACCAAATTCCAACTCATTTTACTTGTATCCAACTACTGGTGATGAGGTTAGAAGCTTCCTACGTAATCTTGATGTTAACAAATCCTGTGGTTACGACAATCTTCCAGCTCGACTTTTAATCGATGCTGCTGATGTAATTTCTGAGCCATTACAGTATATCATTAATCTTTCCTTTTCCTGTGGGCAGTTTCCAAATGCCCTGAAAATTGCCAAGGTGAAACCAGTTTTTAAAAAGGGTCAGAACACTCTCCTGATAATTATCGACCAATTTCCATTCTTCCTGTGCTAAGTAAGCTCTTTGAAAAACTTGTAGATAGACGCTTGCGATCATTCTTAAATCACAACCACATACTATATGAACATCAGTATGGCTTCCGAGAAAAGCACAGTACAAAGTTGTCTGTCATAAATTTAGTAAATTATCTCGTTAAACAGATGGACGAAGGCAGAGTCACCTTAGGTATTTTTGTTGATTTCTCAAAGGCCTTCGATACCATCAATCATAACATTTTATTGTCCAAATTGTCTCATCATGGAATACGGGGTTTACCTTTGTTGTGGTTTCAGGATTACTTGCGAAATCGTCAGCAATTTGTGTGCTCTGAAGGTGTAAACTCCACATATTCATCAATAACCTGCGGAGTTCCACAAGGTTCCGTTTTAGGACCAACGCTGTTTTTACTATACATCAATGACTTTCCACTTTCATCTTCATATTTTGATTTCAGACTATTTGCTGACGATTCAAACCTTTTCCACACATCCCACATACACAGAGAAATATTGACCTTTCCATTGTTAACAATGAACTTAGTGATGTAACAGCGTGGTGTATAGCGAATAAGCTCACGATAAATGAAAACAAAACTAAATTCATGCTCATTAGAGGTCGTAAATGTTTACTAAATACTTGTGGCACACTTAATGTAAATGGCAAGGTCATTGAGCAAGTCAACCATGCGTCTTTTGTTGGTATTGTTATTGATAGACATTGCTCTGGAAAGAACATATTTGTCATGTAAATAGCATTATTAGAAAAAAAATAGGTGCTATTTTTAAACTTAGAGGCTTTATTCCAAAACCAGTACTTATTTTATTGTACAAGACGTTTATTCAACCCCACATATCATATGGATTAGAAGTATGGGGAAATACATTTACTTCCTATATGAATTGTATTTTTTTGTCCCAGAAAATGGTTGTGCGGGCAATCTCATATGCTCATTTCAGGGACAGTTCGTCTCCACTCTTTAATAGTTTGGAACTCCTTGATGTATTTAAGTTACACAGGTTTTTGATTGGTATCTTTGTTTATGATTTATTACACAATAATTTACCACATTCGATTACAGATTACTGCATGTTGTTAGATTACAAATACAATACACGATAAAAAGAGCAAGGGAATTTATGTATCCCACCTGTTAAGACATCAATAGGAAAACAATCAATAACATACACAGGTGCAATTACATGGAACAATATCACACTTAATACAAGAAAGGAACTGACAAGACATAGTTTTTCACAGTCACTTAAAAGGGATTTGCTGACTGAATATATAATATAGACACTTTTCTCACCACTTACTTTAAACAATAGAAGCTGGGTTTTAGATGTGATGAATTTTTTGTATATTTTAATTTCTTTAACATCCATGAATGTACTATTAAGCTGAATCGAGGGGTCAGACTTTGATTAGCATTATTGCTATTTTCTGACTCCTATTACCTGTAAGCTTATGAATGATTTGTATACCTTCTTTGTTCTAAACATGATTTGGAAAAATAATTTTTCAGGTAATAAAGTTAATCAATCAATCAATCAATCAATCAAATCAATCAAATATCTCGAGTATCATGTCATAAATGTGAATAGAGCGATCTCATCGGTCGAGACAGAAGTATTTTCAATATTATTTAAATTGTCACAAAACAGACTGAGCTCCAAGTTAGATAAAAAAATCCTTGTGTACTATGTTTCATGCCAGAATTTAAGCACACAATTACAGTGTTGAATGATCATTTATTCTGTATATATAAGGCCAACGGCTTAAATACTGAACGAAATTACAATGTGCTGCTTCAGATATGTCTGTCATCGATCATCGATCTCAACTTATTTACACAAAGAGGTGAGTTATAGACCCATACTTTGTCTGTGTATCAAAATTCGGTCTTCGGTCTTCGAAAAAAAGTGGACTATTTCGGTTTTTGTCGAGGGTCGATGGTTTAGATAGGTACGTTCAAATGCACCGACCGGGCAATTTTCGAAAATGCTGGTTTAGGGGCCCGTTTTACCACCGCTATCAGTGCTAAAACAGTATTTTAGCATCGGTAGAATGAGCTCTCGTCCAATCAGAATGGCGCATGGTAGCATGATATAATATAATAATGTTTTTGGTATTTGCACTGTAGTGCAAATACCGGCAGTACGCGCGCGCTTCGATGCAAGTAAACTGTGATACATATGTAAATATGACAGAACTCCATGACCTTGCCTTTACGTTTGTTTGGTACGGAAGTTATTTTCACGAGTGATGCGGTGTATCCTGCGGCCGTATTTTCACGAGCGAAGCGAGTGTAAATACAGCAAGGATACACCGCATCAGGAGTGAAAATAACTTCCGTACCACACAAACGTCAGGGCAAGGTCATGGAGTTCTGTTATTATTACATATGTTCCCAAATTACACACGTTGGTAACTTGTCGAACGTCTTGGGTCGGCGGATGGACATTACTTAACCTATAGAGTTATTCGCCCCTCAGCTGGTACACTTAAACAACGTCACTCACACACACATAACACTGCAAAATGTTTTCAAGTGAAACCGGGCGTATTTTATATCATTATAATCGAAATTCATGTACACTGGAACAAGAACAATGAGTAAAACTTCAAAACGAGAAAGTCTAATTATGTTATCGCTTGAATCAGTTGAGTCAGAATCGGAGTCGATCATTGAAGGTCGGCGACGTTTGGAGGCGATGCAACGACGCGTGATATACAGGCGAAGACTGTTGAGATAGGGAATTATTTCCGATGATGTTGAAGGTAAAGTTGAACGATCCACCACTGATTTGTGCATTTGAGAACATCCCTGGTAGTTGGGGAAACTGATGGAGGGCATTTTGATGCATTGACGACAAGGGACCTCGAATAGCATACGAAGGACCGGCCATCAGTCGCGGTGGTGTTGGTTCGGCCAGCATCAGGCTTGTACTTCCGGTCGCGGTCGATTGTGGATCAAATGCAGGTTGTATACCGGCGAGCATTATATGTTGCTCATCTGACGCTGCTGGTCTGCACTGGCCAAGAATAAGCGGTTGAGTAACGCTGGATTTTTGTGCCCGCTTAGTTAGTTGTGAAGCCACAGTTGGTGGAACGCAGGCATCGAGCAGTCGTTGTACGCAGGCTTTACCGTACGAACGCTGTCAGTGAGTCACGTCGCTCAGAAAAAAACGGGCTAGCAATTGATCTAACTCAGGTGGTGGAATGTTCAGAACTTCGCAAGTTTCTTCTGTCATGGTGTGAAGCCATTCCTTGAAAAGTGCCACTTCGCGTCTTGTTTTCATTTCCGTGTTTTGGTTATTTTGCAGTGCAACTTTCGACATGTCAGCTGTGTTGACACGGGCACATCTCCCTGTGCAGTCCCAGACAGCACTGTCAACGACGCTACCGTCGCGTTATCCTTGGAAAATACTTGTTTCTCAAGTGTCACAAGGTGTTTCCATCGTGTCTCTGTAATAAAATTCACTTTCGAAATGATCGACATATTCGCAATTTTGCCAGTCGTAATGCCGGTCCTCCATGGAGCGGGTTTCAATATACAGTAGACGACAATTTGTACCAAAGTAAAAGTAGTCCGCCAAATTTGATACTCATTTGCATAATTTAGCGTGGTGCATTATTTTTTGTGTGACCTGGCGTGACCCCACAAACTCTATTATTAGCTAGATCTCCCCTTTCCATAGTAGCAACGGCTAAATTTGAACATGGTGCCTGTATACTTTTAAACATTATTTTTAACCCAGCAGGCCAAGACAAGTTCTTGGAGTCATTTTGGTCTCCTCTGCCCAGTAAAGTGGGTCATGGAATTCATATCTTTTATTGCCTGATATGAACAGCCCTGAATTTGCATAAAAATCCAAGACTGCCGCCCAAATGCCTGTTTCAGTATGTTAGGACTCATATCTCAATATACTACGCCACTTATTTTGGTGTTTTTCAGCAGGTTTTATGGGTCAAAGAATTGTATCTTTTGTTATATTTGAATCAACCATGAAAATCAGTGCTTGATACTAACAATCAAAGATTGCTGCTAAGTTGGTTTCCACAACAAATATCAATGTACATCTGGCTGAAATTGGATCCTATATATAGACCATTACGGGAAGGCTGCCTGTCAACTCGGGTGACAAACAGAAGACTTTAATCCCGAAAGGTGTTAATGTTCCATTGTTGCGATTATGTTATCCAGCTGGTGCTATTATAGGAACGTCAGGACTGTAACGACTCACTCAATACCACGGGCACACATATATGCTTGCACATGGAACTATGTTGACAGGAAAAAGTGAACTACCCTCTCTTCAATGCAAGTAATCTAGTTTCTTCTTTAATTTAGGCTCTAAACTAAGTTTTAGAAATATGGTGAAACAAAATATCGTTCTTCTTTTATTTTCATTCGAGTTTCCTATTTTCGGACGCTTCACTTCAGTAAGACGCATTGATGTAATCAGAACAGCATGGAACGTTCTTTCCTCGTGTCGAGCTTTTTCATGCACATGCAAACAACGTAACGTTGGAGTAAGGACTCCAAGAGCTGCGCGTATGGTGTAACATGACATCTCCTGTAGAGCGAAATCAATGAATTGCTAGCCGGATCCGTTTGTAAACAGTATGGCCACTCTTACATATTACGTATGTGTACAACGCACCTGCAGTCGACTAGTCGATTGTGACACAGTAATCTTACACACAATGCAATATCGGTCGACCTGAAATTTGACACTGTGATCGACGTAGCGTTTCGAAAGTATGAAAAATGAGACCAAGTAATTGTTTGTTTATTTAGATTTGATCTAAAACCTCCGGCAACCAACAGACCAAGTCCTACTCTTACGCAGAAACTCAAGCGTAGACTTTCCGTTCCGCTTAACCACGGCCCCTCCACAAAACGCGATGTCGATCGACTTGAATATTGACACTATTATCGACCATGGATGGATTGACGTGGCGTGTATGAAAAATGAGACTCAGTAACTTTTGGTCGCTTTACATTTGATCAAAACCAAACCCATCAGACAAGGCCCTACTCTTACGCAGAAAACCAAAGCTTTCAAGCGTCGACTTTTCTCTTCCGCGTTTGAGACTTACTTCTCTTTCGCATTTGAGAGAAACAAACGTCGGCTTTATTCGGAAAATGTCGGCTATTCGTGGGCGTAACGTCGGTCCAATGGTAAGCTACACCCGATGTAAACGTCGGAATAATTCGGGCTGTAGTCGGAAAGTAAGGTTGACCTCGAGAGCGATTCCCAGTACAGTACAACACGTTCGCAGATCGCGGTACTACAGGCTGATACTAGATAGCAACAAGTTCACCGCGTAAATTGATAGACTACATATAGCCACTTCTGCACTCCTGAAATGACATCTCCGGCTTGCAAGACAACAAAATATCAAAATATTATTATCAAACCGAATTTCGGGGCTAGTGAGCGAAACATTGCTGAAAAGTAGCCGGTTAAAATACGGAATAGCCGGTCAATTTGGCCGGCATCCGGCTATAAATGAACACGCTGCAAACAGAGGGGCTTGTTGCGATGGACAAATAGCCTTTGCTCTTTGACCAGAAAAATAAGTGAATGTTCATTGATAATTCAAAGACTGATCCGTTGACACAAAAGTTTGCTCGTGACTTTCAATTGCATGCACCTCTCAGCAATGCCACTCATTGTGTCTGAACTGAAATTGAAAGAGTACGTTTTAGTAAAGTCCTGTTTTGTAGTGCTGATTTTCGCTACCGTACTTTCTTTTATAGGGTTATAAACATTCATACAAGCAAACAATCTTCAGTTTGTCTCCTTTCGATCGTTCAGAGATATTGTGTGACAGAAAAATTTAGTTCAAAGGGCAATGATCTTTGTGAACGTGCCCTAAACCAGCTAAAATAGCTTTTCGTATGCAAAATCAGCGTACGTTTATTAACAGTTGGTATTGTTTAAGGCTATTGTCTGGGCTATTTTAAAACACTAACCGTGTAGTACCTTGTTTTCAGATTTTGTCATCTTTTTGTTGCAGTAGATGGTAAAATGCAGTGCAGGGGGAAAACCGGATATTCGGTTGGCATGGCGACAATTTCAGGGTTAAAAATATGAGGAAATTTGTGGCAAAGATATCTATTGAACGAAAAGTCATACAACAACCGAATTTTTTCTGTAGCATTCAGATGAATATGTATTACATATGAACCTAAATCTATGACTGTATAAGATGTCAATATAAATTAAATCATAGTCATCTCGGTAAGATTGAAAAATTAATAAATTTCACAACTTTCCGTCAAGTTTCTACTATGACATGATTGGATGACCTTGTTTTTTAGGTTTATTTTGTAAAGTATTTAATTTCACATATGTTGGCTGATTTTCATTGCATTCCAACCATTCTTTCAAGAGTTATTACTGCCACAAGAAACGAATGCAGTACAAAACACAATTGTTAGGAGTATTGGATTGAAATGTTTACAACATAAAGGTGATACTCATACTTCATGCAAAGTTTACGACCTAAAAATAGGGTAATCGACAAGTTTAAATTGTCAGTTAGAATTCTATTTACAAAAGCCTGGTTGTAATTGCTTTCTAAGTGAAAAATGAACTGTTAATTATCAAAAAAACATTGATTTTATAATCAGCATGATAATGAAATTCATGTGAGATTCTTTACTTGTTATGTATATGGACACCATAACGTCTAATATGGTTTGTTTTCTGGTTTAATTGCTATACCTGAATGAAAATCTTCATATGCCTTACAGTAATATCCACACAAAATATAAAACAGAATCATTTGTTGCAAATTTCTTCCCGATTACTCATTGATCTGGCTTTTTAGACAACTCACAATTTCCACAACGCCATATTTTACCTCTGAAAAAGCTGCTTCAATAAGCAAGCAAATGGTCACTACTTCATACATGATGCCATAACTCAACAAAGTTTTTAGGCAACCAAAATAGCGATTTACCTGTTTTGAATATATATTTGACTAAATAAAATTTGACCAGGGGTCAGTGGGAAAAAAAAGGGATTTTTCTCGATTTTAGTCAATATTTTTTGAAGAATGATATAGCTTATTTGAAAGTATACATGTCGAGGATGACAATGAAGGAAAAAAATAAAATTTGATTTTTTGAGCATTTTGACCGACATTAGCCCAGACGATGGCCTTAAACAGCATTTTATTGAAAGGGATTCTATAGTACCATTGTGTTTGTAAATTCTTCATGCAATTTTATGAACTAAATGATGACTTCAAAGTAACTGCAAGTGCTGGACGGCACTTTTAACGCTGGTCGGAATTCCTGAGTGCTGGACAGGGGGGGGGGGCTGTCATCAAGTCAGGCGCCGACTGGTGTGGGCCATGCTAAAGTAGTTCCAGCAGTGCTAATGTTTTTTTCACACTAAAAATTATCTGTTCGCATATGTGGACATAGAGATTAATCCTCTGATAACCAACTCGGGTTAGTCGGGTACTTCTAAGTTAATGGCTTCTAAATCCACCAAGGGAAAATCAAACAAACTTCCAGACGATGACCAAACAGTTTCGAGTTACTTCCAAGATGGCCGTCACAGTGCAAGCAGTGTACAGACTAGGTCTGCAACGTCGTCGGCAGCCGCCGCAAGCCTTTCCCCCGAAACGCTGAAGAGTCTGATAAAAGAGTGTCTCCAAGATTTAGAACTAAAGGTAAATGGAATCTCCAATACCACTGACACGATTCTTGCAGAGCAGAAGCAACTTTTTGAACGAGTGTCTGTGGTTGAATCCCGCTGTGACGAATTTGAAAAGACGATTCAATACTCCAGTGACGAAGTGGACGCTCTTAGAGGTAAATGCCGGAACTTGGAAGCACAACTACATGATGTCTGTGGAGAACTAGTAAAGGCTAAACAGCAGTTAAGTGACTTAAGTGAATCGTGTTTAGACCAAGAACGATTTTCCAGAAGCTACAATCTTCGCTTCGGAGGTATCTCAGAATCAGAAAACGAAAATTGTGTCGAACTTATCAAAGACATTGTGAGCGAGAAATTCAAGATGGCGGATGTCACAATTGACAATGCACATCGAGTTCCTCGTCGTGTTTCTCCGAAAGCAAAGGGTCCGCGCCACATCCTTGTAAAGTTTCCTCTGAGGGTACAAAGAAACAAGATCCTTGCTATGAAGAAAACTGCTCTTACTGGCTCTGATATATTTGTTTCTGCGGACCTTTGCCAAATCGACTACAGCGTTAAAAAGAACCTGAAAATGGTAATGGAGGCGGCATACAAAGAAGGAAAGAAGGTCAAGTTTGTGAAAGGAAAACTGTATATTAACAACAAGTTATACGAGAGACCATCGTAATGACTCTTTGCCTAAGAGAAGTATTTTCAAACTTTAATTATCTTGCCGTAAACTATATTTCTTTTTATTGTCTGAAGATTTAAAATGACTGAGTGAAGTTTTGCTAGCTCGGTATGGCCTTTTTTCTCTGCGATGAAGCCATTGCTTTTGGGCATCTTGACGTTGTACTTACAGCATTGTGTCAGTATGCTACTTGGGTTTCACTCCCGGTGCTAAATTCTCGCATTTTTCTCCCGTGCTTGTGTGAGGCGTTTTGTAAGGCTATAATCCTGGTTGGCTGGTTTTCATGTGCTAGATTCTTACATGTAAAGTGCTCAGGTGTAAGTAAGTATGCTGTAACTGAAGGGAAAATGCCTTCCAGGGCGCTTCACATAAGCAGTTTTCTCTCTCGTGCCATGGATTTTGCTTCAGACAACATAGGGGCGTTGGGTAGCTTCCCCTCCTCTGGCTCGAGCGCACGCTTTTTCATCAGTTCTGTTGTGCGCTCCTCGCTTTCCAGTTTTTTTTTTGGTTTTGCCTTTTTGGTTTTTGGGCTGCTTTGCACAGCAAAGTAGCCTTTGTGTTTTGGACTTCGCTGTTGTAGGCGTTGTTCAGGTGCCTTGCTCTTGTTGCTCTTGTTCCCCTGGGCCTTTTGATGTCGGCCTTTGGGTTGTGTGGTTCCGTCTGGTCTTGTTTTTGTTTTGTTTTTCGTTTTTGTTTTTGTTTTTTGCTTTCAAAATTTCGAGTTCTCCCGTTTTTTTTTATGCTTCTGCTTTTTTTTTCTTGGTACTGTTACTGTCAGATGCATTACATTTTAGAGTAAAACATGCACTTATATGACAGAGAATATTGAGATTATCTCCTTTAATGCTAGGGGTTTAGGGGGATTTAAGAAAGGAAAAGCCTCTTTTTTTGGTTAGTAAGAAACAAACCAAACATAGTCTTCCTTCAAGAAACCCATAGCAGTCCAAAGGATGAGCCCATTTGGCCTCGCCAATTTTCTGGCCATTACATTTTTTCTCATGGTTCTTCAAATAGTAGAGGAGTAGCTATTATTTTTCGAGATATAGACTTCTCAGTGAACAAAGTTAGTAAAGACACAGAGGGTAGAATTATCTTGGTTTCTGTTGATCTTTATGGGAAACCCTATCTCTTAATTAATCTTTATGCACCAAATGTTGAGAAAGACCATGTGTCTGTTCTTAACTCTTTGGTTAATATGATAAATGAGCTGGATATTGAACCTGATAGGGAAATAATTTGGGGTGGTGATTTTAATTTGGCTCCTGACATTGACCTGGATAGAAGTGGAGGTAATCCCACCGTCTGGAAAAGCTCTGCCTCTTTGTTGTCGCAAGTCTCCTTAAACTTTGATTTACTGGATATCTGGCGTGTGCGTAATCCTACTTTACGGCAGTATACGTGGCGTAGGATGCGCCCTTTTTAAATCCAGAGTCGTCTCGATTACTTTTAGTGAGTAGCTCCCTCCAACAGATAGTCTACAAGGCTGATATAATTCCTTTAGTCCTTCCCGTCTACTCTGCCACTAGGATTCAGCTGGGAGATGGTCTGGTTAAATTAGGTAGATCCTACTGGAAGTTCAATAATAGTTTCTTATATGAAGAAGATGTTGTTAATCTGGTCAATATAAATTTTCCCAAGTGGATAAGTCAGCACCACTCCCATGATGCATGCTCTCTCTGGGACTTTCTTAAGTATAAAATTAAAGAGTGTTCAATCTCCTATGGAAAAAATAAAGCCAGGAATAGACGGGACAAAATTCATTTGCTGGAGTCCAATTTGAAGGTCTTTTTGTTATTAATAACTCTACAGACACTTTAATGGAGATAGAAGAAGTCAAAAGAGAGCTGCAATTTGAGCTTTACTATCAGGTTGAGGGAAGTATTATCAGATCGAGGGCAAATTGGTATGAGTTTGGGGAAAAAAATTCTAAGTATTTTATTGGATTAGAGAAGGCCAATGCAAAAAAAATCTCAGATTATCCAGTTACTAAATAAAAGAGGGGACATAATTACAGACTCTAAAATCATTATGAATGAGATAAAAGACTTTTATGTACAGCTATATAAGTCTCACAAACTGACCATTCTTCCTGTAAAGAGTTCTTACACAACGTTACTTTACCTAAACTCAGTTATTAGATAAGAAGTCCTGTGATGGACTGATTTCTCTTGATGAGGCCTTAGCGACTCTGAAGAGCATGCCAAAAAATAAAACGCCAGGAAACGATGGTCTTACTAAAGAATTTTATCTTAGGTTTTGGCCGCTTATTGGTACTTATGTGGTGAATGCTTTAAATTTTGCTTATTCTAAGGGAGAATTGTCTTCCTCTCAAAAGCAAGGAGTGATAACACTTATAGAAAAAAAAGGTAAAGACAAGCGTCAAATCAAAAATTGGCGTCCAATTACATTGTTAAATCTTGATTATAAAATTGGTGCAAAATGCATTGCCAAACGTTTAGAGAAAGTTTTACCAAGTATTATTAATAAAACCCAGTCTGCCTTTACAAAAGGTCGCTCCATAGGTGACTGTATTCGGGTTATTGAAGGTGTCATGGAGTACACAAAACAGTGTGATCTTCCGGGTATTCTTTTAGCCATAGATTTCGAAAAAGCCTTTGACAGCCTAGAGTGGGAATTCATGTTTGAATCTCTACGTACTTTTAATTTTGGTTCTTCTGTTATAAACTGGGTTAAGACATTCTATTCAAATCCTTCAAGCTGTGTCCTCAATCGTGGTATTAGTACAGGTCTTTTCAGTATTCAAAGAGGTGTACAACAGGGTGACCCTCTCTCACCCGCGCTTTTTGTCCTTAGTTTGGAAGCGCTTCTTGTTGGTATAAATCAAGACTCTAATATTAAAGGGATAAGTGTGTTAGGCGAGACCATAAAGAATTCTGCATTTGCAGATGACCTCACATGTTTCTAAGCTGATGAGAAATCTACCTTAAATCTTCTCTCTATTCTTAAAAAGTTTCAGTTTGCTTCAGGTCTTAAAATTAATTTTAGTAAAACGGAGGCATTGTGGTTGGAAAAGTTGAGGAACCGATCTGATCATCCCTTTGGTATCTCCTGGCCAAACAACCACTTAAGATTGTGGGAATCCTTTTTTCCTATGACACGGATAAAGCTTATAAGTAAAATATTACAGCCCCCTAGAAGTCGATAATTTCGTTGATTAATTTGTAGAAAATGAGAGGACTTATATTGATTGGAAAAGTGCAAATTATTAAAACCCTTGTTATTCCCAAATTCCTTTATGTCTTCAATATGATAAATATTAAAACTAGTGATCTGAAGTTAATTAATAGTATTATTCATAACTCTTTGTGGAATGGTCCAGATAGAGTGAGTAGGAATTCTTTAATCGGTAACATAGGGTAAGGTGGCATCAATATGATTGATATTTTTCCATTGTATAAGGCAAGTAGAATTTCATGGATTCAATATTATCTCTGACTCTGTCAATCATCCATGGAAGCAATTTTTTCCAACTTAACAAAAGATATTGGAAATGAGTTAATTTTCCATTGTAACCATGATGTTAAAGTGTTGCCCATTTGGCTTCCAAAGTTCTATGAAAGTATGCTGTTGTGTTGGCAGGAAATCAATCAGTTTTCCTCCACTCCTCCAGTGGAGCAGGTTATATGGAATAATGCAAATATTCTTATTGATAACAAATCTGTTTTTCATCCATATCTGTACAAAAAAGGTATTATTTATTTATCAGATATTTTTGGGAACAATTCTAAATTCAAAAATCAAGCTGATTTTAAAGCTCTTGGTTGTAATTTAAACCATTTTATGTTTTGGTTGGGTATTCTCGATGCCATTCCATTGAAGTGGAAAAAATGTGACTCTGTGCTAGTAAGACCAGTATTGCCAATTGGAATCTTTCTCAAAACAAAGTTTGTTTGCTTATCTAGCTGCAAAGTAAGAGATATTAGAAAGCATTTTTCATCCAAATATTTCATACCAGCAAAATGTAAATTTTATTTCTCACATTTGTTCACCATTGATACAGAGGAATGGCCAGAAATATTTTTGTTACCCTTTAAAGTGTCTCTAGAATCCAAGTTACAAGACTTTCAATGGAAATTATTACACAATTTGATTTATACAAACAGAAGACTGTACAAAATGAACCCTCCTCGTACGAAGAGTAGTCTTTGTACCTTTTGTGAACGAGTAGAAGAGACCTTGATGCATCTTTTTGTTGAATGTGAAAGTATCCAGTGTATTTGGAATGGTTTTGTTTTGTTATGGGGTGTTTCAACTGAAGCTCCACAAAAGCTATCCGCTAAACAAATTTTACTGGGTGACACCTCTTTCTCTGATCTTCTAAATTATTTGTTATTGATAGTAAAGAAAACAATTTTGACTGTAAAATTAAGAAGATTATCCCTTCTTTAAGATTAGTTAAGTTAAATATTAGAACTTCAAAGCAGACTGAACTTTACATTGCAAAAAGAAATGAGAGCTACAGAAAGTTTTTAGACAAATGGTCGAATTTTGAAGTATGACTCCTTTGTCAGAAGTAGAAGCATAATGTATGTGTATGTATTTCTCCTTCTTTTCTTTTCATCTAAGTCATCTGTTGTAAAAAGGGAAGAACTCGAAATAAAAAAAAATGTTAAAAAAAAAGTTAATGGAGCGTTCCCCTAATGTTAATACATTAGGCATTCAAGGCCGAAGGAAAAGTTTCTTACGTTATACAAGTTGTAGAATAATTCATTAAAAGCCGAAATGGCCATCCAATATCAACTATGGCCACAGAAGTGAATGCCACAAAAATATTGGATCATGTCTTAACCAACCAAGCCTCCTTGAGACCTATTTTGTTGTGTTTGGTCAGATTTTATTGGTCGCAGAGTTTTCATTTCTTGTTTTCTGAGCTTGAAAAATCTTACTTCTAATGGAGGGATTTTATCCTGCATTGCAGCTATAAGGGTTGCCTAAAGCATTACACCATATCTTAACTTACCTAGCATCTTTAACACAAATTGTAAGTATTCGGTTACGTTTGAGAGGTCATAGATTTCACATTTCCACTCAAATAAATTGTCAATCATCCATTTATATGAATTATATTATTCTGTTTTGGCAATAAAGATACTTGCCTTTTGCCACTCCAGCTACTTCAGAAGTGCATCCTTCTGGATGTACAGGTGACCCTCCATATTCCTCAGGAAGTTTCAGGTGCTCTTTAACTAAATTGGCTGTGGCAGCTGTATTTTCTAAGGGTATAGTATTACTTAGGGGTTATTACACGAAGTTTGGGCGATACCGCGTCGTATTCGAGTGATGTGTCCGTATTTTGACGAATTGCGCAGCAACGAGTCAAAATACGGACACATCACGAGAATACGACGCGGTATCGCCCTAACTTCGTGTAATAACCCCTTTATCATACATGCATGCTTTGGTTATGACTGTTTTCCTACAGACGCTTCGAAATTAGCGACGAAATCAACTTGAAATCGACCTTGCTTCCTCCAGGCTGTACTTATAAAAAGTTGGTTGCTAAGGAGTGATGACAACCGTATCACTTCTTGATATTATTCCGCTATTGGGCCATTCCACTTCAAAGGAGGGTTTATGGGGCACTTTAAAGCAAACAATTTAGATATTACGATGTCCGACACAGGTTTTCACAATTTGAAAAAGATTTATTTTTTGTTTAAAATGACAGTGGATGTAAAACATAGGCGGGAGTTTGTAAAATGAGTGTGTTTTCGTGTTTTGATACATAACGTCATCCCTGCCTGAAAGTAATGAGGCCGCCAAAATCGGGTCAAAATACTCGCGCCACGCTCAAACTCTATCGAGTATGAACAGCTGTGAGAGCACAGAGAGCAAGCAGCTCTGCGATATCTATGAATACACATACAGTGGATATAATACCCGTACCAGTCAGTTTATCTCGAAGAATTATACATGTTCCCAGACGTCAGATATGCCGAATTTACCATCTCAGTAAGCGGATTAGTGAATACATGAAGTGAGTACACAGTAAGCTGTAGTGTCGTAACTCGTTCGTGATTTTGTTGCTGTACGAATAAAACATTTCAAAGGTATTTCCGTCGTCTGCTCGTATATTTTCGTTCCTGGCTTGCCTAAATAGAACTAAACTAAGTTTAAGCGAAAGTGTGACTTTCCCTAGATGGTACATTGTATCTGAAATCCGCACCGCATCGGTGCCACCAGACACGATCATGGCCTGTGCACTGACAGGTACAAATCGGAAATATCATGTGCACCTTCAACCTTGTCTGTCGCGAGTATTTTCAGTGCGGTTGGATTTTCGTGGCTCATTTACGACTGTAAACGATGTAATTCACCGCCCAGATACTTTAAGCCTATCAACAGGAAACTTGTCGTAAAGCGATTCTATCATGATGCTCTGTCAACCGATACCATGATCCATGGTGTAATCTTCAGCAGCGTAGACGACACGAAAACACTGCACTGCCACGGGACCGGCCGTGAATTGACAGGTGTCGGCAAATTATACAATTTTTCAATACGTTTGTTTGTATTATGTTTTTGGTACAACTGTACTTGTGCCTCAGTGCAATGCCTATGAAGTGACCGCAAACAATAGAAGTTTGACCATAATCATAATGACGTTTCGGATTGTCATTTGTCTTATTCGGTCAGCTGTTTTATATGTACATATACCAATGGAGGTCATGCATACAGCGAAGGTCACGCGTACGCGTCGCTGTAAGTAGTTCGGTTACAGTGAAAATATAATTCGTATTTTCACTAGTTAAAATATGGGCTCATATCAGTCCCGTCTGAACAATAGAAGAATGGCAATACAGGCACAGCATGTATGATAAAAGTAACTACCAATATAACTGGCCCTGCAGCTAATAACAAAAACGAAGAAGATGATGGTGTGCATGAATCTTACCGAATCTCACAGTTCTGATGGAAAAGTTGTAAAAGTATTTTGGTACCTTGTTACAGATAAGTAACATAAAACTTGCCACCAAACCAATTTCATTGAATACTCAGTGAGATGAATTGTTACATACTATATGATATGGCGGCTATTCCAGAGATCATATATTTATCTAATTTAAACGGTTCGTAAACATTTCATGTTATGGTAAAAGTAGAATTGGTATTAAAAATGCTTGGTTGGTAAAGATGCGACTCACAGCTCACTAAACCAAGCATTGGTTATTTACAATGCAATTAAACTACTCAAAGTGCTCTGAGTTGGCAACTTACGCAGGAGATTGGTATTCCTGCTGCCTTTGAATGATACTGTAGTAGAAAACTATAGTTCTTTGCCACATGACGATTGCAAATCTTAGGGTACAACGTCTGACGGATGACATGAAACTTGGTCGTAAACATGGCAAAAAGACAAGTATCTTCACTGTCAAAACTGTCAACCATGCCCGCATTGATAAAGGCATTCATAGAAGGCCTCTGTCACACCCACTTGCAATCATATATTTAAAGGATATCAATAATAAAGATCATCCTGAAAGTGATCTGAATGACTTAAGTACGCGCAAAGATATAAAAAGAGAGATGACTCAGGTTGGCTCAAAGATGACCAAACATATGTCACTTTTATGCAATTGCTAAATCATGCTCAGTAAATTTGCATTTAGTAGAATAACTGAAGTTCATTTATTGTGATTGACTGACAATTGATTGACAATTCATGTTGTATGGGAAGATACATTTCATCATAATTTAGTGTAAATGCAGGGTTTGACACTTCATATGAGTGGGAATGTGAATTCAATGACCTTTCAAACGGACCAAAATCCATACAACCTTGTGTTGAAGATGCTATATCATTAGGGGAAGACTGCATTAACTTGCAAGGTACCTGTAACCCAAACAGTAGACTTTTAATCCCTCAAGATGTGAATGTTCCATTGTTATGTTTATCTTATCAAGCTGATGCCATAGTAGTGCCGTTGTAGGAAAGGCAGGTCTGTGAAATTGATCCCCTACGGGAGTAGGGGATTCCTAAGTCAATGGTTGAATGTTATAGGCAACCATTAAATCGGCAATGCGGGATAAAATCCCTCTATTAGAAGTAAGATTTTTCCAGCTCAGAAAACAAGAAATGAAACATCTGCAAGAAATACGACAATAAAACCTGACCAAACAAAACAGAATAGGTCTCAAGAATGCTTGGTTGGTTAAGATACGACTCAATATTTTTGTGGCATCCATTTGTTTGGCCATATTTGATATGGGTGGCCATTTTGGCTTTCAATGAATTATTTTACATTTTATGTAATGAAAGAAACTTATCCTTCAGCCTTGAACACCTAATGTATTAGTCTCTAGGATGCAATTTCAGCTAATATATACATGTACCTTGATATTTGTTGTGAAAACCAGCTTGGCAGCCATCTTGGATTGTTAGTATCAATTTCAGATTTTCATGGTTGATTTACAGCAAATATATGACAAAAGTCGTAAGATACCAATTCTTTGACCCATAAAACCTGCCGAAAAACACCACTGGCATAGTGTATTGAGATATGACTCCTTACATACTGAAACAGGCATTAAGGTGGCCATCTTGGATCTTTATGCAAATTAAGGGTTGTACATGTCAGGCAATGAAAGATATGAATTCCTTGGCCCGATTTACTTGGCAAAGGAGACCAAAATGACTCCAAGAGCTTCTCATTGAGCTGAGATATGACATTTTACCTGTTTTTGAGGTCGTTTTTGCGGCCATCTTGGATTATTTTTATGCAAATTAAGGGTTGTACATGTCAGGCAATGAAAGATATGAATTCTTTGACCCAATTTACTGTGCAAAGGAGACCAAAATGACTCAAAGAGCTTCTCATTGAGCTGAGATATGACATTTTACCTATTTGGGGGGTCGTTTTGGCGACCAGCTTGGATTTTATTATGCAAATTAAGGGTTTTACATGTCGGGCAATGAAAGATATGAATTCCTTGGCGCCGTTTACCTGGCAAATGACACCAAAATCACCTTCATAGCATCTCATAGAGCTGAGATATTACCTTTAACATGTTTAACAGCCATTGTCATTGATGATAAAAGAATTCTATTCCAGTCAGAAATTCGATTTTCAACAATAACAATGCTAAATATACACATGAACTGGGTTGATAATGTATGCTTGACATTCATCATGCCTTAAGAAGTAGAACAAGAAACTGCAGTTTTTTGCAAAAAACAAACTTGGAAATTGCCAAAAGTTACAGCTGATAACCTGTAACCGTACGATGGAAAAAATACAGACCTGTTACCTTCTGAGGGCTGGTTCATGGATGTACACACAGCCGTACCAGCCCTGAGAACCTACAGAGACTACCAGCTATTAAAATAACATCCCCAGCATAGCACAGTCAGAAAAATAACAAGCACAGCTGCATTTCACATCCATGTACCTAGTGTGTCAAAGATCCAGTACAATAGTTTAGCAAATAGGTAGAAGACTTGATAATTTTTGTTCCTGCAGTCAAATATGTGTTTGAGAACGTAACTGTAATTTAGAATGCTACCAATGAACATTCCAATATACTTGTACAGATTCCCTAAACATCCAGTTTCTAGGCCTTGCCTCCATTGTACTAGTATCTGGGCACTGAGTGTTTTACCAGGAGCTAGTTTTGTACCTCAAATTTTGAATGTATATTCCAGGATGCCGGAAAACTCACATTCTGTGGACGAGATGCAAAGCAGCAGCCCTGTTTAGGGTGCTCATCTATGAAGGAGCAAGCAGTTTGTGTTTTTTCTTGAAGGTGTAATATTCTGCAGCATGGAAAGAGACAATGATGTGCAAGGTTTGCTTAGTTATCTGGGGTTTCAAACTTTGATTACGTCAGATGTATGAAAGGAACATGTCAATTTGTAGAGTATTTCTGGCTTGACAAAGCTGGGATGTGAAGTAAATGAGCTGACAGTTATGAGTGGTCTGTAGTGTGCAGGGATTTTCTAGTGAAACAGCGAGCAAGTTTGCATCAGATGCGTTAGATAAACTTTATAACATCAAATTATGTTATCAATTTGATTTTACGAGAAGCATTCATAAGAATGTCAATTTTAGTGAATATTCCCTTGTAAGTATTAGATTCAACTATGTTGCAACAATTCCTGTTTCATTATATGTAAATTGCAATAAATGTTAGTCTGAAATTCATTTTGATGATCGTTGTTGTTCTTTTTAATGTAGCTTGCAGGATTTCTTACTGGTTCAGCTGTTTTTTTGTGTTTCAGATGTTTTACACTCCTGCTTTGTGTAGCGCTATCGCACAGAGGACCCAATAGGCCATGAATAAACCAGAATAAGTCAGAAATTGGTTTGTCGGCAAGCAACATTGCACTCGTATTGGCTTATTTTTCAAACCAGACGGAACCAGAAATGACAACTTTTCCCCACACAGATTTAAACGTTGTGGGTACATGAAATGTTGTAAGGATTTGTCCACGCAGATACATTAACAATCCGTGAAAATCACGGGTAACCAGTTTATTTGATATGCACATATGCATAGATTTGCCATGACGTGGGTTTTGATGCAAATAGGCAAATAACAAGCTGTCACTCGTGTGAGTGGCTGTTTACTTTCATGATAAAAGAAGACAAGTATCAGTAACGAGCGTCCAATGAAACGATGGATGACCAAATAGTTCGTTGCTCACACATGCAGTCTCGTCAGCTGGATCGGCGGAATGTTGGATGATCTTTTTTATTAGCTCCTTGTCTACTTCTGATATGCCCTAGCATACAAGTGCGGACATGCGCACACAAAACACAAAATCTTCCGACGATTGCACCATGGATCTAATTTAAAATGCTGGAGAAATGCCAAGTATACAAGAAATGCGCCTGCATGGATGAGTTTAGTCGACTGATCCTCAGTACAAAATAACACAGCCAAATTGACGCAAAATGTCTATACATCAAAATTACTGTGTGTTTTATTCAATGGTGTCCAACAGACTGCAAGCTAACCCTGAAGCATCGGGTATACAGGCAAGTACCAAAGTGAGGTCAACTATATAACTAAGCATATTCTTGTGTAAATTTGGAAATGTTTGACCCAGTGATGACATATTGTGCCATGTGGAAAGAGTATGGCACGAACTAACTGCATAACACTGACAATGCTTACTATGTTCAGACACCTGAAGCCCATGATCCAAACAAGCGTAACTGCCGTATAGAGAAGAAACTAGCGAAATTTTGAATACTGCCTCCTTTTCATCTATGTCACCCGTTACCATAAAAATTGAGACGTTCAATAGGAATGCTGTTAATACCATTATTTTGAATGCAAAGATGTCGATGTGGTGGATTTACCGATACTGTATTTTCATTTGCTTTTGAGCAAAATGGTATTCAAAATAAGGTAAAAAAGGAAAATTAAACAGGCGTACTCTTTTGAGTCAGTATGTGATGATGTATAAGAAATTCTACGCATACAACGGTTTCACATAAATGGATTGAAATATCACAATGAGAAAAAGAACAGCTTGTGTATTATATGTCTAATTTAATTGTTGCTCTCCAAACAACAAAGTGAATTAATGTAAAAGACTCGAAACTTCAGCAATGATAGCTAGCACAGCGTATCATCTGTGATTTTCCAACCGTGGTACATCACGAAAATACAATGGGTCCATTCGTATCTTAACCAATCAGAGTGCTAGATTTGCAAGTACGAGCTGTTATGGTAAAATTCAGCGCAATTCTCTCTGTTAACTATTTTTCCGCTATTTCAACTATTTTTCCGCTGTGAATTATGTCTCTGCCCATTAATTCATTTTCGCGATGGTTTCATTTAATTTGTTTAAAACAAGGTTTGAATATATGCATGGTCACTCATGTATTCAGTATCTTTCAACATGTTAATATAAGAAGTATCATGCATCAAGCGAAATCCATGAAAGATGACCAACTTTGTTCCTTTCACTAGCCTCGTTTTTTCAAGCTTTGAATTTTGATATTCGATTTGTGAGTTTTGAATTTAAATTCATAAGCTATTGTGAGGAATTAATCATTATACCGTTTTGGTCCCCTTTGATCTCAGCTGCAATTAATGATGTTAATGTCAATTAAAAGTCAATATTTCACTAGATTTAAATAAAAATACCTGCTACCAACCTGCTGCGATTTCACATATGGGGACATAAGTCATGGTACATGGAATGTCATTCCATTTACCAATGGCGTGCAAATATACACAGTCTTCATTACCCACAATGTTATCAGGTTGATTGTTATTCCAATTTCTGTAATAACTTGTGAAGCCGTCTGTCCATCTGAACTGATCAGTGCTATCAATCTGTTACACATCGGGAATATAATTTTTAGTCGATACACTGTGCACCCGTAAAGCTTTTAATTTGACCAAAGCAATCAATAATATAAATTTGTCAGGGTTGATATTGGAAAATTTTGAATTTTTGCCCTTTAGAAATCAAGCGTAATGTTGCCACTTTATGCTCATATTATCTTTAAGTAGATACAATATTACTGATCAAAAACATTGCCCTAAAGCATGTCTTCTTAAAAAGAAAGTACATATCGTAAACTTGCTAAATTTTCAATTGAAGATTTGCTGAAAGCTGTGTACGATATTAAAGTATTATCTTGGAGATGCTGTCATAATTATGATGCATAAGTTGGTCAACGTCTTGGAAAAAGCATGTAACAATAAAAGGGAGTGTGCCTGACTGTCTGATCTGGGGCACATTTAGATTTACATACACCTGAGATTGCATGAGCCACAAAAACACTAGCGTCACCAAATGTTAGTATCTTATGGAAAAGAATTCATATTAAAAGTGTCTTCTTAAAATAGTATTATCAATTTCTTCGTCACCAAAAAGCCTTTAATATAATGTCCCTGGTATGAACAATTGAATGGAACTTTTAAACATTTTTGTCAGAGTATAACTTGATATATTTTGACACTCAATATCTGCGTCGTCTTTAAAGTGATAATGTTAATAGGTCCTTTTATATCCTACATGTGCTATTTCAAGACTGTTAAAATACGCCATAGGAAAACGCGCAACACTTAATCTATCAGAGATGGTCGACCTACATTTCATCCTTAGTAGCATTAAAATCAATATCTTGAAAAAACGCTATAATTTGTACATATACGTATATGCTTCTCTGAACTTTCATAGTTACACTTAAACGGGTTATATCTACAGTAAAGAGATCAATAAATTGAGGAAACTCCTTCAGGCTTCACATCATTGGTACAAGTGAAAGAGGATGACATTCAAATACCAAACGATTTCCTCGTTCAGCCCGCCGAAATAATATGGATCTATGAAATTATCCAATTTTTGTTCTTTAAGATGGAAAGCAAAATCAGATACTACTTGAATAATTCAAAAGTTCTTTTTTTTTCTATGTTTATACTTAGGTATTTTACAGACAATTTGGTCTTTTTATAAAGAAAATTATCAAATATGGTTTCAAAAATGTGTTTCATGGGATTTCATGATTGTTTACCTTGTTTAGACAGCATTTCGTTGATTTCAGCATGCAAGTCAAAGTTCATTCTAAATAGAGCCTGTGTATTATAGATTACCCACAATTATCTTTGACGTGTATCATTTAAGGTTACCTGTTTATAATAGTTTTAGTTCTTCATATAGCAATAATGAGTTGCATGTAATATTTTTTGAATAATATCTAGTGAAAGTATGTTTAGATATTTCAGTTAAAGTTTCCAATAACCATAAAACAACCGTAAAAGTCACATTGTGCAGTAGGTACAACACATGCAACACTTTTAGGCAGCAAATCATGACAAACTGAAGAAGTCATTCTCTGAGAAAACCAAGCCTGCACATTTATTTCCTTTGTCATTTTCGTTGGAAAAAAATCAATATCCTTTGGTTTCTTGAAACAAGTGCAACTAGTTTCCGTACTTTCCATCGCATTAATTGGCAAAATTGATACTTTTTATTCTTCAACTGGTTGCCGTGAAAAAAAAGTAACACAAAAGTGGACGTTATAATTAATTTTCTCAAGCCTAGATACACTGATTGGGAAATTTTGGGAGCAATCAAAAGTTTTCTGATGGAATGTTAGAAAAACTGATATTTCAATCCACTAAATGGTTGCCATGGAAACATTTTATAAACAGTAAGATTAATTTTGCTGATTGCAGCAAATAAAACCCAAAGCGTGATGTTTTGTGGCAATTTCAGCCTTTTCAATGGTATTTGGCAAAAACTGATACTTT
Source organism: Ptychodera flava (assembly GCF_041260155.1). Taxonomy (NCBI): domain Eukaryota; kingdom Metazoa; phylum Hemichordata; class Enteropneusta; family Ptychoderidae; genus Ptychodera; species Ptychodera flava. Next base: position 11,939,163 of record NC_091929.1, read on the forward strand.
CAACCCAAAATGGCTGCAACGGATACAAAAGCCATCATAACAGATACTATTTTTAGTGCTCGTTTCGACTGAAAGCGCCCGAACGCTATAATTGTCATAGATATTTGACTTATTAATGTTCGAATAAGTAATACACACACACGTACATACACATACATACATATGCATACATATTATATATTTATAATATATATATAATATATATATATACACATTAGAGTTGTACAGATAGCTCTCAGCTGTTCGTAGCGTTGCTTGTTATTAGCAGATGAATATATTTCGTCTACTGATCTAAATCTAGATTTTCTGTTTATTGCCTTGATAATGTAAGGACAATGTTTTGTTCTAGGACTTTATCAGGTGAAAAGATGTCTATGAAAGAAAATACAGACAAAAAAACAACAACAAAATAAGACTAGTGCTCATATCGATCAAATGGACATATTTTACAAGCCGAATGAGTTACAAAGTTACGATAGGTAAAGGATGTGACAATTCTAACCGTTTATATACGACGCAGATGGAGAAAAGCAATTGAACATTTGCGCTAATGGTCTTTAATAGTACTGGTCTGAGTTCGCTTTCAGCAATTGTTATATATATTTTCCATCGTAAATTCATAAAGATTATTCATAATCATGATGAAATTGTGCTGTCATACCACATATGTTACGTTTTGCCAAGTTCTGCACTGAAATAGTAGTTGTGATTTATCAGAAGTGTTAAGTCGTTGGAGATAAAGAGTAATCCGAAAGATAAATGTATCTGTTTAAAAGAGACCTTACCTAGGCTTGTAATATACAGACATTACCCACTGCTACTTTAAAATAATTGAAATGATCATTTTCTTGCTCTCGTTAATCTATACATGTTGAGTGATAAATAGATACTCACCCGTTCCAGACCAATCCAATATCTAACATCAGTAGATGGTCTAAGTTGATTTATTCTGTCAGATTTTTCCTGCGTCCCAATAACTACCAGGCGTGCTCCAAATCGTTCACAATAACATTTTGCCTCCAGTTGAGTTTGAGATGTATCGTGGAACTTATAACACATTTGCTCTGATATATCAATTAACCAGCCATCTGGACAGCCTGAATGATAACAATATTGATGTTTACAATTTACAACACACTTTTATAAACTTATAAAATGACGGTGAGCTGTCCCAAGAGGGTCGAAAGTTTTCAAAAGGTGCTGCAGGAACGGATCTCACAACCGCTTCCTTTTTCATTGGCCTTTGACCAACACACAATAGGGAATCATAGGTAAATGATTAAGTAATACAAAATGTTTAATCTCAAGGTAAAATTATTACAGTACTGTCATATATTTTGAAAAGCCATCTCGTGTAAATTGTGACTTAGTTTACGCCTTTGGAATAACATTGATTTAGCTCGACTTAAACATGATGGCAAATTTAAAGAACACGAATCGTGTGTCGGTTTTCACTGCATGTAAGGCAACTAAATTTTGACGATATGATGGGGAATTTCAGAATGAGAATCTTAGTCTTCTTTCATAAAAGTGATCGAGAAATGTTTAATAAGTGAAGTCTTTAGGTGTGTAAACTGGTGCCTGATAAAGGTGCCATGAATTCTTTCTATATTTAGTAAAGTCAAAGCAACCTTGAAGAAAAATGACCAGGCACTTATGTCAAAGTCGATTATATTCGGAGCAACGAGCTTTCTTCGTATATCTTGTATATGATAAAGCCCAGTTTGTGGGTTTTATCGGACTTAAAAACTATCACCTGAAACTTACAACTCTTCCTCATTGTCGTCTTTTATCTTGACTATATCGTTCGTCGATGTAACATTTTAGCAAATAGATTAAATCATAGCTTTTAAAGTCACACAAAAGTATTTTTGTGTTATAATTTGAATATTAAAAATTGCAGCTGTTAAGGGGCTAAAGCTTAACGACTTTTATTTGACAACGCTTTGCAAACAATAGTTATAGGCTTAAGATGGGGCACCGGTATCTTTTTATATGGTTGCTATGGGCCGTTTTTGGGCTTTACTTATGACTTTCGAGTAAGACGCTTGCCGTGGGTTGGCTAGGTACAGCGACAAGTCGAAATCCGATAGTTGTATGAGCGCGCGCCCCTGACGACATTGATATGCAAATTAGGTAGTGCAAAGTTCAAACCCTAAGGCTTTGCAAAACGCTGCATGTCAACGGAAGTAGTTGTGCGAGGGTCATTCTGGTGACCCATGTAAAGTGTTGACGGATTTTGTTTGCAGCGAAAACGGCTCGATGTTGGTATTTTAGCATGGTCGTTACACCCCTACAAAAATCATGGATTTGGTGCGTTTTCAGACGGGTATTTCGCCTGATAATCCTTTTCGACGAAAGGATATTTGCGAAAACGATGCGTCAACAGTTGCAGACATTGACTGTTTACATTTGTGTAAAATAACGCTGAAATCGGTTCATTGTAGAAAAAGCCTTAGGGATTTTACTGTCGACGGTCCAATGGCGGCGACAGAAAACCATGAATTTTCAGCGCCCGAAAGAGTTACCTTGGAGACTAGTCGCGTCTGTTTCGTACGCGGGATCGTAGAAGAACCAATGCGGACAGAGAAGCTTGCACAGGCTGTAGGAGGAAAGTTGCAGGCTAGATACAGGAAAATTTCTGAAGTGCTGTGTGATGCCGAAAAATTGCATCTCAACAATAGTACTAAAAGTTACGACGAGATTCTGTCTTCCGCCTCACACTCTTGGCATTTGACAGACCTATTAACTGACCCTGTCCAACACTGCAAGCGCCTAGCCTAGGATGCCCACCAGCAACAGTATGATGGAGACACCAGGACAACATAGTGACTTGTAGATTGATAGGGAGGATCATCACTACGTCATCGTCATGTGCAGAAATGACAGAACAGAAAATGTATTTTAGTAAGGTAAGTGGGTATGTTTGTTTTCACTGTTGTTTAATGGTTTTCATAAATAGGACCTTGGAGCTGGAGGTAGAAATAGCCAGCCTGTGTTGTAAACAGTTTTTCCAAAATATGGGTCACTGTGTCCCCTAGCTGACAATTATAGGTGGTCATCAGCAATATTTGAGTGACAATTTACCTAGGAATTTCTACAATATTATTGATAAATTGTATAGAAATAGTTTTAATTGTAGTGACTAGTATAAATGATTTTCAAAGCTATACTGCTTATTGGCTTTGGGTGGAACAATGCATGATAAAAATTACAATATGAATATGAATATGAAATTTATAAACATGGGACAGTGCAATTCAGAAATTTCATAAGGCTTCACACATAAAACCTGGATAGATTGGGTTGATTCTGTAGGTGCGTAAACTGTAAAGTTGGCATCATACTCATCCTCATCCTCATCCTCAGGGGTCACGTGAAAATGAGGATGAGGATGATGCTACAGCGTCAGCTTCACTGGCGTCAGATCCGATTATTCCTGAATGCGTCTGATGGAATGATAAGTGTAAAATCGACTCTAAAATGTGCTCCAATCAAAACACAGTGGGGTTTGTATTTCATAATATTTAATAACCTCTCCTCTTAATATCTGTTTCTTGCGGTGTAGTTACAACGCAACATTCTTAGCCCTTAAAGTTCAAAGGTTGTATGTTTAATATGTTGACTTTTCAGGCGTCAAGTCATAGCTACACAAGTTAATTGTTTTATATGTCCTCTGAATAATTAGGGCTTTCATATCACCTCTCATGGTGGCGATTTTTACACATTTCGGACCATGTATACCTTTTTGGCACCAATTTTTTTAAAATCTTAACACAAGAGTTGATAGGATACAAACAAACGTATCCACGGATCCATGGACTGAAAATAACAAACATTTCAAAAAACTAGTCTGTATGGGATATTGTAACGATAGAATATTACCTGCAAACAGTTAAACGGTTCAAAATAAAGTTATGAAAGAATGGACTAGTTATTTTCTTTAGTTATGGGTGAATTTTATCATTCATCCGTCATCAGGTAGTGTAACTTTGGCAATCTTCGGATACGATGCTGAAGCTGAGGCTGAGTAGCGTCATTTTTAGCGTCAGCTAGAAAGGTCACCAGAGGATGAGGATCAGGATGACGCCAACTTTACCTTCGTTGATTCTGTCAGTGATTTTTTTTAAATCAAGATGCAAAGGTGTCTACAGTGCATCTTGATGAGAACACAATTTTTGTAGATTAATTGAACATGAGAGAGATGATTCATTGGAGATTACTCAATTTCTCTTTTGACTAAATGCTAATATTTATAACTGGATCATTCTGTTGAAAATTTGGTCAGAAGACAAATTGAGCCGTCTCCTATGAAAACACACTGACATGTTCAATTATAAACAACACAGAAACTGGTTATTGATTGATATAGCTATTTTATTAAAAATATATATTATATTCTGTAATCAGCCCCCAAACTGTGTTCAATTAAGAGTAATAATAAAAACTGTGTTAAGTATGTAAATTAAATAATTATAAAAATGAATTAAATCAAATCATCATGATATCCTTTGAAATGTTTCATAATTTGATTAGTTGTATTTTCTCTTTTAAATCCCAAACTTTTTAATTTATTGACGAAATCCTGAACAGTTGACCCCTGTGCATATAAATCTTGAAGTTTTTCATATGTAAGATTTTTCTCCACCAATTTACTGTATGTGTAGTTTGATATTTTAATAACTGAATTGTGTGGTGGAGTGTTTTCTACACATTTTAATTTCAGAGCTGTTACAGCATTGTAATGATGATATTTTTTCTCCCAGGTGTTTGTTGTTTCTGTGACATTTTTTGTTTCGATGCATTGCAGATGCTGCTTCACCCTTCTGCTGGTCAAGATCATTTTCAGTGCCCTTGTGTCCTCAAGTGACCTATGAGCTGTAAAAGAAGATCAATACGTGTATTGGTAAGTAACATTTATTTTCAGTAGATTTATGATGTTCTAGTGTACTGTAATGCAGTGTCTTTGCCTGTTTTTCCCATTCACTGTCTGCAAGAATGATTGTCATCACACAACACCCAAGCCAATGGACCTCCTATTCTGTCACATGTACCTTTCTATACTTGAAAACTGGGAAACCCTGTCAAGTGCATAAATGTATGAACTACAACATCAAACTGTCATTACTCACCATTATACCTGCGTCTGGAAATAGAACTTTAAAGATAGACTCCATTGATACACTGGTTGTCTTCAGTACATTCTGAGACTTCAGCTGAAAAAGTATAATCCTTAATTTGTAAATTGTTCATCACTCTTCAATCAAGTTATTGACAATAATATGATTGTTATGGTAATGAATTTCTATTTTTTACCGAAAAGTACAGAGCAACATGCACCACTCTGTGTAATTGCTCTGGGGAGAACACTGAGTATATTTCCACATATGTGATGTTTCATATATGTGAAGATCTAAAGTTAATTAGCAAATTTGGTTCTTTTGTTGTATTTGTATTAATAGATTTTCATGGGTTTGCCTTCTTGCACTTTTCTTATTTACAAGCCATTTTGACCGAGTTAATGTTCCTTAACCACGGTAACTTTGGCAATAAAAAAATACCTTCCTATGCCTACATGTATTAACATGTACATATATATTGTTTCTCAATTACAGTTTACACATAAGATGTTCATCTACTCTTCCAGTCCATCTATGGTAAGTTTTGTCCATACATGTAGTTGAATCTGACTCTACACAAAAAATCTGTGTTTGCTGAGGCCAAGTAAAGATAAGGTTTGTGTCTCTTCCTAGACATCTTGCAAAAATGATGCAGTGACATGTTTTTTCTCTATTTTTTCATTCTTCAACCAACAAGAATGTGCAAACAACATGAAGACAATATGCAGAAAAAAAGTTGATGCAGTGGGTCTGGATTGATGAGCGTGTGGTTGAGAAACAAACTTATATTTTTCTTGGCCTAAGTAAACACAAAACAAAAAAACTTCATAAAAAATAACAAGAACTCAAAAGTTACCAGCCTTTCACATTTGCTGATGTTAAAATAAACACAGCTACAACTTACCTCTCTACATAGTTTCAGTGAGTCAGCAAAATGCAAATTACAGTCTTTCATCCTGGCTACAATTAAGTCTGTCATTCCTCTTACATGGACTTCTTTGAAAAGTAGAGGATAGTCATAAGCATAATCATTATGGGCTACCATTACTGTAAGACAAATATGTTTAATAAGTATGACAGTGACACATAGTGCAGACCTAATGCACCTAGCATCCATTCAGTAATCTCCAAGCAATCAGTCTGTTCATCATTATTAAAGGGATTAAGTCACTCTTTTTGACATTATTTTGGTTATTTTAGTTTTGTAATGTTATAAATGTTGTTCTGGTCACTAAATAATGCTTAATCACTGTTGATAAAGTTCACATGAATTCTTCTTCAGAACAATTTTTGGTACATACCAAAAGTTAAATGATGGAAGAAATAATGCGTTTCGTCTGTGTATAGAGTGTGAGTTGAGCTGTGGGAACCAGTGATTGAGCCCATTTCCATAAGCAGAACAATAAGATAATATTCCACAAGAAACTTCAAACTACAATAATTGAGTGGTGATTAGCAATATGCCCTAAAAAAATACTTTTTTATTGTTATTCCTTTTGATCAATAATTTGATTTATTTATAAAACTTTGTTATATTATGTGAGTGTACTTGCCTGGATAAATTGTGCGTTGTAATTTTTCCTGTACTTCCTGTACAAGGGTGGCCACCCAATCTAAGAAGGATGGTAGTGCCGTGGATAGTTTGGTTTGCCCTGTAACATTCCTGGGAAATACCTGTCTTCATTGCAACTGGAAAGGGAATGTTTGAAATATAATATTTATTCTTGTGAAAATAATCCGACCCATTCCATAATCATGCATTTTTTAAATTAACTTTCAGTTTTGTTTGAACTTTGCTATTTTAATACTCTATACTAACCTATTGATTTGATCTTTGCAGAAGTCTTAACAAGAGTTGAAAACTCTAGAGGAGTTTCCAGATCCTGGATTCTGTGGGGTATGTATGCACTGGCACCAATCTCTATGATACTATCTCTGTGTGTGTTTCCACCAGTACCCTCTAAATCAAAGATAATAAATATCCTTGATTGCATAGAGGGTACTTGTTCAATTCCAGCTTCAGTCCCAGTACCATAGGTAGATGAAGTTGCTGCAGCTTGAGTACTGGCGTTGTTGGTAGCAACTGTACTAGATGGAGTGGTTGTGACAGTAGGTGTTGCTGAAGCCATGTTGTCTTCAATGATGACAGTCTCATCCTCATCACTGCTGTCACTCTGATCAACAGCCATACTTTTGCCCACATATTCAACAGTTGTCACACCAGTGGCTCTAATACTGTCCATTCTAGTCTTCTCATGCCGCAAGCGACGCTTCCTGTTCTTCTTTTGTGTAGCTCTGTGTTTGAGACATGCAATTCACTAATCTAATAATTCTAATAGAAAAAAGACTGTAGGTACATTGTATATCACATGGAGCACTTGTAGAGAATGCCTATCCCAATAAAATGCTGTGTTTAACTATAGACTGCTAAAATGGTATGAGCCTCATCAGTAGAAAAGCAAAGAGTGCAGCCAGACTGTCATTGCACAGATACAAATTAATTTAAATTAATACAGACTTCTGCATCAACTTCACATTACATTTGACACTGCTGTATTATTTTTTAAAACATTTTTGTCAAGGGTTGATTTCCTTAATAATGAGCGTGTGTGCAATCCCTGATTTTAATGGGTTTGGAAATTCACCAGAATTCAGTGAAGAATTGATGATGCGTGTAATTGCAAGAGATACTTGACACACACAATGCTTTAGTAATACTGTTTGTGTGAGATCATGATTTGAGGCCTTAGGTGGTAGCGAACCTATAAATTCCTCAATAAAATCAATGTAGAATGCAAACATTTGATGTCAGTGTGACAAACTACTAATTATACAAATGTAGAAAGGTGCCATTAAGATACAGGATACCTTTTCTTGATGACTTCCTGACTTTCATTCTCTGCTTTCTTCAGTCGCCACTGTCTTTGCTGCTCTAATACTGCTCTAACTGCTGTTTCAGGAACATCAACTTCTAAGTAAGGAACAGCAGCAGTTTCCAAATTGGTCCAATATTCTAGGTAAGTAAAATATTTATGTCTCTAGTTTTAATTCATATCTGAAACACAATTGGCCTGTTTTCTGTTATATGGTTTGTCAAATCATTGTCACTTGTGTTTGACAATGATTCAACATACCTAATGATGAACTCTGTGAGATGCATTACAAATAAAATATTTACTGTACTAACAGCATGATGAATGTCTCCTTTTGTGAGTCACTCCAAAATGATCTGTTTCCCCTCAGCCTTCACCTGTGAGGAACAGGTTAATATGGGATGACTCACAATCCCTTGGGTAGACAGCCATATACTGTTACCCTCATAGCAAATCAATAGATGTAATATACCAAGTTATTTTTTTGGTAAGGAATAAAACAATAAAAAACACTCAACATGCTAAACCATGATTTTGTCCCATGTCACATTGAAGTGTATTATTAATGATGGTATTTTCCAATTTTACTTTGTGCAAGATTGCCATATCCGTCTTCATACAGTAGCGTTTGTGACCTAGGGAAATCCTTTTGTCTCTGTATTTTAGTGCCAGCGAGTGGAAGGCCCTAGCAACATTTGTTGTGAATTTACCAGCAGGATTGATGTACTCTTCTGGCTTGTTAACTACTTTCTACATGATGTCTGTGAATTTCTGTAACTGTTCTGGACAATTCACAAAGTTTGTAGAGCTGTAAGGCTTACCGTCTTTCTTCTGGAAATAATTTTAATATTAAAAAAAATAAATGTAAATTAGACACATTTTTATCATAGAAGTACAACGTTTTATCATGGAGAGTGTAAGTGAGAAGACATTTTAATCATTATATTATTAATATAGCTATGAGACTTGCATCTTTATATTACAGATGTATGAATGACCCTGACAATGATACACACCTTTGGATGAAATCTGCACCATTCTGAAGAATCATCATCAGAGTAGTGTCGTGGAAAATTCATCACTGTCTCTGTAAATTCCTGAAGCGGATTTTCTGCTTTCAGGATGTCTTCCGAATTTACAAAGTGATTGAATGACTCCTTGAATGCATCCAACACTTATGCTGTAAAGCGTTTGCACTTGGTATTGCACTGTTGAACAAGAAAATTTGTAGCAAAAGATATTTTTTATAGTATTTCACAAAGAATCTCTTATTATACACCATAGACAATGACTGACTATTCAATATGGATATAATACTCACAATAACTTCAAAATATGGTTTCATAATTAATGGAGTAGTGGCACCTGTGCAGATATCCACAACATGATGAATAAAATAAAGAGAGTAGTCTTAATCTGCTGTTTTGATTGACACACCACTACTGTAAATTCATAACATATCGCTATTTGCACATTTCTCATATAATTTGGTTGATTCTGTAAGCTCACATCAACTTTGCTGTATTGCAACCAGAAGTAGATAATTCCTAGTGAATTTTAATGTAACCATCATAAAATTTGTGTTGGTGTAATAAAATATCAAGTTTAACGAAGGAATATTATTTTTGCTTCTATCATCCACATACTTTCCAAACATAAAAGTTTCCAACTTCCTTCCAAAGGAACCCAATCTTACCTTACATTTCACTTGTGACAAGTTTGCCAATTCACCATAGAGAGTTTTCTGAACATGATTGCTGCAGTAAGTGACTTCAGCTTCAGGAAACAACTCCACCAATATATTGCCGAGAGCTGCATCTTTGTCTGCAATTAGCCGACTGATGGTGATACCTGAAGCTTTGACACTGTGACAGATTTCACTAAACATGTCTCCCTCAGCCCCAGCACTTGTTCCCTCCCAATTATGTCCCTGGCCAAGTTTGGTTCGGTGAGCTCTGAAGGCGATCTTCCCACTCTTCAGATCATGTAGGGTGAATGAACTATTATTAGCATTTCTTCTGCTTCCATAGAAACCGTCTGCCACTGCCTCCCAGTTGTGCTCATCACCCCGCTCCTTTACCATACGCTGCACCTCACTGCAAGACCAGTCACATAGTGTGGCAATTGCTGGGAAGAGCCAGTTTACATCCATTTCAAATGTGGACTCTGCTACTTTGGGCAACCCCAGCAGATCCATCACATCACTGTAATCTTTGTGATACTGACCAGACATTAAAAATGACATGACAGTGTATGTGGGCAGCCAGTTTCTTGGTCTTGTCACCCCCTTAATTTTTTTATCATTGACCAATTCCATCTGATTAAAACAAACATTACAATTAAATCTCAGTACATTTTTTTCAATTTCATGACACAATTTTCCTCTTGACATTTTCCACAGTTTGTTTGCTCCACAAAATTAATAATAGTTTCTGATGTTGTAAGGATAGGATTGTGAGATGATTGAGTTGAAAGAGATGAATTTATTAATGATGAAGGAAAAGAAAATTCTTCTTGGGAATATATTGATTTAATTTTTCGTGATGTGATATTTTATCTGATTGGTAATGCAATGGGGATTTGTTTGATTGGCAAATAGGAGACATGGTAAAATTTGTAGTAGAATTATTTGATGGATCTATTTGGGGCCCTTCAGTAGAAGAGTCTGCACTGACTTCCAGTCCGTCTGGTACAAGAGCTAGAGAGAATGGGAAATGGCGAGAAAGTTTAGTCTCAACTAATGCGATGGGTGTAATATTGTCAAAACTGACGAAGCCCTAGCTGCAGTCGCAGCTCTTGCAGTTTTTTTTTACCGGCGAGTACGGATTGCAACGGAAAAATGAGATCTCCTTTTTCCGTGGCAACTCATACTCCCCCAGGGAAAACATACGAGAGCGCGAGCTACGACTGCAGCTAACGAAGCCCTATAGACATCAGATCGCATCATTGGTGCAGTGAATCACTATACTATCTATGTTTGTACTCCACATGGAACATTGAAAACATCACAACAGTGTACTTCCATCATCCCGAAGAATGACAACACAATGAACTTCCTCACACGAAAGAAGCGAAGCATCGGGCGACACTTACCACTTTCCGATGCGGAAGTCAAAGTCCTGAAGTCGGCATCTCCCGATCCCGGTATCTTGTGCTGCTCACTCCAACGTAAATGACTGGCAGCGACAGCCACACGTTGTCTTTTGGGTTTTTCGGGGCATTGGTATCAAATCTCTCCAAAATTTTGTGGAAAATTTCACTTTTGACAAAAAGTTACACACCGATCTTCAACTACCGGCCTGTACAATTTTCGGTCAAGTAAGGTTATGTTTACATCTGTGTACGCAAGCGCAGTGGGTAAGTCTCGCGTTTTACGTGAACTTTGAACTCACGTTACTAACAAGATTATGCAAATTTTATGCTAATATCACTAGGGAAAAGATACCGGTGCCCCATCTTAAGCTTATGCTTGCGCCCCTGTTTTGCTGACATTTTTAGGGGCCAACCCCAATCAGTCTAGGACCCTTATTGTTTCCATAACATTTCAGATTCAGCTGCATCTTACAACAGATGGGCCACCAGCTCTCTAACCACAATACGAGTCATTGCTGTCAAGAATGCACCCTAGATCATTTTTTATTTTTGAATTCATAATTGTTTTGTCTTGAGCCAGTTTAAGTTGTGAAGGTATTTATATGAAAAGTCGGCTAACCTCTGATCTAGCTATTGGCAGGTATGTTCGAAGATCCTGCAACTTGAACTACTTTGAACTTGAACATATACCAAGATATACAAAGATGTTAGGCACGCTTGGCGGGAATTTTGGTGGCAAATTCTCCAATGGACCAGCAGACTGGTAGCAATATCGTACAGCACAAACTTTTGAGCTGTCCTGCTGAAACTGAAGGCAAAAAGGGTTGAGTCTCCAGCAGTCTGCTTAGTTCTGACCAAGAAAGCGACATCTAACAGGTCCGTCAAAGCAGTCCGATGGCTATGTTGCTGGACAGCAATCAGTGCGAGGATAAATGACTGCCTGGCATGCCTGTATTGAAAGACCAAGTCTTGTTGTTGTTTCTCCACATCTTCAGTGGATATTCTCCGCTGATACCTCTTATGTAATAAGGCTCGACATTCAAGGGCATCGCTACATCTCTTGGCACAATTTTACAGAAGAAAACAACACCAAGACCTATCGCATTTCAACTTGGCAAAAGAAAAAAATGGACATGCGACCTGGCAATGACAACATCAACACCCTAACTAAGGGCAAGGCAATATTGTCTTTTGAAAAATAAAGTCAACATGCAAAGTCTACCTAGATCTGGCCATGGCTTTGAGCCATACGATTTGACAGTTGTGAATGACCGCATAGCCCTCCAATCCCTGATCGTTCAAGAGCTCACATCAAGAGGGGCTAAGCCCAAGTTCCATGTGGGGGGAAAGTGCGACCTTTGAAGTACAAGGGCGCATTCACCAAAAGATATCTGCTGCACTTAACAAAAGAGATCTTTGCTGTCTCTAGGGTCCATCTCTACTCGAGCCCCCTGTGCACAAAATCGCCAACCTGCAGGGTAAAGAACTCCTTAGCATGTTTTATAAGAATGAGCTCTGAAAAGTTATGGTTCATGATAAATACGATGTCTACATGGTCAAAAAGGTGCTCAAGATGAAGAAAATGAAGGGCAAAAAGTTCTTCTGGATCAAGTGAACAGCTTCAACTCATGGGAGCCTGAAACCCGAAGTGTGCATGGTTTCACATGAGCACAAGTCCTAAGACTTACACTATGTTGTAAGGGTGCCTCAGCCAGAAGACTAGCTTGTTGTGTTCCTGCTTCTTCAGCTGGCCAAGCAGTCACTTCACTTCTTGTTTGTCCATCTCCATCTCATGTTTATTGATGATGCTCCTCTTGTCTGTCTTACTCATTCCTGATGTTATCCACATCCCTTGCTGATACTAATGTATTGCTGCATCAGGATCTACACACTGAGGCAGTTGTGCCAGGCACTGAACCCCAAGATGACTAGCTTGTTGCTCCGTTTCTTCACATCTCTTGACACAGTGCAGTCATCTAAAAAGATCATCAATAGCATCCCTGTGTATGTTTCATGGACCATTTTAGCCAATCACACATGCCTGTGCAGGGGATTGGGAGGATGATGACATCACTGTCTTTGAACAGGAAGCTCTTGTTGTAGGTTTTGCTGTTCAAGTAAGTGGGGTTCATGAAATAGCATATTTAAACGTCCAACAACGGGAGCCCATCAACAGGCTCATCAGGTACTCTGTCTTTGCACAAGAGGAGGGCCCTTTTTATGATGATCATATTGAAAGGTGGCTCTACCAACAAACTGCCGTCCATCTTTCTTCCATTCATTCTTACCTGTGTACAACTATACCTTGGGGAGTATATTACTGAGAAGGTTATGTTCCAACATATTCTGCCCATCGGCCAGAACATGGATCTTGCACCAGCAACCTGTAATGACAATCTGCTGTAGCTGTGTTTTTTCGGCTGATTTTCAGCTGGACCCCATCCTAATCCTCCATCCAAATCTACAAACACGCATAACCTGTTCTTCAAGAAATCAATCTCACAAAGAAGGAGGCTTTGGTCTTGGGTGCCCTCTGCAAAGTATCAGCAGGCGTCTTTCTAGAAATACCAGAGGAGTAATGGCTTGGCATAGACTTTGTTTGAAAACCCTTCTATTGTCAAATTAACACTTTAAAGGTCTGGATTCACAAACAGCTCGCTGTCTAGCCGGGTTTGTGTCTGTGCCTTTGTTAACAGAGTGAATGACCTATAGTCGTTGATGATTGTGTTGCTGTCTAAGAAGGAAGATCGGGTGAAAATGGTGAAATGCTCATACAAGAAGCTCTTGCCACAGTAACCAGCAATGTCTTGAGCCAAGTCATTGTCTTTGATCATTTCGTATTCCATTTTGATATTCATCAGTCAGTACCCCAATCACTGGTGCCCATAAGGACTTCAGTTGAGCAGTAGGTGCCATGTAATTTCAAAATCAATATGGCTGCTAAGCAAGCTAGGGTTAGAGGCACCATGGCTGCTCATGACCAGATGCCAGAGCTCAATGGCATACTCCTTCTGATAAATGCCATACAAACGGTTGTTGTCATCATCTTATGTGTTGGCATCGCAATCATCGCTTATCAGCTTTCTCAAGTCCAGTGTCTTGAGTTACTGAGAGTTACCATGACTAATATGCTGATCAGTATCAGTATGAGATTACTTTACATAAGACTACATGAGACAGTGACACTTTGCAAGTTAGTCGACAGTCAATTGAGTTGTGTATATACCTTTCGTAGAGCTAGCAATAAATGTATTGAAAACGACATCAAGCCTCGTCGTATTTCATGACATGGTGGCAGCGGTAAACTACTGAACACCAAGAGAAAAGAAAGACGAAGATGGCAGCGCAATCAAACATCAAGTCTCCTGAAAACTTCAGCTTCAATATCCCAGAATGGCAAGAAGGGAAGCAGCGCTTTTCAAGATACCGGCTCATAACTAAGCTCAACAAAGAAGAAGGAAAAATCCAGGTAAATTCTTTTGTCTATCATATGTGAGCTGAGGCAGGGAAAATCCTCACGCGATTCAAATTCGATGCAAAAGCAGATGCAAACGACAATGAGAAAGTCTTGAAGAAATTTTATGAGCACTTTTTTACCAGAAACAATGTCGTCCATGAAAGGGCACGTTTCCGCCGTCGCGTACAAAAGGCATAAGGCATATGTGAGAGATCTTTACCATACAGTTAACAAATCTCAGTAGAGTGACAGGGATGAGCACATCAGAGATCAGTTAGTCTTGGCATTCAGGATAAAGAACTGTCACGGAATCTAGAGTGTAAACCCAACATGACGGTAGAAAAAGCTGCAGACATGGCAATGTATTCTGGAACAGTGACCCACCAAGTAGCAGCACAAGGAAAAGCCCAGGCTTTAGATGAAGCCGCACAGAAAGGCAAAGGCAAATAATGATCATGTTAAAACCTACTCCGAAGAGAAGTCCCTTGTGAGATGGGTCTGGTAATCAGAGCTGAGAAATTGTCTAGCCTGACAGCCCAAAACAAACAAACCAAGTGTGTTTAGAGACATAGGCATATTCAATTGCAAGCCAGTGAAATACAGCTGAAAGATGGAGCGAAGCCATACAGTGTCAATACAACAGGGCGAATTCAATTTCCAGTCCTTCCCAAAGTAAAGGAAGAATTGCAGTGAATGATAGAGGGCGGATTCATCGAACAGGTCACTGAACCTACAGAGTGGTGTGCCCTGATGGTGGTAGTCGCAAAATCGTCAGGAAAGTCCGTATATGCGTGGATCCAAGGAAACTCAATGGAGAAGTAAAAGAGAAAGGTATGTGCTCCCAACTCCCCAGACATAGCCCCAAAACTAGGAGGGTCCAAAGTTTTCTCGAAATTAGATGCTTCGAGTGGATTCTGGCAAATTCCATTATATCCAGCAAGTTCAAGATTGACTACATTCATCACACCATTTGGTCGATTCTGTTTTAAAAGACTGCCATTTGGAATCACCTCCGCACCAGAAATATTCCAGCTTTTGATGACAGACTTGTTACTTGACAATGAGAAAGCAGAAGCGATTATGGATGATATAATTATACATTGCGAGACAATGCAAGACCATGACATCCACTTTGACAATACAGTACAAGTCATTGGAGAGTCAGGACTGAAATTAAACCAGAATACATGCGAGATAAGAAAAACAGTATTAATTAAGTTCTTTGGAGGAATAATCAGCGCAGATGGGGTCAGCGCGGATTCAGAAAAAGTAAAGGCAATTCAGGAGTTGAAACCACCAACAAACAAACACGAGTTGAAAGAACTACTCGGTATGGTAAACTATCTGGGAAAATTCCTACCAAATTTGTCTACAGTGATACAGCCAATAAGTGAATTACTGAAGACAGATGTTGCATGCGTCTGGAGCATAAAGCAAGCGGAAGCATTTCAGAAAATGAAGCAATTGGTATCTACTACACCAATACTTGCATTCTATGACCCAAGCAAACCAACAATAGTGAGTGCAGATGCCAACAGCTACGGACTTGGTGCAGTCTTACTGCAACAACATGATGATGTCAAAAGGCCTGTTGCTTATGCTTCACATACACTAACGTAAGCAGAGCAGCGCTGCGCACAAATCGAAAAGGAGTGTTTAGCAGGTGTTTGGGCCTGTGAGAAATTCTCCCGATACATCACTGGTCTAGAGTCATTCATACTACAGACTGACCACAAACCACTAGTACCACTGATGAACAGTCAAGACATCGACAAAGCACCACTAAGATCTCAACGCTTACTACTAAGGTTGATGCGATTCAATGCGAAGTCAGTATACGTATGTACCTGGAAAAAATAAGTAGTGGCTGACACAGTCAAGAAATCCGATTCAGTGCATAGAAAAACCTGATACGGAAGGAGAAATACATGTCGATAACCTGGAAGCAATGGAACCAGGAACACTAGACAAGATGGAAGAAATCAGACAAGCAACGATGGATGATGAACAACTGAGGTTAGTACTAGTATATACCAGTCTAGAGTGGCCAAAACGAGCAAAAGAAGTGCCAGACAAAATTCAACAATACTACTCAGTGAGAAACCAGCTTTCATTGCATGATGGCAAACTCATCTATCAAGACAGAAGTGTCATACCAACTACAATGAGAGATGAAGTTCTTGAGAAATACATGAAGGACATCAAGGTGTGACAAAATGCTGTGAACGAGCAATCTATGCATTATGGTGGCCAGGCATCACAAGCGATATCATAAGGAAGATAGCTAATTGCAAGTTCTGCATGGAAAATAACCAATACAGCAAAAGGAACTGATGATGGCAACGCCATTGTCCGAGAGACCATGGCAGAAAATAGCTGTTGATCTATGCGATTTCAACAATAAGAAATATATGGTCGTCATTGACTACTACAGCAGATATTTAGAAATCGTACATATGACAAGTACAACCAGCGAACAAGTATTTGGAAAACTGGAAAATCTGTTTGCCAGATTCCAGAAGAAATATTTTCTGACAATGGTCCGCATTTTTCATCAGCTGATTTCCAAGAGTTCAGCAGAAAGTATGGATTTCGATGCACCACATCAAGTCCACATTACCCACAATCCAACGGGGAGGCAGAAAGTGGAGTAAGCATTGCTAAGAAAATCCTAAAGCAGGATGACGTATTTCTGCATTAATGAGCTACCGAGCAACTCCAGTAGCAGCAACCGGCATGAGTCCATGTCAACTGATGATGGGACGCCAAGTTCGTACCACACTGCCTACAATAGCAGCAAAACTAGAGCCAAGGCAACCTGACTTGGAATGAGTCACCGTTACCGAAATGACAAAGTGAAAACTAGTTTCTAGCATGCCAGATTCATAAACAGTTCATGATAGTTTGAAATCAATATGCACAAAAGATGTTTACAAATAGCTGCTAAAGTTTTTATGCCCAAGGACACTTCCGTTGGTGCTGCGTATACATATACCAAACATGTTTTGTTTGTATTCATGTTTGAAACAGGTAAGTCTGAGAGCGGATTCCAGGTCATGCGCTGTTTACATGAGATTAATATCACCATGTGAAGTGTTCCGTGTTTACAGACTTTAGCACTATCCATTTTGATGTATTCTCTCTGTGGCCTCTCCGTTAGGCGACTGATGCCGTATGTTGTGGTTCGAACCCGATTGAAAACTAGCCGTATCTTACAGTACACAGCAGAATCCATTAGAGTATCCATCATTATCCAGTACTGAGAATCCAGCACCTGAATACATAATGGATTCCCCCAGTATCAAGCAAATTAAGGCTGTGGGGAATACATGCCCAAATCCATTTTGGATACTAATGGATTCTAGTGTCACAATGCATTGTGGGTCTAAAAGACAGACCTGGCTAGATTTTGAGAATCCATAAAAGTATTTATCGATGGATACTAGCCTTGCCAGTGTAACTGAAAGTAGGACTAATGCAGACACTTTTTTATGCTGAGTGAAAGCGTTGCAAAAGTTGAAACGCCTGAAAATATTACTACTTTTAAATTCGTTTTGCAATCGACATTGGTAGTGTCAAAACGCTTTTTCCTAAAGATCCTATACACATACAAATAAAACAAAATTCCAAAACTTAATGTACGTCAAGAACTACAACGTTAACGATAGAGGACTATGGCCTTTCATGATCAATCATTTGAGTCAAGACATGGATTGCGTTTATACTTATCAGCTTGAAAACCCCCTCCCCTGATCAAATTGACCCCTCTCCTGCTGCAAGTTTACGTTTATCGATACCAGGTTTTGTTCAAGCTCGTTACAATTTGAAATAGTATATAGTGGACGGAATCGTTCATTACCATCTGTGTAATAAAACCAAACAAATACGTCATCGTGACGACGAGCTATACTCTCAAAAACTTGCGTCACATTGCCGAAAAACTAAGAAAATCGCAGAAATGTAGAAGAGACCTTTACTAGCTGGCAACAAAGAAGCTGTTTGTATCAGCTATTGATGTATGCTTTCAATGTTGTCCTTTCAGCAAGGACCATAAGAGTTAACCTTTAGATGGTACATCATAATTGATGGCCGACATGATGTTTCTGACGTAAGCAAATACCAGTTCCATTTTCGTTTGAATCGGTTGTAGATAGAAAACTCGGCATCGTCATATACATATCGTGCTGGCCCTAATATGTGTCAGTAATAAAACAACACAACCACTACGAACAACGGTTTTCCTACCTGTCCCCCTGAAGAGCATAGGGTGCACTTATTCCTGCAGTTGCCAGTAATCCCTAAGTTGCCAGTAATTGAACAAGGCAAACATTACAATCAAATGCTTTCCTCTCTGCTGCTCAGCAGAGTATAAGGTGCAAAACAAGGCCTATAAAGTCATATAAAATTTTCCATGGATGGGCAAACACTTTTCGCTAGGCACCAAAGAGCTGGACGCAGATGAAAAGCATCAGATGCGGTAATGAGTAGCGACAACGAGGCTGTACGCTAAAATGGACCCTACCTTTTTCTGAGTTTTTTTTTACTTTCTTATACTGGTCAAAATGCTTGAAATATTGACATATATGGAACACAATATAAATTTTATACGTAACATATATCTTCGTATACAGAACATTTCAATACGTAAATATGCGAACGTATATCTTTGCAGATCAAGAGTATACGTAATGCATATCTTTGGACACCAAGCGTGCATTGTATTATGCATTTTATTAGTATACGTAAATGTATACGTAACGTAATTTACGCATATACAGAATAAATAAATGTGTTTATATTGTTGTATATCAAGCATTTTGCTCAGTGTTATTTGAATTGCTTCCTCGATATTCCCCAATTAGTTATAATTATATACTGCATAGAGTCCTAATGAGGCTCCAGTTATAATTGACCTGAGTGTGTAAAAGAATGATCATCATTAAATGAATTGTAGCTGCTGTGCAAACACCAGCGACAGCTCTTGACCAACACGTACTGTATTACCGTTATATTCTGCAATCCCATAGAAAGTCATATTACTAAACGGCAAATCACGTTATCTTTTGTGGATTTTGTATATCAAATTCATAGAGTCAATTTTGAATCAAGCTTAACTATTAGGATTTTGCTGAATTCCTTGTATCAAGAGTCATGACATTTTTCGGTAGGTAGCATGTAAGCATCTCCCTATTCGGTTATTTTTCACGGTGCCATATTTGCCAACAATTCTTGAAGTGTTTTTTGTGTAAGATGAGTTAAGAATACATGTCAACAAGTTGAAGTCAAGCCGATGGCAAACTTTCGAGTTATACTGTTTCTGCTACCTTGCCCCAAGATTGTACCCTTGCTTTATTGGCGTTTGGAGGTACAACCCTCTTTTCCACATAGTAAGCGTAGATGACAGAATCTGACCTGACCTCTGTAATCCTGATGTAAGCATTAAAATGGCCAGAGTTTTCACCGATATGAAGGTCGGCGAGCCGAAAGGTTACTTGAAAGACAGAGCTATTTATAGTGACCAAAGAAAAGCCAAGTTTGTCAGTTTGGCGCAGAAAGCGGCAAGTACGTACTTGCCCGTTATTTCTGCACCTGACGATTGGGAGCTGTTAATGAAGCATTCTTGGCAGACCGTCAATGTAGACAATGACACTACTCTTGAACTTCCTGATATCCGCACTCTATCAAAAAATGACTGGAGTAGTAACCTTTCCGTTAACCATTGATTCTGCTTGTGGATGTGTTTGTTTATTGGAATTCCGTTTGACAGTTTAATAGTGAGCACATACGAAAATTAACGTGGGAATATGGATACCAGTTGTTTGCCACGAGACACGAAACATCTGTGCAACTTTATTCGCTCCGGCCGCAACATGATTATTGTTATTATGTCAAAGCCAATGTTAGTCCGAAGGAGAGACAGAATAGTCGACCTAAACAACGTGGATGTTGATTGATAACAAATGCAATGTATTGCCTGGCGGATGCGTTTGTATTGCGTGAGTGTATCATCTTTTCATTGGCAGATCTGACGCTGTCTTCGATCGCTGATGTTTACCGAACTTTGTTTAGGCAAACAAATGTGTCTGGTCCCTGACATTCAGCAAAAAGGATGCGGCGACACGATTTTCTATTTTTTCCTTTTTTTCCACTTTTTTCTTTCCTTTTTTTATTTCTAACAATGCTAATTGGCACTATTAATACAACAGACATTATCTTTTATCACTGGCTGCATAAAACTTCCGTTTTCTTTTTTTAGCATCGTGGACATGCAATCCGGGATATCAAGGATAAGTTTGCTGATTAGTATGTAAAATCCTGAAAAGCCACGCCGCGCAGCTTCTGAAATGACACGCTCCGTGACCATAAACGATCTTTTTTGGCCTTATATACTTTGCAAATAGTCATCATGGCTTTGCGAAGTCGATACCGACATTCAAGTAAATAAAAATACATGTACTTCTCATGAATGATAAATGACAACAGAATTCTAAATTATAAGTGGTTTCATGTTGTAAAAGTTCAAAATGCCATCTCTCACTAGAATATAGCAAGCCTATAACATAATTTTTGAGGATAATAGCAAAACTGGTGTGACTGTTTGATTGTTAGGCATGATTTTCAGTCCCACGGACACCATGTAGGAAGACATAGTTTTAGTCATGTCCGTGCGTGTGTGCGTCCAACCATCCATCCGCTCACTCAGATATATCAGGGATGCCAGGACGATTTCATACACTCTTGGTACAAGGATTGCTCCTTCTGTCATACATCTGCACGTCGATTTGCTTTTTTTACTTATCCGATCCAATATGGCAAATTTTCTGCCACTTTAATAGAAAACGGTGACTATGTCATTGACAATATTTTTTGAAAAAGAGCTCTATTTCTAGAGCGACTGCTGTAAATTTGATGAAACTTTGTACAGATGTTCGTCACACAGATCTTTAAAACGCAAAGTCCAGCGCCGTGGACGCACAATAGGCAACGTGGCAGTGAAGTTGGTTGTTGGCAAACACTGGGCGGGATGGTTAAACACTTGCTTAGTCGTTGGCTTATCAGAGAAATACAAACTATCTGTTACACCAGGGCCTACCGATTATCACCTTCGCCTGAATATTAGGGAAGTGTCAAAGGTTCATAGAATTCGAGCCAACCTTATAACTAGGGTTTGTGGAGTGGCCGAAGGGCGGTTCGTCTGGCCGACAGACCTACCTTTCGACTGCGATGTCTTCGCCAGGTGACTGGATGCCGTACGTTGTGAGTTCGAATCCGATCGAAAAATTTATTGAATTCAAATCACAGTCGTTTGTAGTTGGATAGACAGTGATGGCTGCTGTGCATGCAATAGAAATGTAGGGAGTTTGGATAAAGAATGGCCACGCACATATCGCCGAGTTCGGACACTAATTTCCCTCATACAATTCACTCAATAAACAGCTACGATGCATGACTTTCAAAACATCTCTGAATTTCTGCCAACTTTTTTGCGTCTGAGGTGTGCATATTCTGTTTTGATTTCAAACGGGACCCGGTTTTCAACCCCGGCTTTCAACATGGAACGGCGGGTAATTTGAGTGTGAAGGCTCTGTAGTGGAAACCAGTTGTCGAAATGGACATATCCGAGCTTCGGAAGGAAGATACAAAACGAAGGTCTTGACTTAGTTCAGGAGCGAATTTCCTCGAGCACTGTATAGAGTTCAAATCTACCTGAGTGTCTCTTGTTCGGTTCAAGTGCGCTCACTAGAAATAAACAATAAGGGGAAAGTCTGGCAAATAAATTATAGTTCTCTAATTAAAATATTATATAAGAACGGCAGCGGTTTGTGATCGTAAGCAATGGTAAGTTAGAACCTTCTACCGTTTGTTGCGTTATGGCTTTTTAGTAGGCAATGTTGTTGATAATAGCCGGTCACCGATAAAGAACGCCGGATTACACGCAGCTTGCAACCGGTAGTATAAGACACATGGAAAAAAAATAACAAGATGAAATGCAAAAAAAAATATGAATTTGAGAAGCAAATCTTCACCAATTCGTATTTTCAGTGTAAGTTTAGGTATTTCGAAAGTAATCACAGAAAAGGCTGAAGAATTTTGAGAAAACTGATCTAAAAAGTTACGATCCCCAGTTAGAGCATGGTATGTAATGGCATGACCCGAAGTACAGTGAGCGCAGGTTGCATATCCGGTTACCTCGGATAGGTAAACTCGGAAAACATCGACAACCATTCGTAATATGCAAATGGCATGTGACTGAGACGTATTGGAAAAGTTTTCCGTAGTTCCAGAGATGAGCATGCATATTTGAATACCATATACGCTGCTTTTCACGATATGTAAGCCAGAAAACTTCAACAATAGGAAACAACGAGTAACCTGTTGTCAATGGTCAGTCAATTATTTTGAAACTCATTGGTAATGAGTCCCGCAGGACAGCTGTGCAGGGCCGCGGCCGTCGTCGATGAATGTGGATGATAATCAAACAACGCAATGTTGACGTGGTGACAGTGGTAACGATGTGATCAACACTGAAATTTCAAGTCCACTCAGCTCCACTGAATTGAATCAACTGATATAAACAATGACCAAACTTGTCACAATGCAAAAGGTAATTCCTCAAAATGTGAGAGAAAAGATTCAGTTTCGATGTCTGAAGGAAGAAATGACATTTTGATTGCCTTCCAAACGGCGTGTGTGAAGACTCTCAATGTTCATAACTTTTAAAGGTCCACATACAAATTTTTTTTTAAGGACCACCAATCACTCCAAAGAGAAAATGTCGTTTCTTGCGTGTTCATTACATGTGTGTACGTTGTATGTGGTTGTGTATGCGTATGTTTAGGTACATAACGGTGATTTTAGTGATAAGTCTGTACGCTTTGTTAGTTTTGCTCCTCAGGGATCAAGATCGCCCAGGCCGCAATTTAAATTTTAGTAATCATGATTGGCAGCATACATTAGCATTTACAACAGAGGTCAAATGGACATTCTGGAGCCACGCTTTGTGAAAATATGCGTTCTCTGTATTAAATAACAGTGTTTTCCAACGTTTTCTCGACATAAAGGCAGTCGCTATACATTCACAGGTGTCATGTATGAGATTGGACGGAAATTATCGCCGTTCACACGTCGAATTACACGTCGAATTTCTGGAAATCTCGTCTTTCGGGTTGGAAGCAGTGGCCGACTGGTTTTGTGTGAGGCCTAGCAGCTAGGCGATGTTGCCGTGAGTGTCTGGGGGTTCGAATCCCGTTTGGGTTATAGTAAAATTTATATTTATATTACCAATAGCGTGGCATTTTCACATATGCACAGTCTTACTATAATCCCCCTTTTGTAGGGGACTTTGGCGTTTAATAACATACGGTCGGTATTGCATCAGTTACTTGCTAATTTGCTTATTTGATGAACTTTTGTAATGAGGGTTATAATCCTAAAAATATTGCAGCAATTTTAATGAAAGTTTGTACGGATCTGAAGCACACAATTCATAATAGTGTACAAAGACATTTTGCAGTGTCATAGGAATTCATTTCTAATTTGCATATTTAATGAATTTTCCTAAATGCACATATTCATACATATCACATTGATTTCAAACTCAAAACTTTATTGCAAATGAATAGTCACTAATCAGAAATGTGCGAATGTGTAAATACCTTAAGTCGACTTTTTAAACAAAATAACGAACACAAATTTTACAAAGCGTTTTGAACGGAATGAATTTAAAACTTTACGTTGGTGAATTTAAAATATTTGAGGGCTTTAATTTAGAGAAGTGTTGCTCACACCTTGCTCGTTGTGTTATCAATGTTATTTTATGTGGACAGAGTTAGTTATGAGAGAAATTTTGCGTCAGTTTGGACCGTGTGATTTGGTGCAGCGTCAGTCGACCAAGCTTATCCATATAGCAGGCGCATTTCTTGTGTACTTTGTATTTCTTCCAGCATTTCAGAATTGGATCTGTGATGTGATCGGTATAGAACGTGGCTAAAGTGTGTCAGAACTAGATTGGTTCTTGAACTGGAAGGTGCTTGGAAAAAAGATCAGTCAACTTTCCGCCAATCCATGACGAGGATGAGGTGTGAACAACGAGCAATTCGGCTATCTATTATTTCACTAAACAGTAAAGGCGGAGCCTTCCTTTAAAAGGGCGCCAATTTATGGCGGCGTTCATTGTGTAAAGTGGGCAACAAACAGGCAACCCGCTTGCACAAGCTCCAGAGAATGCGACTTTTTAGGTTTTTTTTTCCCGCCGCAAAAAAGTAGACAGACTGCCAAGCGGTCAGCGCGAAGCTGCTGCCGATCGAGCTGTGTGGTTATATTCAAATTCTGACACGACAGGAGGACGATTTTTAGGAAATCCGAGCGTTGGTGGTTGGGAATCAATGACCGTTGGCGATTAGAACCGACAGTCAATCAAAGCTTGTAAAAACTCTGTTTATAGGATTAGAAAAATGCGCCAACAGATTGAGATCAGTTTGTGTAATTAATTTTATAGGAAATCAAACATCGTACTGGTCAAGTGTTTGACAGGGAGGAAAAATCCACTAGTGCGTGAACTTGGCATTTAAAATTGCGGCTTTAATAAGCTTGTCACTGATACTCGTCTTCTTTTGTCGGCAAAGTAAATAGCCACACACATGATTGACAGCACGTTAATAGCTATTTGCATCTACGTCGTAGAAATAAATGCGTATAAATGCGTATCAAATAAGTTGGTTACCCATGATTTTCATAGTTTTAAAGGATCTTTGGCCGGTCAATTTCTTGCGGCGTTACTTGGCATGTCGGTAATATGGTTTGGCAGCCATATTGGTTTTTAAACATAAGATGACCAGCAAATAATATTCAAAATACTTCTTTTCAAGAACAAATACAACATTTTGACTTGGATTTTTCTCGTATCATCCTCGGTGTGTTTACTTTCAAGTTTGCAAAAGTCATGTGGATAAGTCACGTGGTTTAACGACTAAGTTGGATTTAATAAATACCCTTTTAATATTAAAAAAAAATCTGAAGAACCAGCACATCAAATCAATTAAAACTTTTCTTGTATCATCCTAGGTATGAGTACTTTTGCGTTTGCGAAAGGCATTTTGATCGCATTTGGTGACCCTATTTGGATTTTCAAAAAGTCAATTTTATCTGTAAAAATCTTCTTCTCCAGAATAAGCCCAACATTTAATTTGATATTTCAATTGTATCATCCTGTACCTGAGTACTTTAAAGTTTGTGAAAACACGTTTGTCGATCACATGATTTGTCAGCCATGTTTTTACGAAAAAACAAGCGAGTTGAATTCAAAAAATGCTATTTCTGCTGAACTAAGAATATATGAAATTTCTTGTAAAGCAAAAATGACGTCTTGTCTTTGCAATTTGCCGATAAAATATTGAGCTGCCATACGACCTTGGCGGCCATATGTATATTGAATTTTCAAAAAATTAATATTTTATTTTTTAAATTCTTCTTCTCCAGAACCAATGCAACAAATCCACTAAAATTTTGCTCGTATAATCCTAAATGTGGGTACTTTCAAATTTACGAAGTCAACTGGATTGCTCACTAGAGGTTTGACCGCCATATTGTATTTCAAAGAAATACGATTTAATCTTTAAAAACCTTCTTTACCGGAACCAATGTATCATTTGAATTGAACTTTACTCCAATTATCCTTTATATCATAAATGTCAAGTGTGCAAAGCACATTTGAATCGGTAAAGTGATTTGGCGGCCATATTGGTTAACAAAAGACCTTACAATAAAATTCTTCTTTTTACGAGAACGAAAAGACCATGTAAAGCTCAACGTTTTCGCATGGTATAATCGGTGCAAATACTTTCAACCATGCCAACAGCTTGAAATCCGTTAACGCTGCTTGCAGCTTGAATTTGTTTAATTTTCATTCATCGTCGTGTAGGGAAGCTGTTAGTTGCAAACTCATTACCCCTACTACAAAATTAATAAGTGCTTACACAAATTGATGTCTCTACTGGTCATTTTTAAGTGTGGATGTGTGGCTGTGGTGTATATACGAACTGATACGATGCGACGTGCTGTTGCACCAAAGTCACCCTTTACGACATCTACCTTTTCTACAGTCGGCGACGACTGTGAAATACAACAATATAGATCAACAAAGATCAAAGCAACCTGCTTTCACATTTATTGAGAACAGTTTCTTAGAAAGTACTTTTACGGAGCCGTCTGTACAATTTATGTGTAATTTAAATGTAATAGATCTATTTTTCTCATATTCCGTCACGAAAACACAATACAAAGAATTCAAAATACAGTGAAGTATAACCAGTTACAGATTATTTTGTCACCAATCAAACTGAAACAGCAAAATTAAATTTAAATGCCTACATTTTGCCTCTAATGCTTTTAGTTGTTATTACTAGTATGTCGGATGCAGAAACGTGCAGAAATATTTTTATTGAATAATCCAGTTCTCCAATTTGTAGCTGAGTAAGGAGTATTAAATATTACTTCCTTGAACAAAAACATCAAAATGATCCATTGCGAGAAATCATTATTGTCGGAGTAAATTCATAATGGTAGACACACTGTCATTCTTTGGCATTAGCTTTACACACAGGCGCTTGGCACATTGCTTGGATAATAATCGTATTTAATATGTAGAATGTCTATATTGAACCTGATTATTCAATAAAAGAATCACCCTACGCGATATTAGTGTAGGCCTATAGGCCTACACGTTGACTGGCATTGTACCTATGGCTGCCTGGCTCGGGCACGGCGAACGCACTGCATAATCATCAATGTGTAGAATGTCTACATGACTTCATTATTTATTAAAGAATAACGGTACATGATATTACTGTACATGTCGGCTAGCTTAACCGAGCGGCTGTAGAGCTCTGCGGGGCTTTGGCCCGGCTTTGGCCTGTTGTCCACTGCTGCACAGACAGGAAGTCAAGGCGTGAAAGTAATTCACAGCCCGATTTCATAAATCAGCGAAATTCACGAACTCTGAGCGTTTCCGGTGATAAAAACTGGTCAACGGTCAGATGGTTGCATAAACAATCGATCGACTGGCCTCTTTTGCCTAAAATCATACCTTACCCTATGCTACTGGCGAGAAATCGTTCTGAAATCGGCTGGGCACACCAACCCAGCGCCGGCCATTTTGAATAAGCTGCATGCAATGTATGCGCCAGTGCATACAACCCTTGGCAGATGACGTCATTGCTCTTCTCTCATTGGACGCGTACATTGAATGCAGCTCATTCAAAATGGCCGGCGCTGGGTTGGCGTGCCCAGCCAATTTCAGGACAATTTCTCGCCAGTAGCATAGGGTAAGGATGCTTTTATTCCTGCAGTTGCCAGTAATTCCTGAAGTTGGCAGTAATTAAAAAACGCTGCTGCTCAGAGGTGCAAAGCAAGGCCTATAAAGTCATATAAAAAATTTTCGTGCATGGGCAAACACTTTTGTTCGCTAGGCAACAAAGAGCTGGGCGCAGATAAATAGCATCAGATGCGATAATGAGTATCGACAACGAGGCTGTTTTTCTACCTGCCGCTCAGCAGAGTATAAGGTGCAAACAAAGCCTATTAAGTCACAGAACATTTTCAGTGAACGGACGAACACTTTTGTTTGCTAGGCAACAAAGAGTTAGCGCAAATAAAGCGGGGGCGTAGTAAAAGAGCATCATATGCGATAGTGAGTATCGGAAACCGAAGCTGTACGCTGAAATGGATCTGCCTTTTTTAGTTGATTTTTACTTTCTTATTTGAATTTCTTCGTCGATATTCCCTCATTGGTTATAATGATGTACTGTATAGAACTTGATAAATATTTGATTCAAACACAAAACCCATGTCTACAATCCAATGTAAATATACAAAATGTGGTCTACAAATAAAAAAACAATCAGCAACATTTTATGAGGTTAATCAAGCTTGAAATCTGTCACATATGGTTTTATTAATGAAATATTCATTATTAGAAAACTCTTTGTTGTCAGGGTGATGATTATCTCTGAGTGTTATAAATGAAAAGGGTCACTTGAGTGCCAGCTTGTTTACCATAAACTTAAATGTGCAAACATGACTGACTGTACAATGTGGTTGGGAACGGGAGTCGCAATCTGATGAATATGATAGAAACTTTCTACAATAGTAAGAATAAGTAAGTAACATGGATTATGAAAGTCGATCAAAAAAAATGATAAAAATGGTTCAAATCTTTCGGGTGATGCATATTCTCGCGGTACCATATTGGGGGATAAACCTAAAGATAATAAGTCTTTAGAGGTGATGGGTTACACAGTTAAGTGTTAATTAATTTAAAGTGTCATTTTGACTTATTTTGCATCTACCAAACTAAAATCGTAGTTATCCTTATTACTGACTGATACCAAAAGATGCACATACATTGCTGTCGCCAAACTGAACACTTAAATTGTCTCTCACAAAGGAGTTGCATTTTCATTTCATAGTAAAGTTTTACATGAAATCGATAATCAACAAACATGTACGGCGGATACCCTAATTTATCAGAGATTTCTTTATTCAAATGTTTCGCGATAACACCGACATTGCCGCATTTTGATCTGACCAGGGCCATAAAATGAACTATTGTTTTCTGTCTACTAGCCCCTCTGAAAGTGATAAGATTACCTTCTATAGAAATGAATTCGCCTCTGCAAAGATATGTATCTGCATTGCATACCTGCATTGCTCAAACAAGGGATACTTCCAAAACAAGTCCAGTTAAAGAAAGTTAAAGAAAGTTATAATAAACATGTGTAAAAGAAGTTACAATGTAAGGAATTTTATCTATGCAAATGTCACCCTACAGCGCCATCTGTGGCAGAGGTCACAGTTCTCCCAGTCCTGTCCTCTTTTGCACGAGGACGCCTGCCAGACAACATCGCCATTTTCAGGCTCTACCTTGGTCAGTTTTAACATCACATACGGTATTTATATTATTCTTTTTTTCACAAGAAACTGTTCCCCCTATCCATATACTACTTCTCGGACATTCTTTCATATGCCGCCTAGGGGAATATATGTGCAGAAACTCACTCAGTAATTTCTGTTTGTCTGAAGTTCGTGTCTTTGTGAGGAGAATCAGCGGGGGTACCTTACATTCTCTGAGGACGTCGTAAGTGAGAGACATATAGCTGGATATAGTATTTTTAGACATTGGTACAAACGATCTCTACAGTGCACATGATTCCCCAAAGGCTATTGCTGAGAGGATTATTTTATTCGTGCAGAATCTCTATCGGCATGGCAGCGTTCGAGTTGTAATTGTTAGCCAGGTTTTGCATCGTGCCCGGTGTCCGGAAAACATCCGGGACTTCAATGCACGTGCAGACGCGCTGAACGAACAATTGAGGGAGTCTTTGGCGGGAAATCCCTTTGTGTTTTTCTGGTCACATGTCGGGTTATGGTGGTCATCTCTACCAGTATTCCACAGGGATGGGGTACATCTTAACGAGCTGGGCATTCGCCGGTACTATCGTAGTGTACGAGGTGCCCTACTTCGCGCTTGTCGAGCATTGGCATAGTACGTCGCCATGCCTTCGATCATTATATTTTTATTGTAGTATAGCTGTGGTCGAATGTCGACAGAGTGGCATCAGACTATGGCATGGGAATCGTGTGTGGATCTTGTTACATACCACTCCCCACGCGGCTTGTTTTACTGCGGTGCTTACAGCCCATTACAGGTCCCCATGTCGGGTGTTGCTGTTTTTACAGCTTGTTTATTTTCCACTTCGGTGGAATGTTCGCTGCTCTTGTAGCGCTGTCTTATTTTTCCACATTGTTGGATTCAGCTGTGTTTTTCAGCTTGTATTTTTCCCGTTCATTGTTGGGATCGGCTGGGCACGCAACTTTGTCATTTTGGCTGCGGAAGGGGTGGATGTTTTTTCAGGTCAGCGTCCCTGAGTGGATTCTCCATGCCGTGGATCTTGCTGCCACTCAACCAAAGCTTTTCTTTTCCTCATTACCTGCAGTCGTGCATATGTCCAATCGAGGAACGGGCAATTTCAGTTTTTTGCCTTAGATTTGCAATAGCTTCACATGTGACCAGCTGTCAAAAGTTTTGAACTATGGGTATTATAACCCCTTAAGTGGAACTCAGACAATTTCCTTTTTCTGCCTAGTTTTCATTTTCTTAGCTCATAGGCATGGCTCGAGGCAAAAAGATAACCCAGAAGAAGGCAGCTGGCTCCAGTATCACAAGTAAAAGAGCAAGTCGAACGGCTACAGCAGCCAGTACTAGGGCTACAAAGCAACGGGGAACATCATCAGCAGCAGTGGCTACAGCAGCCAGTAATAGAGTGACAAGGCAACAGAGAACATCAACATCAACAGGGCAAACACCTAACAACACGGCAGCATTACAGGCAACATTGCAGAACACTATAAAGCACTGAATACTGTAGCCGACAAGCTGATGGGAGTTCCTTCCAACCCAGCGCAAAATATGTCACAAACAACAAGTGAACAGCAAGTACTTAATGCAGTACAGGGTTCTTTGACCTCTATCACAGGTAACAGTGGGTTGGGCAATGATGCAAGGCCAAATAATATTGTACAACCTGTGCAGAACACCGTCAACAGTGTTGTAGGTGGCATTGCACAGCCCCCTGATGGCACTGGGATCAACCGACGGGTGTTGGAGTCAGTCACTTCACTAGCTTGTCTGTGCCACTTGTGCAACCCTTTCAGACAAAGTTAGGCAAAAAATTTGGTCTGGTGGTTTCATCGAGTTCAGCGCCCTGCTATCTAAAACCAAGCAGGAGCAGTATACATTATGTGTCCAAAATCCAGGTGACAGTGACACTCCATCCTTTCAGTTGGTTCCCACTGAAAAACATATCCCCATCAATTCTATTGACAAATGGATTTCAGCTTTTCAGGTTTTTGCAGCTGTGTATACTTCCAAATTCCCTCATGAGGCCCCCGCTCTGATGAAATACTTGGAAGTTATTCGTAATTTGGCAGCTTCAGGAGGTAATTGGAGGTTTTACGATGTTAATTTCCGTTTGATGAAACAGTCCACCCCTTTACCATGGGACCAGATTCACATCGAGTTATTCCTACGGGCCCGTACTCCCATTAAAGAAAGTGCAGAGTTTCACAAGCACAATAGGCAGCCTTTTCGTGGAAGCTTCGCAAAGGGTGTCTGCTGGAATTTCAGTGCAGGAAAAACATGTACAGGGTGTTCATATGAACACAAATGTTCCAAATGTGGCGGGGCACATCCAGTCACTAGGTGCAGGGCCACCACCAAGCCAGGGCAATCACAAACAGCTTTGTCCAAAGCAAATGCAGGACAACCTGCCAAACAGCACACCCCCTTTCCCAGCCAGCAAGCTACCAACGCCAATAAAAGTTAGCTCATTCGCAGGTTTTTTACAGGGCTATCCTAATGACTTGGCATCATATTTGCTACATGGTTTCACGTTTGGTTTTTCAATTGAGTTTGTTGGAGAAATCAGGACGACAACCTGTTGCAATCTTGTTTCAGCCATAGCACATCCCGCTTTGGTAAAGCAGAAATTGGACAAAGAATTGGCAGCAGGCAGAATCGCGGGACCTTTTCTCAAACCCCCTTTTGATCCATTTTGGGTTTCCCCACTTGGGTTGGTGCCAAAAAAAGTGCCAGGCGAATTCAGGTTAATTCAGCATTTATCATACCCCGAAGGGGAATCTGTGAATGATGGTATCCCATCAGTGCTAACAAGTGTTCATTATGCTAGAGTCGAGCATGCTATTGAGGCAATTCTGTCAATGGGTCAAGGGTGTTATTTGGCAAAAACTGATATCAAGTCAGCCTTCAGGTTGATTCCCATCAGGCCCGGGGAGTACCCTTTACTAGGCTTTCAATGGGATGGTAATTTTTTTTTGATAAATGCCTGCCCATGGGTTGTGCCACATCATGTAGAATTTTTGAGGCGTTCAGTACGTCACTAGAATGGGTTGCTACTCACAAACTTTGGGCAGCAGCAGTTCTACACATCCTTGACGACTTTTTGTTCTACAACCACAGTAGAAATTCATGGCTTAAGGACCTTCGCAACTTTTTAGCCTTTTGTGCAAAAATAGGCGTACCAATTGCAGAGGAAAAAACAGCAGGGCCTTCGACGACATTATGTTTTGCAGGAATTGAGTTAGATACAGTCAGAATGGAAGCCAGGTTACCCTTGGACAAGCTTTATAAATGCATGGAATTGGTGGAGCAATTTTTAGGCAAGTCTTGCGCCACCCTAAGGGAATTGCAATCCTTGATAGGTACCTTAAGTTATGCATGTTGTGTAGTTTCACCAGGCAGGGCATTCCTTCGACGTCTCATCAATTTAACACTGGGTCTCAAAAAACCATTTCACCATACACGTTTAAGACGTGAAGCAAAACGGGATCTGTTGGTATGGCAAACATTCCTAAGTAGCTTTAATGGCAAATCATTCTTCATTAGCCACAGTTCCCCTGGTAATCCATCCCAGCAGTTGCACACTGATGCTGCTGCATCACAAGGTTTTGGTGGGGTATTCCAGAATCACTGGTTTTATGGGGAATGGCCACACAAGTGGAAATCTCTTAACATCACCTACCTTGAATTGTACCCGATTGTTGTTGCTGTGGAGCTTTGGGGGCACAGGATGGCAAACCAGGAAATTTGGTTCATGACAGATAACATTGCAGTCGCAGAAATCATTAACCGGCTGTCCTCAAAGGACAATACTATCATGGAATTGGTACGCAGGCTTGTGTTGACATGTCTAAGGTGCAACATTATGTTTCGAGCAAAACACCTTCCTGGCAAGAATAACATTCTTGCTGATTGTTTATCACGGTTACAGGTTTCCAAGTTCAGGTCACAGGCTCCACCTGGTATGGATTTGCTGGCAACGGACATTCCTCAACACCTGCGGCCTCAGTCCTCCATAACCTTGACAAATTGTTAGATCAGTTATTGTCTCCTGCCACAAAAAGAGTCTATGCCAGAGCATGGACAGCTTTTTCCATTTTTCATTCACATTGTTTCAATCCCCCAGCATTAGCCTTGCCCATTTCCAAGGAAATATTAGCCATGTTTATTTCCCACCTCCAAATGAAGGGCATGTCATTCTCGACCGTTGCAACCTATATATCTGCCATCAGCTACGTTCACAAGCTTCTGAATTTAAAAAATCCATCAGACAGCTTCTTAATACACAAGCTATTGGAGTTCTTTAAGAAGCAGTCACCAGTTGTAGACTCTCGGCATCCCATTACCCTTCCAGTCCTACATAAGCTTGTGGGTGCACTCGACAAGCTATTAGGCAGTAATTACAGTGTTTTACTTTTCAGAGCCATGTTTTTGTTTGCGTTTTATGAGTGCACTCGTTTTAGCGAAATAACCTTCACAACAGAAGACTGCAGCCATCACATACTTCCACTGGAAGCAGTCTCTTTTACGGCCACAAAGGGCATAATTTCTAGCATGGAGGTGGCATTTACATCATACAAGCACTCACGAGGTGGTCCCGGCCACAAGATTGTTATCCCAGTCATGCAACCATCAGATTACTGTCCAGTGACAACACTGTACAATTACATTTGTAGACGAGGCCAAGGGCCAGGCCCGCTGTTTTGTCAGCAAACTTTGAGCCCCATACCTGTTCAGTTGTTCACAGAAAAGCTCAATGGTTGCCTTCATTTATGTGGCTTAGATCCAAAGTTTTATAAAACGCACAGTTTTCGTATTGGTGCAGCTACCACTGCATCCATGGCAGGCCTCTCAGACAATCAAATCAGGTGTCTGGGTCGCTGGAAGTCAAATGCCTTTAAGTCCTACACGCGTGCACCAGGCCTTTGGGCAAATGCTCAAAATCAATCAGCTAGCTATCAAACATAGACCTTGAGTTTGTAGGGTGGCTGTTCGCAGGGGCTGCAGCACCATTCAAGCATCAGGGTTCTGCTGTGTTATTG
The DNA here is from genome assembly GCF_041260155.1 of Ptychodera flava. NCBI lineage: Eukaryota > Metazoa > Hemichordata > Enteropneusta > Ptychoderidae > Ptychodera > Ptychodera flava. The sequence goes on from NC_091929.1 coordinate 11,973,662, forward strand.
TGTATGTTACCTAGTATTTTTATTAGTAACACATTTTTTCACATGTGTCAGGCATGGGGATTTTATCTTGTGGGGCCGACACAAGATGTGTCTCGTGGCGGATTTGGGACCCCACAAGATGGGGAGAATCTTCATAAAATGTTACAAAGATTTTTCTGGAGTTCATTGATTTGTTGTATTGTTAAAAGACCACCAATAGGTGGCACAATTATTGTAATTTACAGTTATTAGCAGACTGAGTATTGTAAGGCACACATTTTGTGCTGCGTATTATGGATCAACAATTTGATGAATAACTTGGTAGTTACGGTTTATAATTAAAAGGTCACCCATTGGGCGGCCCGTTTTTCTTCCAAAAGACATGAGTAGGGAGTGTTATTTGATAGATAGCATTTTGCCCAGGCGACTCATCACGTGCAAGGAGGAGCTGCCGGGACAAAATTCAGGACATTTGCAAGGGATAAAAGAAGTTACACTGTAAGGAATTTTATCTATGCAAATGTCACCCTACAGCGCCATCTGTGGCAGAGGTCACAGTTCTCCCAGTCCTGTCCTCTTTTGCACGAGGACGCCCGCCAGACAACATCGCCATTTTTCGGCTCTACCCTTGGTCAGTTTTAACATCACCCGCCTCCTCCCCACACCACCTCAGATGGCCTGTAGCCAAATTTCAAACTTTGTTTGTTCATTCTCTTCACTTTGTTTCGCGTGATGCTCTGGATTTGGGACCCCACAAGATGGGGAGAATCTTCATAAAATGTTACAAAGATTTTTCTGGAGTTCATTGATTTGTTGTATTGTTAAAAGACCACCAATAGGTGGCACAATTATTGTAATTTACAGTTATTAGCAGACTGAGTATTGTAAGGCACACATTTTGTGCTGCGTATTATGGATCAACAATTTGATGAATAACTTGGTAGTTACGGTTTATAATTAAAAGGTCACCCATTGGGCGGCCCGTTTTTCTTCCAAAAGACATGAGTAGGGAGTGTTATTTGATAGATAGCATTTTGCCCAGGCGACTCATCACGTGCAAGGAGGAGCTGCCGGGACAAATTCAGGACATTTGCAAGGGATAAAAGAATAATTACATTAAATGAGTTCTAGCTGCTGTGCAAAAACCGGCGACAGCTCTGATTGAATCTATTGACCTACACGCACTGTACAATCATTATATCCTGCAATCCCATAGAACGTCATATTATTAACGGCAAATCACGTTATCTTTGACGATTAACATCAAATTCGATAGAGTCAACTTTGGATCAAACTTAACGATCACGATTTTACTGAATTCAGTGTGGATTTGTTAGTTTATATGAATTCCGTTTGCAAGTTTAATAGTGAACGCCTCCGAATATTAACATCGGAAGGTGGATACCAGTTGTTTGCAACGAGACACGTAACAGCTGTACAACTTTATTTGTACCGGCTGCAACAAGATTATTATCATGTCAATGTCAGTGTTATTCCGCTGAAGATGCAGAATAGTCCACCTAAGCTACGTGGATGTTAATTGATAACAAATGCAATCCTGACGGATGCGACTGCATTTCATAAGTGGCATCTTTTCAATAGCTGATCTGACGCTGCCATCGATCGCTGATTGTTTACCGAACTTTGTTTATACAAAAAGTGTCTGGTCCCCGACATTCAGCAAAAGTGATGCGGCGATGCGGTTTTCTTTTTCCGTTTTTCCTTTTTTCTCCCTTTTCTTATTTCAAACAATGCTAACTGGCACTATTGATGCAACAGACATTGTATTTTTTTACATTGGCTGCATAATACTTCCCTTTTTCTTTTTAGAATGTTTGGACATGCAAATAGGGATATCAAGGATAGCTATGCTGATCAATATGTAACGCCCTGAAAAGCAACGACGCGCAGCTTCTGAAATGACGAGCGTGTTGACCAGAAACGATGTTTTTTCGCCTTATATACTTTGCAAATAGTCACCATGGCTTCGCGGAGTCGATACCGACATTCAAGTAATTAAATATTGATGCACTTCTCATGAATGATAAATGACAACACAATTCTAAATGGTAAGTGATTGAAGTACATAATTGTAATGTAGCAAAAGCTCAAATGCTATCTCTTACTAGAATGTAGCAAGGGTAATTCTTGAAGATAATAGCAAAACTAGTGTGACTGCCTGATTGTGAGAGGCATGATTTTAGTCCCCACGGACAGTGTCTGGAGACTCATAGTTTTGGCTATGTTCGTGCGTGTTTGCGTCCGCCCAACCGTCCGTTCACGCAGATATCTCAGCGATGCCTGCAGCGATTTTACGCACACTCGGTACAAGGATTACTCCTTCCGTCGTACATATGCAAGTCGATTTGTTTTTTCTTGATCCTATCCAATATGGCTGTTCTACGACCATTTTAATAAAAAACGGGGACTGTGTCATTGACAATGATTTTTTGAGCTTTATTTCTAGAGTGACAGCTGTAAATTTGACGAAATTTTTAGAGATGCTTGTCACACAGAGCTTTGACAGTACACAGTTGGTATTGCATCAGTTGATTGCTTATTTGCATATTTGATGAACTTTTGTAATGAGGGTTATAATCCTAGAAATACTGCACCAATTTTGATGAAAGTTTGTGAAGATCTGAAGCACACAATTTATACTAGTGTACAAAGACATTTAGCAGTGTCATAGGAATTCATTGCTAATTTGCATATTTAATGATTTTTCCTTTTTAGTGGGCTATCTCCAGAGCCACAACGTCAACTTTAATGGAACATGGTACAGATGTTCTTACCTCAGTTATGTTATATTGTGTGAATACACTAAGCAGTATCATGTCAATTAATTGCTTATATGCATATGATGAAATTTCATAAAAAGTGTGATATGTTTAGAAATGCTGTATCAAATGTGATGAAACGTGGCACAGATATTGATCTGTTGGTGTTTTAATGGCAAGTTGCTTACCCTTGTAAAGTATGAAAATTAAGGGGCACGGCCTTACTTGATAGCTCAACATTGTCAATTTTCTTAAAGACGAGACAATACGTTTTGAAATGACGTATGATGTGGCTGTATGACGTGGCTGTATGTGTTAATTTTTTTTAATATTGTTCTTCAAAAGGAGAAAATATTGTTTTCAATATAAATAAGAAAATATTACAGTCAAATAAATATAATTTTTGGGGGATTTCCATTGATATTCTACATGCAAATACCTTTCATTTGATATATCATTCGATAGTTTAAAGCTATGTTAGGGTTGTTATGGCCCTACTTGGCATCTCCACATCGTCAATTTTCTTAACGTAGAGACAATAAGCTTTCAAATGACGTATGATGTGGACAGTCACATGAAGGACAGTCACTCACAGGCGTACTACACCAACAGTACGACGACGACCTACTTTCGAACCCAACCTATGCAAATCGCAGTAACTGTAACGAACGGTACGCGCAGCAGGCTTATGATTAACTGATCACTACTTATGGCTACTTAATTTGCTTGCAGAATATCAGGGCTGTTTCACCTTTTGTCAATTGAAATATCTTCCGAAGTGACAATTTTGATGGCATTAACTAACGACGACGTAAATAAGCTACCATAATCCCTGTCCGAGCATGAATAATAGCTTATGCCTATGGGTAACCGACCATTGCCGAACAATAATGCCGAATATCGACCACATGATGTTCCAAGAATGCATGGCCAGGCAGGGTGTCACAGAAAAGAAAAGCTGGCATCGAAAACATTATTTTCGTGCGGTGTTGTCGGATTATGTCCAGTTCGTAGGCAAGCCATAGAGTTTTATGTGAAGAATTTTACGTTATCTTATTATGTGAATTGTGCTGTCGTCATTGTTGCAAATTTCAACACGATCTTCTTGTCGCTCACCCCGCTATCACGTAGTAACACGGGCCCTTGATAGCAGGAATCAGCAAATCGAAAGAATCAATTATTGCAGCCGATTGAAGACAATATTTCGGGTGATTGGATGTCTACATAGCTTTTGGATATAGTTGTCATGATGGCACCAACCTTGTCAAAATACTAATATCTCCTATAACTTAAAAGGACAAGTCAGGGCTATAACTCTTTCAAAAAGAGTACTACCGTAAACGCTCATGTTCATACCTATCACATTGATTTCCGACTCAAAACTTCATTGCAAATTGAAAAGTCACTAATCTGAATTTGTTAATACCTGAAGTCGGCTTTTTAAGCAAAATACCATACAAAAATGTACAAAGCGTTTATACGGTATGAATTTAAAACTTTAACATTTGGTGAATTTATAAGAACTGAGGGCTTTAATTTAGAGAAGTATTGCTCTCACCTTGCTTGTTGTGTTATCAATGTGATTTTATATGGACAGAGTTAGTTATGAGAGAAATTTTGGACCGTCTGATTTGGTGCAGCGTCAGTTGACCAAGCTCATCCATATAGCAGGCGCATTTCTTGTGTACTTGGTATTTTTTCCAGCATTTCAGAATTGGATCTGTGATGTGATCGGTACAGAACGTGGTTAAAGTGTGTCAGAACTAGATTGGTTCTTGAACTGTAAGCTGCTTGGAAAAAAGATCAGTCAACATTCCGCCAATCCATGACGAGGATGAGGTGTGAACAACGAGCAATTAGACTATCTATTATTTCACTAAACAGTAAAGGCGGAGCCTTCCTTTAAAAGGGCGCGAATTTATGGCGGCGTTCATTGTGTAAAGTGGGCAACAAATAGGCAACACGCTTGCACACGCTCCAGAGAATGCCACTTTTTAGGGTTTTTTTCCGGTCGCAAAAAAGTAGACAGACTGCCAAGCGGTCAGCGCGAAGCTGCTGCCGATCGAGCTCTGTGGTTATATTCAAATTCTGCTGCGACTGTAGGACGATTTTTAGGAAATCCGAGCGTTGGTGGTGGGGAATCAATGACCGTTGGTGATTTGAACCGACAGTCAATCAAAGCTTGTAAAAACTCTGTTTGCAGGATTAGAAAAATGCGCCAAAAGATTGAGATCAGTTTGTGTAATTAATTTTATAGAAATCAAACATCGTACTGGTCAAGTGTTTGACAGGGACGAGAAATCCACTAGTGCGTGAACTTGGGATTGAAAATTGCGGCTTTATTAAGCTTGTCACTGATACTCGTCTTCTTTTGTCTGCAAAGTAAATAGCCACACTTATGAGTGACAGCATGTTAATAGCTATTTGCATCTACGTCGTGGAAATAAATGCGTATCAATGCGTATGAAATAAGTTGGTTACCCATGATTTTCATAGTTTTAAAGGGTCTTTGGCCGGTCAATTTCTTGCGGCGTTACTTGGCATGTCGGTAACATGGTTTGGCAGCCATATTGGTTTTTAAACATAAGATTACCAGCAAATAATATTCACAATACTTCTTCTCCAGAACAAATACAACATTTGGACTTCGATTTTTCTCGTACCATCCTTGGTGTGTTTACTTTCAAGTTTGCAAAAGTCATGTGGATAAGTCACGTGGTTTAACGACTAAGTTGGATTTCACAAATACCCATTTAATGTTTAAAAAAATTCTGAAGAGCCAGCACATCGAATCAATTAAAACTTTTCTTGTATCATCCTAGGTATGAGTACTTTTGCGTTTGCCAAAGGCATTTTGATCGCATTTGGTGGCCCTATTTGGATTTTCAAAAAGTCAATTTAATCTGTAAAAATCTTCTTCTCCAGAACAAGCCCAACATTTAATTTGATATTTCAATTGTATCATCCTGTACCTGAGTACTTTAAAGTTTGTGAAAACACGTTTGTCGATCACACGATTTGTCAGCCATGTTTTTACGAAAAAACAAGCGAGTTAAATTAAAAAAATGCTTTTTCTGCTGAGCTAAGAATATATGAAATTTCTTGTAAAGCAAGCATGACGTCTTGTCTTTGCAATTTGCCGATAAGATATTGAGCTGCCACACGACCTTGGCGGTAATATGTATATTGAATTTTCAAAAAATTAATATTTTATTTTTTAAATTCTTCTTCTCCAGAACCAATGCAACAAATCAACTGAAATTTTGCTCGTATAATCCTTAATGTGGGTGCTTTCAAATTTACGAAGTCAACTGGATTGCTCACTAGAGGTTTGACCGCCATATTGTAGTTCAAAAAAATACGATTTAATCTTTAAAAACCTTCTTTACCGGAACCAATGTATCATTTGAATTGAATTTACTCCAATCATCCTTTATATCATAACTGTCAAGTGTGCAAAGCACATTTGAATCGGTAAAGTGATTTGGCGGCCATATTGGTTTACAAAAGACCTTACAATTACCACGAGATGAAACTTTAAATTCTTCTTTTTACGAGAACGAAAAGACCATGTAAAGCTCAAATTTTTCACATGGTATAATCGGTGCAAATACTTTCAACCATGCCAACAGCTTGAAACCCGTAAACGCTGCTTGCAGCTTGAATTTGTTTAATTTTCATTCATCGTCGTGTAGGGAAGCTGTCAGTTGCAAACTCATTACCCCTACTACAAAATTAATAAGTGCTTACACAAATTGATGTCTCTACTGGTCATTTTTAAGTGTGGATGTGTGGCTGTGGTGTATATACGAACTGATACGATGCGACGTGCTGTTGCACCAAAGTCACCCTTTACGACATTAAACAGATCTACCTTTTCTACAGTCGGCGACGACTGTGAAATACTACAATGTAGATCAACAAAGATCAATATCAATCTGCTTTCACATTTATTGCGAACAGTTTCTTAAAAAGTACTTTTACGGAGCCGTCTGTACAATTTATGTGTAATTTAAATGTAATAGATCTATTTTTCTCATATTCCGTCACGAAAACACAATACAAAAAATTCAAAATACAGTGAAGTATAACCAGTTACAGATTATTTTGTCACCAACCAAACTGAAACAGCAAAATTAAATTTAAATGCCTACATTTTGCCTCTAATGCTTTTAGTTGTTATTACTAGTATGTCGGATGCGGAAACGTGCAGAAATATTTTTATTGAATAATCCAGTTCTCCAATTTGTAGCTGAGTAAGGAGTATTAAATATTACTTCCTTGAACAAAAACATCGAAATGATCCATTGCCGGCAATCATTATTGTCGGAGTAAATTCATAATGGTACACACACTGTCATTATTCGGCATTAGCTTTACATACCTGTTGGTGTTCCTTCCACCCACCAAAGCAACGTCAAGGCAATAATGAATTGTGCTTTCATTGATAGACAGTAAGAATCGACCTTGCAGGAAAACAACAGTAAATTAGATTGTTTGATGTTGTCTGCCAAAGATTTCCATTCTTATTTATGAAATTTTGATGACACTTTCTTGTATACCATGTTTTGTCTCTAGTTAACGTCAGAATAGATTTGTGAAACATGCCAAACAACGAAGAAGTTGTTTGTATCGAGCTAATAATGTATGCTTGAAATGTTGATCTTTCAGCAAGGACCGTGGGAGTTAACCTTTATATGGCATATTGTGATCGATGCCCGATGTGATATTTCTGACGTAAGCAAATACCAGTTCAAATTTCGTTTGAATCGGTTGTTGATAGTAAACATGGCATGGTTATATATAGCTCGTGCTGGCCCTTGTTTATTCAAATAATTGAACGACACAACCATTGCGAACTAACGTTTTTCCTACCTGTCCCTCTGAAGAGCATAAAATGCTCTTATTCCCGCAGTTGCCAGTAATTGTTGAAGTTGGCAGTAATTGAAAAACGCTGCTGCTCAGCAGAGTATAAGGTGCAAAGCAAGGCCTATAAAGTCATATAAAACTTTTCCGTGGATTGGCAAACACTTTTGTTCGCTAGGCAACAAAGAACTGGGCGCAGATAAATAGCATCAGATGCGATAATGAGTATCGACAACGAGGCTGTTTTTCTACCTGCCGCTCAGCAGAGTATAAGGTGCAAACAAGGCCTATTAAGTCATAGAACATTTTCAGTGAACGGGTGAACACTTTTGTTCGCTAGGCAACAAAGAGTTGGCGCAAATAAAGCGTGGGCGTAGGAAAAGAGCATCATATGCGATAGTGAGTATCGGAAACCGAAGCTGTACGCTGAAATGGATCTGTCTTTTTTTCAGTTTATTTTTACTTTCTTATTTGAATTCCTTCGTCGATATTTTCTCATTAGTTATAATGATGTACTGTATAGATCTTGATAAATATTTGATTCAAACACAAAACTCATGTGTACAATCCAATGTAAATATGCAAAATGTGGTCTACAAATAAAAAAACAATCAGCAACATTTTATGAGGCTAATCAAGCTTGAAATCTGTCACATATCGTTTTATTAATGTAATATTCATTATTAGAAAACTCTCTGTTGTCAGGATGATGAATCATCTCTGAGTGTTATAAAATTAAACGGGTCACTTGAGTACCAGCTTGTTTTACAATAAAATTAAATGGGCAAACAGTGACTGACTTTACAATGTGGTTGGGAAAGGAAGTCGCAATCTGATGAATATGATAGAAACTTTCTACAACAGTCAAGAATAAGTAAGTAACATGGATTATGAAAGTCGATCAAAAAAAATAAATGATAAAAATGGTACTAGTCTTTCAGGTGATGTATATTCTCGCGGTACCATATTGGGGGATAAACCTAAAGATAATAAGGCTTTAGAAGAGATAGGTTACACAGTAAAGTGTTAATTAATTTAAAGTGTCATTTTGACTTATTTTGCATCTACCAAACTAAAATCGTAGTTATCCTTATACTGACTGATACCAAAAGATGCACATACATTGCTGTCGCCAAACTGAACACTTAAATTGTCTCTCACAAAGGGGTTGCATTTTCATTTCATAGTTAAGTTTTATATGAAATCGATAATCAACAAACATATACAGCGGATACCCTAATAATCAGAGATTTCTTTATTCAAATGTTTCGCGATAACACCGACATTGCCGCATTTTGATCTGACCAGGACCATAAAATGAACTATTGTTTTCTGTCTACTAGCCCCTCTGAAAGTGATAAGATTACCTTCTATAGAAATGAATTCGCCTCTGCAAAGATATGTATCTGCATTGCATATCTGCATTGCTCAAACAAGGGATACTTCCAAAACAAGTCAAGTTAAAGAAAGTTAAAGAAAGTTATAATAAACATGTGTAAAGAATAATTATCGTAAAATGAGTTCTAGCTGCTGTGCAAACACTAGCGACAGCTCTGATTGAATCTATTAACCTACACGCACTGTACAATCATTATATTCTGCAATCCCATAGTAAGTCATATTATTTAACGGCAAATCACGTTATCTTTCACGATTTTCTACATCAAATTCGATGGAGTCAACTTTGGATCAAACTTAACGATCACGATTTTGCTGAATTCAGTGTGGATTTGTTAGTTTATATGAATTCCGTTTGCAAGTTTAATAGTGAACGCCTCCGAATATTAACATCGGAAGGTGGATACCAGTTGTTTGCAACGAGACACGTAACAGCTGTACAACTTTATTCGTGTCGGCCGCAACAAGATTATTATCATGTCAACGTCAGTGTTATTCCGCTGAAGATGCAGAATAGTCCACCTCAGCTACGTGGATGTTAATTGATAACAAATGCAATCCTGACGGATGCGATTGCATTTCGTAAGTGGCATCTCTTCAGTAGCTTATCTGACGCTGCCTTCGATCGCTGATTGTTAACCAAACTTTGTTTACGCAAAAAACGTGTCTGGTCCCCGAAATTCAGCAAAAGTGATGGGGCGTTGCGGTTTTCTTTTTCCATTTTTCCTTTTTTCTCCCTTTATTATTTCAAACAATGCTAAGTGGCACTATTGATACAACAGACATTATCTTTTATCACTGGCTGCATAATACTTCCGTTTTCTTTTTAGCATTTTTGGACGTGCAAATAGGGATATCAAGGATAGCTTTGCTGATCAATATGTAACGCCCTGAAAAGCCACGACGTGCAGCTTCTGAAATGACGAGCACGTTGACCAGAAATGATGTTTTTTGGCCTTATATACTTTGCAAATAGTCACCATGGCTTCGCGGAGTCGATACCGACGTTCAAGTAATTAAGTATTGATGTACTTCTCAAGAATGATAAATGACAACAGAATTCTAAATGGTAAGTGATTGAAGTACATAATTGTCATGTAGTAAAAGCTCAAAATGCTATCTATTACTAGAATGTAGCAAGCATAATTTTTGAGGATAATAGCAAAACTAGTGTGACTGTCTGATTGTGAGAGGCATGATTTTTAGTCCCCACGGACATTGTCCGGGGACACATAGTTTTGGCTATGTCCGTGCGTGTGTGCGTCTGCCCATCTGTCCGTTCACGCAGATATCTCAGCGATGCCTGCAGCGATTTTACGCACACTAGGTACAAGGATTACTCCTTCCGTCATACATATGCAAGTCGATTTGCTTTTTCTTTATCCTATCCAATATGGCCGTTCTACGGCCATTTTAATAAAAAACGGGGACTGTGTCATTGACAATATTTTTTTGAAAAAGAGGTCTATTTCTAGAGTGACTGCTGTAAATTTGACTAAACTTTTTAGAGATGCTTGTCACACAGAGCTTTGACAGTACACAGTCGGCATTGCATCAGTTTTTGGTTTTTTTATCTTTTATTAAAATGCCTTATGTTATATATACGAAAGAAATACAGAATAAAAGGAAATCATTACGAGAAAAATTGGAAGAAAAATATAAACTTTAAAATCGAATTATTAACTTTCTCGAATATTTCCATTACATTTGCTCTATGATATATTTTTTTCTCTAAGTTGTATCTCAAGGTAAATTCATTCTTTAATATAACTTCAATTGGTGTGTTTGTCTGAAATATCCAATATTTATGGATACTTCATTTACCCAGTAAAATCAAAAGTTGCAGGACAGAGTTATAGTCTTTTGAATTGATGTTTTCAAAAGAATCAGCAAATATTATATTAAGAGGCGTCACTCGTAGGGTTTCTCCTGTAATATTACAGATAATGTTGTTGACCTTTGTCCAGCACCTTTCAGCGATTTTACAATCTAGAAATCTATGCTCCAAGGAATCTACTTGAAGACAAGCTGGACAGTACATGGAATCTTTCAGTTTCCAAAAGTACAAATATTTGTTACACGGAAGTAAACGATTTAGAAGTTTCCATTGGAATGCTCTTAACTTTATCTCATTAGTAATGGTGTACACACGTTTCCAAATAATGTAACATTCAGCATCTGTATAACTTGGCATAATTTGAAGACTGTGAAACCATTTTTTAAGTATGTTACTGGTTTAGATTGAATGATGCTGTAAAAGTTTTGTGTAAAGTGTCTTACGAGTCAATTTACTGAGTGACAGTTTTGAATCATTGATAACAACACCATAGTCATCTTCATCAACATTTTTTGCATAAAAACAACTAAATTTGTGAGACCAATCAAGTAATAAGTGTTGAACAGTGTTAGGACTGGTATTTACACTATACCATGCTTTCAAAACTTTCACATAAAAGTCTGGTAAAATTGACAGAACTTGACTTGGAATCATCTTACGCCACACAACAAATTGTTGTAATAAATTCGTCGACTGATCTAACTGAAAAAAGGACCATGGTAAAATAGACCATGTCGCATCTCTACTTTCAACTAGTCTTTTAACCCACATGGCATACATTGCTTTTATCTTAAATTGTACATTAACATGCTTTAGACCGCCATAGTTGTATTCTCTTTGGAGAACCCTATTTGAAATTCTCCTTTTACCCTTGACAAAATTATCAATAAGAATCTGAATTTTACAGCAAATATCGTCAGGGATACCAATGACAGATGACAAGTATGCAATTTTTGACAATACTAAAGATTTTGTGACGAGAATTTTACCATATAAAGTAAGATGGCGTCTTTTCCATGACGCTAGTAAGTTTTCAATGGCAGTTATTTTATCTGTCCAGTTTAGTCTCTTACACAACTCATCGTCGTGTCCAAAGTAAACACCAAGTGTTTTGACAGGATCCATTGTCCAGCAGATGTCACCCACTTTCTCTGTAATTTGTCTGTAGCTACCTTGCCACATTCCTTTTGTTTTTTTTCTTGTTAAGTTTTAGACCACTGCAACTATAAAATCTGTCCATGATAAAAAGCTAATGTTCAATCGAAGCTTTGTCACGTACAAAAGTAGTCGTGTCATCTGCTAGTAAGGAAATGTTTGCTTCACGATCACTGTTGTTATGAGTTGGTAACTTAACACCCTTTATATTTTCATCATGTCTAATTCTGCATGCTAGCATTTCAATGGCAAGTACGAACAGCAAAGCCGAAAGAGAGCAGCCTTGTCTTACACCACGATGTAAATTGAAAAAGCTGGAACACCAGCCTTTATACAAAATACAGCTTTGAATATCTGTATAAAGAGTTTTAACCCACTGACAAAAGGACTGACCAAACTGAAAACGCCGTAACACTTCATCGATGTACATCCAATTGACACTATCAAAGGCCTTTTCATAGTCGACAAAAATAATTGCGCTGTTAGCTTTATGTTTTCTGGACAGGTGGAAAATATCAGAAATAAGACGGACGTTTTCACCGATGTAACGCCCTTTTATGTACCCAGTTTTATCTCTGTGAATTAATGAAGAAAGGACACGTTTAAGTCGATTTGACAGTGCTTTGGTAGCAATCTTATAGTCGGTATTAAGAAGAGTTATCAGTTAATTGCTAATTTGCATATCTGATGAACGTTTGTAATGTGGGTTATAATCCTAGAAATACTGCAGCAATTTTGGTGAAAGTTTGTGCAGATCTGAAGCACACAATTCATAATAGTGTACAAAGACATTTAGCAGTGTCACACGAATTCATTGCTAATTAGTGGTCTATCTCCAGAACCACATTATCAACTTTTATGGAACATGGTACAGATGTTCTTATCTCAGTAATGTAATATTGTGTGAAGACACTAAGCAGTATCATGTCAATTCATTGCTAATTTGCATATGATGATGAACTTTCATAATAAGTGTGATATGTTTTGAAATGCTGCATCAAATTTGATGAAACGTGGCAGAAATATTGATCTTTTGGTGTTGAAATGGCAAATTGCTTACCCGTGTAAATTATGCAAATTAAGGAACACGGTCTTACTTGATAGCTCAACATTGTCAATTTTCTTAAAGAAGAGATAATACGCTTTTAGAGGACGTATAATGTGGCTGTATGACGTGGCTGTATGAGTTAAAGTTTTAAAATATTGTTATTCAAAAGGGGAAAATATTGTTTTCAATATGAATAAGAAAATATTTCAGTCAAATCAATTAAACTACTTTTTGATATCCATTCTGTGTTCAACATGCAAATACCTTTCATTTGATATATCACTCGATAGTTTTAAAGTATGTTTAAGTGGTTATGGCCCTACTTGGCAGCTCCACATGGTCAATTTTCTTCAGCTGACTATGATGTGGCTGTATGTAAGGTTTGTACGTAAAACTCCTATAGTAAGGCCTCTTTTCTGGATTCGCCGTTCGCCCTTATAACCGTCTCGCGTTCTACAAGGACAGTCACTCACAGGCGTACTACACCAACAGTACGACGACGACCTACTTTCGGACCCAACCTATGGAAATCGCAGTAACGTGAACAAACGGTTCGCGCGGAAGGCTTATGATTAGCTGATCACCAGTTATGGCTACTTAATTTGCTTTCAGTTTATCAGGGCTGTTTCACCTTTTGTCAATTGAAATATCTTCCGAAGTGACAATTTTGATAGCATTAACCAGCGACGACGTCAATAAGCTACCGTAATCCCTGTCCGAGCATGAATAATACCTTGTGCCTATATGGGTAACCGACCATTGCCGAAAATAACGCCGAATATCAACCGCGTGATGTTCCAAGAATGCATGGCTAGGCAGGGTATTTAGGCATTCGCCGCCAACGTTATCATTTGACATCTCACTAAGTGCCTCATAGATTGTTACCGCTGCGGCCAGTGTTCATCCAAGGTCAAGTTACATAGTGTTAGCAATGTTGACGCTGACTGATATTTTGTGGTCGCAACATAATGTGGTTTGAGTTGTTGTTGTCGCATTTGAAGTTGACGGCGTCGCTAAAGTTATGTTGTAGCCGGGTGGTATTTTTTGTATATTTCGACGGAAAACTTTTTTGTTTTCTACCTATGCATTTTCAATGGGGAAAGAGTTTCCGCCGGGCAGAGCTGCAGTGTCAACACAATTAACATATTTGACGTCATATTAATTAGCTCTGCGCAACCAAGTCATAGGCCAATCATGAGAGGGTCATTTTCAGTGATTGACTTTGAAAGGGACGCTAGTGACATCATGGTCTCAGTTGGTGACTATTGACATTCAAATGAGCAGTCTTTACAACAATTAACTCCAGCTCGAAATACTGCTCACGAGGCTAGACGGTAGTGGGGACGGAGGTACGGAGGCAAGCGGACGAAAAAGGAATCTAGGCTAGTGTATTATATGTTGTCAGCACTTGTGTGCTAAGGCACAGTCCGAACGGTGTTTAAGGCGTGTCAGAACTAGACTGGTTCTGAAACTAGAAGGTGCTTGTAAAAAGGTCAGTAAACTTTCCGCCGGTCCATGACGAGGGCGGCAAGTTATAGGCGAGCGGCAGACTCACCTATTTTTCACACTTAATGTACCCAACTTACATACGGCCATATCATACGTCATTAGAGATAGTTTATTATCTCTACTTCAAGAAAATTGACGATGTGGAGCTGCCAAGAAGGGCCATACCCCCCCCTAATTTGCATAATTCACACGGTTATCCAATTTGCATAAATGTGATATAAAATTAGAAATGTCATTGTTAACTACTCCAATCATACTTTTAAACTATCGAGTGATATATGAAATGAAAGGTATTTGCATGTAGAATGCAACATGCATATCCAAAGAGATATGTAAATTGATTTCACTGAAACATTTCCATATTTATTGTGAAAAAATTATTTTCCCCTTTTGAATAACAATATTTTAAAAATTTTAACACATGCAGCCACATCATATAGTCACATCATACGTCATTTGAAAGCTTATTATCTCTACTTTATGAAAATGGACAATGTTGAGCTGTCAAGTTGGACCATACCCCCCTCATTTGCGTAATTTACACGGGTACCCAATTTGCATAAATGCGATGTAAAATCAGAAATTTACTGTTAACTACTCCAAACATACTTTTAAACTATCGAGTGATATATCAAATGAAAGGTATTTGCATGTAGAATACAACTTTGATATCCAAAGATATATTTAAATTGATTTCACTGAAATATTTTCATATTTATATTGAAAAAATATTTTTCCCTTTTGAATAACAGTATTTAAAAAAAATTAATACATACAGCCACATCATACAGCCACATCATACGTAATTTGAAAGCTTATTATCTCTACTTCAAGAAAATTGACAATGTTGATCTGTCATGTACGGTTGTTGCTCCTAATTTGCATAATTCACAGTGGTACGCAAATTACAGAAATGTGATATAAAATTAGGAATTTATTAACTACTCTAAGCATACTTTAAACTATCGAGTGATATATCAAATGAAAGGTATTTGCATGTAGGATACAAAATAGATACTCAAAGAGATATTAAAATGATTTTATTGAATGTTTTTCATAATTATATCGAAAAATATATTTTCCCCTTTTGAATAACGATATTTTAATAATTTTAACACATATAACTACATCATACAGCCACATTATACGTCACTTGAAAGCCTATTACCTCTGCTTCACGAAAATTGACGATATGCAGCTGCAAAATAGAACCGTAACTCTTTAATTTGCATAATGCACACGGGTACCTAATTTGCATGGGTCCGATATAAAATTATAAAAAATCCATTGTTATGTACTCTTTACTTGCTTTTAAACTATCGGGTGATATATCGAATGAAAGGTATTGGCATATAGAATGGAACTATGAATTCCAAATACGTTTCTAAAATATTCTTATTGAATATTTTTACTTAAATCGCCAATATCTTGACTTATTTTTAATATTCATAAAATTGTGCAGGAAATACGAATAATGCCCACATTATGCAAAATAAGAATAAAATATATACAAAATAAGAATAATTCAGTAACACACAGAACAAATATCGCTCTGACTGAGATTCAGAGACAATGTATGATTTTCATTGGAACCCAACACGAGCTTAATAAATTCATGTCAAACATTAAAAAATGCATCCTACTCTGAAATTTTCGGAAGCTCTTCTCAAAAAATCACATCTTTATACCTCATTATCTGTGAAGGTCATCGGTGCAACAAATTAACATTCTCGACTTACGAACACACACACAAAACCAACAGATACCAGATTCCAATTAATGCAATCAAACGGCAACATTACGATACATTAGAACAATTATACCACAACAATACGGTACAAAATACAAGATTTTTTCGAGATAAAAGTAATGAAGTAAAAATAAAAATTAAAAGGAATTTTAGATCTTGTTTGATTATTACTAACTTTAGAACAATCGTATGACATTTAATTGTTATTCGATTTTCATTGAATTGCCTTCGAAACCTTGGAATCGCAAAAAGTAAAAGGGAACCAAAATATTTTCAGGTCCCCTTTAGGCAGATCAAAACTTTCAAGTGCTCCTCTACTATCCCTCAAAATTTCGATTCCACCCCGAATTCCTCCGCCCCTCACCACCATTAGTTGTGAACGTAGCCTAATCACATACATATGAAACAGAAATATAAGCGTTACACCTATGCCAAACAAAACCTACAACAGCTTGATCTCCCATTCACATGAGCACACACAAACACAACCAGACCGAAACGGTAGACATTCTAGCACTGTCACAGTACTCTTTCCACTCCAGTGCAGATTCAGGGCAGGATACATAGATAAGGGATACGTCTCGCCATGGCAAATCAACAATTAACACAAAAAAGCCAAACATAAACATACACAAAATTCAAACAACTATAAGATATGAACGATGTGTGGAGTTGCTTTCTTCCTTACTTGAACAAACTTAACTTCAGTGAAACAACGTGGCCAAGTAGTGCACACTTTTCACCAACCGAAAATGAATTTTAAGCGACTGATGAAGACAACTCTATTCTGGAAAGGTAGCATGAAAGGATCGCACTGTCACAGTACTCTTTCCACTCCAGTGCAGATTTAGGGCAGGATACATAGATAAGGGATACGTCTCGCCATGGCAAATCAACAATTAACACAAAAAAGCCAAACATAAACATACACAAAATTCAAACAACTATAAGATATGAACGATGTGTGGAGTTGCTTTCTTTTATTACATGTCACCAGTTGTGTCTGCTGTCAAATTAATCTTCCATGCACAAGGCAGCTATAACTGTGGCAACCCTTTTACTCATGACAAAACTGTTTAAGAAGAGGATGATGAATTTGTAGAATTACTAGATGTACTGGAAATGAATGACACTGTATCGCCATGAATGACTTGGATCATGAATCATGCCATAACTTTGACTACAGCTTACTCTCACACATTGTTTCGGCTACATAGTTACTTTTCAACAACTACAATATTGTCGTTCATGGGGATCTTTCTTTATGTTTGGACTTAATAGTAATAGTAATATTATATATATATATATATATATATATATATATATATATATATATATATATATATATATATATATATATTAGTGCTGTTGCCTTGGTTACAACAGTACAAGAAAATGTTGGTATACTTGAGTGACGTTAAAAGGTTTTCATATGCTGTGAATGGGTATATTATACTCCATACAAAGGGCATGTTTTGAGAAACGATCTCTGACCTATGAAAACAAGACATCGGTATCGGCAGACAAGAAGAGCCATTCATATGTTTTGAAATATACATTAAATAAACAAAATATTCATTTCCAGACCTCATTTCAGCTGTTTGTTCTCCGTGTTCTAGGCACTTTTTGCACATCATAATGCATGTGGTTGCATTGATACTGCTGTTAAATTTTTTTAAGTACCGTTATTCAAAAGGGGAAAATTACGTTTTTCACTACAAATATGAAAATATTTCAGTAAAACCACTTTGTATATCTCTTTGGATGTCAATTTTATTTTTGACATGCAAATAATTTTCATTTGATACATCACTCCGATAGTTTAGAAGTATGTTTAGAATAGTTAATGAATATTCTAATTTTACATTGCATTTATGCATATTGCTTACCTGTGTAAATTATGCAAATTTAGGGATAGGGCCTTACTTGATAGTTCAACATTGTCAATTTTCTTGAATTAGAGATAATAAGCTTTAAAATGACGTATGATATGGCTGTATGATGTGGCTGTATATGATGAAATGTTTATAATATTGTTATTCAAAAGGGGCATATATTTTTTCAATATAAATATGACAATATTTCAGTGACACCAATTTAAATATCTCTTTCGATATCCATTTCGTATTCTACATGCAAATACCTTTCATTTGATATATCATTCGATAGTTTAAAAGTATGTTTAGAGTAGTGAACAATGAATTAGTAATTTTATATTGCATTTTTGCGAATTGGTTACCCTTGTAAATTATGCAAATTAGGGGCTACGGCCGTACTTGACAGTTCAACATTGTCAATTTTCTTGAAGTAGAGATAATAAGCTTTCAAATGATGTATGATGTAGCTGTATGTTGTAGCTGTATGTGTTAAAACTTTTAAAATATTGTTATTAAAGAGAGGAAAATATTATTTTCTATGTAAATATGAAAATATTTCAGTGAAATCAATTTAAATATGTCTTTGGATATCAAAGTTGTATTCTACATGCTAATACCTTTTATTTGATATATCACTCGATAGTTTAAAAGTATGTTTACAATAGTAACAGTGAATTTTATAATTTTATATCGCACTTATCGAAATTGGATACCCGTGTGAATTATGCACATTAGGGGGGTATAGCCCTACTTGGCAGCTCCACATCGTCAATATTCTTAAAGTATAGATAATAAGCTTTCAAATGGCGTATGATGTGGCCGTATGTAAGTTGGGTACATTAAACTCCTAAAATAAGGCCCTTTTTGTGGATTCGCCGCTCGACTATTATGGCGACGTTCATTGTGTAAGTGGGCAAAAGCAGGCAACATGCTTACACACGCACCAGAGATTGCCACTTTTAGATTTTTTTCCGGCCGCAAAAAAGCAGACAGACTACCAAGCGCTCAGCTGCCAATCGAACTCTGTGTCTATATTTAAATTATAACTTGACTGGGAGACGATGTTTAAGGAAATCCGAGCGTTGGTGGTGGGGAATCAATGACCGTTGGCGATTTGAACCGACCGTAAATCAAAGGTTTATATATAATCTGTTTGCTGGATAAGCAAATTGTGCCAAAAGGTTCAGATCAGTTTGTGTAATTAATGTTATAGAAATCAAACATCGTACTGGCTAAGTGTTTGACAAGGAGGATAACTTCTGTAATGCGTGAACCTGGGATTGAAAATTGCGGGTTTAATAGACGATTTTCCGCTGATTGCGAGATCTCGCGAGACTTTAATACATGCCCGTAGAAACAGGATTCCAGCTTAGTAATACAGGTCAAACTTTGTATAGAACTAGAAAAAGTGCAGAACTGAGCAAAGATTGCAACTTCATATATTTTATGCAGTGTTTAACGTAATTAGCGACTTGTCCTGTTTTACGCAGTTTGTCCTGTGTTGCGAGAACACGTCCACTGCGAACCACATATTATCGCGATATCTCAGAATGTCTCGCGCGGTTCGGAACATGGTCAATTAGCTCGCCTGATACGATCGTCTTCTTTTGTCAGCAAAGTAAATAGCCACTCACAGAAGTGACAGCATGTTGGTTCCCATTTGCATCTACGTCGCAGAAAACCATGTATAAATGCATATCAAATAAGCTGGTTACCCGTGATATTCATAGGTGGAAAGGGTTTGCGGCAGGCATTTTGATCGCATTTGGTGGCCATATTGGACTCCAAAGAAGCCAACTTCATCTATAAAAATCTTCTTCTCCAGACCGAACCCAACATTTGTATTATCAATCGTACCACCCTGTTTATGAGTATTTTAAATTTTTTTGAAAACATTTTAGTCGATCACATGATTTGTCAGCCATATTTTTGCAAAAAAGCAAGCGAGTTAAATTCAAATATTGCTTTTTTTTCAGGTGAACTAGAGGTCCGGTCTATTTGAACTTTCTTGTAAAGCTAGCATGACGTCTTGTCTTTACAGTTTGTAAATAAAATCTTGAGCCGGCACATCCTCTTGGCGGCTTTATTGAATTTTCAAAAAATGAACATCTGAATTTTTAAAAATCTTCTTCTCCAAAACTTAAGCACCATTTCAACTGAAATTTTTCTCCTATTATCCTAATGTGGGTACTTACAAATTTGCCAACTCAACTTGATTGCTCACGAGAGGTTTGGCGGCCATATTGAATTTCCTAAAAAAGGAACATCTTAATTCTTAAAAGTCTTCTTCTCCAGAACCGATACACCATTTCCACTGTAATTTTGCTGGTATTATCTTCAATGTGTTACTTTCAAATTTGCGAAGTCAACTGGATTACTCACGAAAGGTTGGCGGCCATATTGGATTTCAAAGAAATACCATTTAATCTTTAAAAAGCTTCTTTACGGGAACAAATGTATCATTTGAACTGAACTTTTACTCGAATCATCCTTTGTTTCATAACTGTGAAGTGTGCAAAGCAAATTTGAATCGGTTGCGTGATTTGGCGGCCATATTGGTTTACACAAGAACCTACAATAAACACGCATGACAGCCCTGCGCCCACACAGAACTTGAGAGGTACAAACCGTCGATTTGGCCTCAAACGACGTTCTCCACCCCGTCTATTAGTTATGCATACATTACTACTTTAATAGAAGACGCGCTTGGCACTTTGGTCGTCTTAGTGAACGATCGGCTGTTCCAATTATAAGGTTTCCATCTGGCAACGCCACTGTCGTCGACCACTGACAATCCAATAACATATTCACGACATCACGTTGCTATAGGGTGACATGAATCTTTGAATCTTCATTGATTTTGGCAATGAATTCGACTAGTTCATGTTGTTTTCCCTAAAGACCATGAAAATATCCTCTCTAAATCTTTACCAGAGAGCTATTCGTGCCTCGTTCTGTTGGATGATTTTCCTTTCAAGATCGCGTTATGTAATTTCGGCTATCTTAGGGGATGATTTGGAGCCCATTGAGCATCCGTAGATTTGTTGATAGTTCCCTTTGAGTATAAATGTTAGCATTGATAACATGCTTCGTGCTTCATAGGTGTTTTTTAATTAACGTTTTGTGTTTCATGTAAGGCTTTGCCGACTAGTTTCATTGCTTCATCGTGCATAGTGTTTGTGTACATAGACACAACGTCAAGTGTGACGAGAATTGCATTTTTCGGAACTCGGACAGTTTCTGTTTTTCTGTTAGCCTAGAACTTATTATTCGTCGCTTTGGGCCTTCTTCCGGACGAAGGCTAAAGCGACTACTAGGGTCGATGCTGGTTTTCTGTAAGGGGTCAGTTGAATCTCGTAGGCATGTTTTTTGTTTGGCGACGATCGGTTTAATGTTGTAATCTTGTAGTAGTGTTGTAGTCGAATTGAGAGACGTTGTGTGTAGGACTTGCAATTGAACAACCACTAATAATTGGTCTTCCTACACATGTTGCACCAGAAGGGGGAGTTTTGTATACTTTAGGTGTTCGTGTACATTTTTTTTGTAGGATCAGGGTTCTTCAATAATTGTAGAACATTGTCATGTGTTTGAATGTATTGAGATCAATGTATTCTTTAACGTACAATTCTGAAGCCAGATTGTATACTTCTATTTTATAGTCTCAGAGTTGTTCACTGTTAGTTGCTTATAGTTTTTTCGTTGCTCAGCTGTCTTTCATACTCTTTTATGTATTCTTTAGTTTCGATGATGCCAATGCCTGTACTCTTGTGGAAGGATGAGATCGTTATTTGTTTATGATGATTTTTGATAGTGTTCGAAGCGCCATTGTTTTAGACTTACTCCAAGTCTGTTGGCATATTGTAGCCGGAATGAACACATGTTTTAATGCATTCGACCGTTCTCTCATTTGATTGGCTGCTTTAAAGTTGCAATATGGATCAGAATTGACCTTCACATTTCGAAGATTTAACTTTATAGAAAAATCCACAACAATTTCATTTGCAGATTCGACCATTAACAGGAACACGGGGATGACTGTAATCTGAGTAAATTGATTTAATTACCAAATAAATTGCTGTTTTGGTACGTACTGTTTGCGAGAGTAAAGCACAGAATTTGAAACGTCATTTTTACTATTTGAATATGTACGCATGCGTATTTGATGCATGGTAACGGTTTATGAAATTGCAACATCGTGTCAACATGCCTAGCTAGCCTTCTCACGAGCAGTCAGGTCTCTGCCCGCGCCCTGGGTCTCTGCTGACTGATTCGAAAACTGGAAGAAATTGGCAAAAAATGTCGGCAAAATAAACATTGTTTGGTCAGATCGAAAGATGGAACCAGAAAATGAGTGACACGCGACTACTGCACCACGACGAGGAGGCAGACTCTGTCTACAGTTCCTTTCAAAAACACTAACGTCGTCACTGTGTGGTGATCAGCTTCGCTGTGCGGACCCCACGATTTGTAATGTGAACCGGGCCATAGGCCCCCCCCCCCCGCAAGGAAATAACTTAGATCTGTTAGCATTCATTGATAATCTATATCCTTCGGGTCAAATATGCATTTTTCGGAAACAACGAAAAACGGCAGTCTCCATCATAATGGCATGGCATGGTCTCATATACGACGCGTCGATCGACGCGCTGACATGGCCATGCAAGACCAGACTGAGGGGCAAGACAGTTGCCGAACTTCTGCAGTGGTGGATGATACTGAAGTGGGCAAAGCTTTCAAATAAATATAGCGAGCAGATACCTCGCCTTTTAACATGAAAAATGTAACAACATGCAACGGGGAGAGGATTGCGGAAACGCTGTCAGGCACGCGGTGAACACAACCAGATCAGTGTACGTGGTCTGGACGCTCGATCGATCGAGCGTACACAGTAGGTGCCTCACGGCGCGGCACTGACATATATGTATATGGGTGAGAAAAATCAATCACACGATCTTTTGTAGAGCTGTACTTTATCATATCGATATACTTATATTTCTGAAACATTGTGATGCTACCAAAGTTAGGCAAACGCAAAGTTTACAATGAATTATCATTATATATGTCCAGTTCTGTCAGCGTAACAACATCGCCCCTCCAACGTGCACTCCAGTGCGACGTCATCACTCTTGGTTGTACTTGTCACGTGCACAGCAGAAAACGCCAATGTTTTTGTTTTGAAAGTTTGTTTACAAAACAGCTTTTCTAGGCGGCCGCAACGTATCAAAATGAACGTACTTGTGTGTCGGCATTGGTAAGAGGCTTAGCTAAGAAGAGTACTTCAACGTACTATGGTCTATTTGCTTTAGTTTTACGAAAAAATATCGACAATTCTGATCCATATTGCAACTTTAATCTTTTGTGTTTCAACGTTTTTCTAGCGAGTTTTAGTACTGACGAATGGTCGAACCCGAAACGCCTGCGTTTTTATTCTCTGCGCTTTGCAAGAGTTTTATTTCCCGCTGGTCGGTCAGTATTTTACTGTATTTGTTTTAACGTGTTGCAGCTTTTATCATCTGCTTTCTAACAAGTATTTTATCTTTCGTTGGTCGACCTAACTTTTTACTGTATTATTTTTCACTTGCTGCATGCGCAGTTTTAGCCCTCTTGTGAGGTCGTTTGTAATTTTTATCTGTTGGCATATTAATTTATCAAAAAAGTATAATTGAAGAACTAAACTTTACCAGACTGTCGCACTAACTGGTAGGCTGTTTTGTAGACTGTGGGGTTAATGCCTTGACCCAGTCTGTAACTCAGCTGCCGAGAAAAGCCAGGCGACTGGGGCCAGTCTATTATTGTTTCAGCGCGTGATATGTTTCGTTTGCTTTGGTTGACGGGAAGAATAATTGCTAGTGGTTTTGCTTCGATATAGTTTTCGAGTTCGGTTTTGTATGATGTTATTGGTGACTATCCGATTGATTTCAACTTTAATGTGTGTTGTTTGGACTGTTGATATCATTCAGTCAATCTTTTCTCTTTAGACGTTGTGGTGTTTGAATGAATATCAAGCCTTTATTTAGAGCTCATATTTCTATGTGTTATGAGAGGTTCTTAGCGAAAATTAAGTTGTTGTTAGCTTTTATTTTTCGTTTCATTTTCTGTCCGTTGCGCCTTTTTTCTGTTCGTGTGATTTTTCTGTTTTTGTCTTTTAATTTGATCCTTTTTAAGTTTTTTGTTGACCTTCCTTTTTCTGTAATTTCTTTGGCTACTTTCAAATCACAAACAAAACCACATATACAGCACAAAGGGCCATACCAAATTATCGGAAGAGCCCTTTAGACCAATCTGGTACCATTTTCCCTAAAGGTGTCAAGTACATCGGACTGACCCAACATTTGAGGAACACATCAGGAAGAGTTGACGGGCAATAATCCCAAAGTGGTCAATTTTTTGTGTTGGCGCGGGGCCGGAATGGAGATGAAATTCAAAATTCTTCTTAACAAGAATGAAAAGACCATGTAAAGCTCAAATTCTTCATATAGTATTATCAGTGCAAATACTTTCAACCATGCCAACAGCTTGGACCCCGCAAACGCTGCTTGCAGCTTTAATGTGTTTAATATTCATTCAACGTCGTGTAGGGAAGCTGTCAGTTGCAAACTCATTACCCTCTACTACAAAATTAATGATAAGTGCTTACACGAATTGATGTCTCTACTTCTCATTTTGAAGTGTGTATTTGTGGCTGTGGTGTATATACGAATTGATACGATAAAATGTTCTGTGCTGTTGCACCAAATCCACCATTTACGACATCAATCATCAGATCTACCTGTTCTAAAGTCGGCGACTACTGTAAAATACTACAATGTAGATCAACAAACAACAATATCAATCTGTCTTCACATTAATTGCGAACAGTTTCTTAAAAAGTACTATTAGGCCAAAAAAAAAGAAATGTTTCTGGTCAGGTCTCTCTTTAAAAAATGGTGCGGCGACGCGCATTTTATTTTTTTTATTTTTATTTTTTTCCCTCAAGGGAGGGAGGAGGGTCAGTTTTATAGTTTTATCAATATAGTCACATATATACTGTTCATGCAGTCACTGATCATGCCCCAAAAAGAATTTTCTCTTTCTCTTCAGCCATTTTGGTTTGGTGTCAGCCACGGCCTTACGGGGCCGTACTGTAAAAATTATGTGTAATTTACATGTAATAGATATATTTTTCTCATATTCCGCCACGGAAACACAATACAACAAGTTCGAAATACTGTGAATTCTAACTATTCACAGACGGTATTGTAATTTACCAAATTTAGACATCAGATTTAAATTTAAATGCCTGCATTTTGCCCCTGGTGCCTTTTTTGTGTTTATACTATGTTGGATACGGAAACTTGTAGAATAATTGTCATTGAATAAACTATGTCTCGAATTTGTTGTGAGTAAAGAGTATTAAATATTGTTTCCTCGAACAAAAAACATAGGAATGATCCATTGCCGGCAATCATTATTGTTGGAGTAAATTCATAATGGTAGACACAATGTCATACTTGGCGTTAGCTTTACATACCTGTAGGTGTTCCTTCCACCCAACAAAGCAACGTCATGGCGATAATGAATTGTGTTTTCATTGATGAACGGTTACAATCTACCTTGCGGGAAAAAAGCATCAATGAGATTTATTGGTGATGTCTGCAAAACATTTCCATTCTGATTTATGAACTTTTTGATGACGCTTTATTGTGTAACATGCCTTTGTCTGT
Organism: Ptychodera flava; assembly: GCF_041260155.1. Lineage (NCBI taxonomy): Eukaryota > Metazoa > Hemichordata > Enteropneusta > Ptychoderidae > Ptychodera > Ptychodera flava. The sequence continues at coordinate 11,999,564 of NC_091929.1, forward strand.
AGCTTAACGTTACAACAGGTTTGTACAACACGCTAAACATCAAAGAGACTGTTTTTATCGAGCTATAATGATGTTTGCTTGAAACGATTTTCTTTCACCAAGGACCGTCGGAGTCAACATTTAGATGGCACACTGTGATTAATCCCGACGTTATGTTTCTGACGTAAGCAAATGCCAGTTCCATTTTAGTTTCGGTTGTAGATAGCAAACGTGGCATTGTCATCTATAGTTCATGTTGGCCCTTGTATATGCCACTAAATGAACGACACAAACATTACAAACAGATGCTTTTCATACCTGTCCCTCTGCAGAGTATAAGGTGCCAATATCCCTGCAGTTGCCGGTAATTTCTACAGTTGCCAGTAATTGAACGACGCAAACATTACAAACAAATGCTTTCCTATCTGCCGCTCAGCAGAGTATAAGGTGCAAAACAAGGCCTATTAAGTCAAATAAAATTTTCCGTGAACGGGCAAGCACTTTTGTTCGCTAGGCAAAAAAGAGTGGGCGCAGATAAAGAGCATCACGTGCGATACTGAGTATCGAAAACGAGGCTGTACGCTGAAATGGAGCTGACCATTTTTTTAGTTTATTTTGACTTTCTTTTTTGAATTCCTTCCTCGATATTCCCTCATTAGTTAGAATGATATACCGTATAGAGTCTGATGAGTCTTCATTGTATTGAAGAAAATTTTTGGAGCAACAGATAGGAACTTATTTCCGGTATTGTGTTGACATTGATTGTTTCCATTGTCATTTCAATCTTTATGTCGGCTGTCATCTAAACCGGTCATCTGCGATATTAAAACTAAGCAGTTCAGTTGATTTTCAAAGACTTTATACGCGAAATGGAATGTAATGTTAGTAAAACTAGAAACGTAAAGCCAAATGAACATTGTACTGCAGCAAAGGGTATCAGCATTTTGTAATAAAAAACTGTTTACGCGATTTGTAATAAGGGTATCGGCGTTTTAAAATACTTAACGCATTTTGTAATACTTATAAAATTGTGGTTTCTGAAAACGTAAACAAGTAATAGCATATAATAATTTCGAGATTGTATATTCTAGCAAAGACCGTCGGAGTTAACCTTTAGATGACACATTGTGATCTATCCCAAACGTGCTGTTTCTGACGTAAACAAATACCAGTTCCATTTTCATTTCGGTTGTGGATAGTAAACGTGACATCGTCATATATATCTCGTGCTGGCCGTTGTATATGCCAGTAACTGAAGGACACAAAAGTTACGAACAAAATGCCTTTCCTACGTGTCCCTCTGCAGAGTATGTAGTTGCCGGTAATAATTGAACGAAGCAAACATTACAAACAAATGATTTCCTTTCTGCCGCTCGGCAGAATACAAGGTGCAAAACAATTCAAGGCCTAGTAAGTCATATAAAATTTTCTGTGAATGGGGCAAACACTTCTGTTAGGCAACAAAGAGTGCGCGCAGATAATAGTCTAGTCGGAAGGTAGGGTTCCCATGCACCCCATGGATGTATTTTTAACCTACATTTTTGTAATCGATAGGGTCTATATTTAATGAATTTTGATGTTCCCAAAATCAAATCGTGTCCCAAGGGGTTCATCTGGCGCCATCTTGGCCGCCATCTTGGATTTCAACAATGGGGTAGGGGTCACGTATTTACCGCTCGACGGAAACAGAAACAATAAAATACTATAAACGTTACATTTTTAGAAAACCAAGATCATGGCCTTTTCATTGATATATAACTTAATAGGGATAAATTAATATTCGAACGTCGATTAGACTTTATATCGGCCATTGACCGTAAATCGTAAAATTTGCTAAATTTCACACCCAATAATTAAGTTCCCGTTCCTCCAAACAATTTTTCATAAGGTATTTATATATTTTTTGAAGAACTCAGTGCAATAAACAAGAAAAACAACATTAAAAGTATGTGTCTTGAGATTTAGTGGGTGTATAAGTTTGTTTTCTTATTACGTGGTATGCCATATACCCGTGTGTAACATAAGGGGTAGGGGTAATGTTTCCCTTTCTGTTTCGAATCATGAATGATGAAACCATAAAAATGTTACATTTTTTGAAAGTGCTGCATCAGACCTTTCTAAAAATATATAGATTTATGGGGAAAAATTGCATATTTAAAAGTTACAAAGATTAAACCTTTCAGTTTGTGACGATTTTAAGTGATTTTTAAGAACGAAATGGATTGGTATGATTGCGATTATTTTACAACATATGGGTCGGGATAATGTTTCCCTTTCTGCCTCGAACCATGAATTATGAAACCATATAAATGTTATACTGTTTCAAAGCTCTGAAATAGGCCTTTCCAAACATGTATAGTTTTATTGGGAAAAGTCGCATATTTGAAAGTTACAAAGCTTATGCCTTTCAGTTTGTGTCAATTTTAAGTGATTTTTTTAAACAAAATTATAATATAAGGGGTAGGGGTGATGTTTCCCGTTCTGCCTTGAACCATGAATTATGAAACCATATAAATGTTATACTGTTTGAAAGCTCTGAAATAGGCCTTTCCAAACATGTATAGTTTTATTGGGAAAAGTTGCATATTTTAAAGTTACAAAGCTTAAGCCTTTCAGTTTGTGTCAATTAAGTGATGTTTGAACAATATACACAAAACAGTTAGTCCGTTGTCCTGGTATCGAAATCATTCCCTCTAAGGCATTTTACCCACTATGATTTTCTGTTTGCTAATATTCTCTGCTGTCATAATCTGCTTATTTTCCATTTAACTAATGGTGTTTAAGAGTGTAACGACTTATTTTGTAGGGGGCTGTCACGCCCTCAGTAGTAAAATAGGAATGGGCTAGGGGTAACATATTTACCCCTAGTCGGAAACAAAAACAACAAAGTACTATAAACAATACATTCTTAGAAAGCCCAGATAATCCTCTTACCATTGGTATACAACTAAATGGGGATAAATCAATATTCAAACATCGATTAGGTTTTATATCGTCCATGAAATGTAAATTGTAAAATTTGCTTAATTTCAAACCCAATAATTAAGTTCTTGTTCCTCCAAACAATTTTACAAGGTATTTATATATTTTTTTAAAAAACTTAATGCAATAAAGAAGAAAAACAATGTTGAAAGTGTGTATCTTGGGATTTAGGAGCATGCAGAATATGTAGTATGTCACATACCTCTCTGTAATAGACTTATGGTTTGCTATGCGTTGAGGAAGAGAAACCTAACAAGTGTAAACCGTAGCTTCTAGCTAATTTTTGAATCGGAGTCTCATTCTCAGTATGAATTCATTTGTGTCTTCTAGGAGATTGATTCTTTTTATACCTTTTGATGTTGGAATTAATTTCAAGCCTTTGCAAAGAGCGTTCATTTCTATAATTGTTTGATTTGTGTGAAGAAAGATTCTTAGTAAATCCATTTTTTTTGTTGGTCACTGTGTTTCGTTTATGTTTGGTATGTTGTAATATTGTGTTTGAGATATTTTGTTTGTCATTTTGTGCATTTATTTTTGCTTTTTTAGTTTTATTACGCTTTCTGTTTCTGAGTTTTTAACACAATTTCGTGTGTGATCATGTTTTGCCATTGTATTTCGGTAGTGCTATTTAAACCGGTGTGTGGGTATAAAAGGCCCCCAACTCATTGAAAATTCATAATGACGCTTGAGTGACAACTGGCAATAGCTAGGTAGACCGCTCCCTTAAAATCAGCCTAAACGATTCTCAAACAAAAAGTATTAGCAAACACCTAGGCCATACAGGTATCCGCAAAGTTTCACAAAGTTTTTTAAAACTACGACGACTTGGGGAGAAATCGCTTCTGAACAAAGGGAATGGCCCTCAAAAGGCAGTTGTTCCATGATTCAAACAATTGTCAATCATTCGGTGACGCGCAGAGGTGTAAACTGGTCAAACATTTGCTGTGCACGGCATACGAGAACAATTACGATGTAAACAAACCATAAGTATGCTTAGAGTTATATCAGCGGGCAAAGGATGAAAACTTTGTGTAAATTGTCATAAACTCTTTTGCTAGCATTTATGGTGCAATGACATCACGAAAGTGAACCATTTTCAGATGTGACTTAGCAAGAGGACTATACTGGTAGTACGATGTATTCTTGCGAAAAGCGCGTAAACTTTTTAAAACAAAACTGTAGGCAGAGTCTGTAGTTTTCACCGAGAATGACATCAAAAACAACTTTCAAATCATGATGATAGCCTCCATGATCAATTTAATTATACTCAGTCGAAGAGATCCACGTATTTAACGACTTCCAAATCTACAGTCGAACTTGACGGAATCTAATTGGTTTGGATGTATATGCTGGCCAAGAAAACGGTCGTTTTTACACGTGGAAGTGACATGTGTTCGGAAAGCTGGTAAGGTTTTGACATACCAATTGCTACGAAAATAAACATAACTCGTGATGAGTTGTCGATGTCACCCGCCAAGCAACCGAGCAGCCGAACGTTATTGCTATTACAGGTATCGTGGAACACGAGATTCAAGGAAGTATCGACCCGTACGTAATGTTGTGAACTTCCTTTATTTTCTGATTTTAATAGCGATCGGTCATGACGTCGCCGTTTACTTATTTCCTACCATTTTCCTGACATGTTCCTCCTTCCATGCTCAGGTGGATACAGTTTAGTCAACATTCATCGGTAATTCACCATACGAAATTGCAAATTTCGGGTTATTTGTAATTTTTCTATAAGTTTTTTACTTTTTTGATAATTATTCGACTTTAGACGGCGCCAATATTCCGTATGTACATGGCGGTCAGTAGCCGAATCATTCACATAATGAACGTTGATATGGCCTGAAACTTCGGTAAATTCATTCAAGCAAACTCTTGTTTGATTAAGTTGATAGTTTTCCTTTCTTTCTTATTTCGAGTATTTGCCATCACGAAACGAAGGCTGTACGTATCTATATTAGTCCGAGCCTGAGCGTGATCTGAGAGCAAACAGATCCGCAGATAATGCGAACGATCGCAACCGTTACCAACAGACTCATTATGCAGAGCCATGCCCCAAAACGCCCAACCAAACTTGGCACTAATCATGATCCCAGTCCATTTCGAACCGGGCTTTATGGGAAGTGCGGTGGCCTTTGAAAGACCCTTTGGTTTGGTTTTGTACCGTAGTATAGGAAGAAAACCCGACCTATCGTCGTTGCTGTGAATGTTTGTGTTGTTTTTAGCCTCTTTTTTGCCTATTTGAAGAATCGTCTTTGCAGCCTTTCATCCTTCCTTCTTTGTAGCGAGTGTCTTTGATCGTTCTCTTAAGCTTGTGATGTACAACTGTCTTGAGTCCCGGTGCTTTATTCGATGTAGAGGCGAATAGTTAGAGATCAGGGTGATAAATTGGTTGCCACAGTGGTTTTCCAGGTGTTGCCACTTTTGCAGCAATTCAACACTCGGTATTTTGGCCTGGTAAGTATTCTTTAAGGTGTACCTGTAGGCTACGTGGTACTGAATAGGGGCCACTTAGGCTTCAACACATTCGATACTCTTGGCTTTCGCTTATATCCCGTTGTATGAGTAACTTGGATCGGAAATGGGAAAGGCTTAATTAATATCCATCTTTGCTAATATTAATTCTCGTTTGGCTTTCAGATGGCCACCTCAACTTGTTTCGATGAAAATTTGACTTTCAATTGACAAAACGTGCAAACGTGACTTTCTTCTGTGTGTTATTTAGGCCTATGAAAAATATGAAAATTGCATACATGTTGTTGTCAAATATCTCAAATCTTAGATTGTAAGAGATAGGCTTAGGCTTCCCTGTAATCATACAAATGAGAATTTATTGGGGTAGATTACAGTAATCGAAGAGAATGGCTGACACTATAGAAAGACTTATCTCGGACTGCGGGGACCAAACTATGAGTGGACAGCACAGAATACTTGCCCAATGTATGAACTGTTCATGTACAGTACAGGCAGTACTGTACAACATGGAATGTAAAACATACAAATCAAAGAAGTGGCAAATTTTCTCAACTTTTCACAAAGTTTATATTCCATCATTACTATCAGGATTAGGATTTTCCCAATCTATAATAAGCTATTACTTGATTACACCTTGATTCAGTATGACTAATATTTTGCATTTGCCACGCAACCAGCCATGCCCAGTCCCTGGGATGGCGAACAATGCCTTTAAGGAAGCTTTTGAACGCTTATTGTGAATTGTGTAAGAATGTCCTCTCTGTGGAGTATAATGTGTGAAGCCGTTGTCTAGCTCGCTTGACTCTGATGATTATGTTAACTTCTTTTTTCCCAGCTGCTGGTGACTGATCTAACTAGAAAGTTAGATCAATCTAGTCTCTCTGATTCAATCATTCTAGTGGGAATGGTATCTTCAAACATTGACCCCGACACGTCCGTTTTTAGGGTCTTTGCTTCAAGACGTCAGGGTCTAACATTGGTTAAATGTCATTCATGATAAGAAACTAATGATAGATTCACTCACAAGGCATTTTAAACATTGAGGTGTCAATGGGAATATAAGCCTTTTAGTCATTTTCTGAGGTTTGTTTCTTCTTATTTCTTGGTGTAGAGAGTGTTTGTTCGTCTTCTGTTTACCATTTAGTTGCGTAATTTGAATGCGTTTTGTGACATTTAGCTTTTCGGGTTTTAGTTCCAGAATTATTTTGATATTGAATTTTAGTACCCAGTCGAAAATGTTATCCTCATTGGGAGTATATAGTGTTCTGCGTTGTAAAATAATTTCGAAAAATTGGTTATGATCTCTTGTTTTCTGGTAAGGAAGGTAAAGTGTTGTCGATCCATCTATCTTAGTATGGAGAAGCTATATTGTGGATTAATGGTGATTGGTTTTGAGCGATAAAAGATTCTCTCGTGTTCCCGTGTGGTATTAAAAGTAATACTATTAATAGTGAGCTCTGATTCGCCAAGACGGTCACGTGACTGTGCATATATTTACGATATACTGTAAAGTTGGCCATTCCTATCTCCAAAGTGGGTTTCTTTCACATTGTTTTTATTTTCATCACAAGTTTCAATATACTGATATAATATAGCGATAAACAACCCCTATAAGTTGGGTACACCACTCGAGCTCGGTTTTGACCATTTCACTCCTTATACACACGAGTGAAGTTCGTGCGTATATGTTGTTTACCGGTCGAAACCGTGTGGTATCCTTTCCAAGTGGTGCTTTATTGCTTATATATCTCTCGCGATACAATTAAAGAAAAGGGATTGATTGTTGCTGCTGTCATATCAACTTAGCATGACGACTATGACATCCAATTTAGTGTTTGTGGGTTTGAAATATATAATTTTTGACATGTTATAGCTGTTAACTTTCTTAAAGTTTCCCTAATTTGAGTTATTGAAATGAGTAAAACGTCTTTATTTACCAAGTAAGTACACAAACTTTTGAGTTTAGGCATTGCCACTGCATAATTTTTAGTTTACCCCATCAAGCCATATCTTGTTGGAAAAACAACTGCGTTAGCGTTTTAGAGATATGATATTTATGTGGCCTCCTTATTCGCTGCGTTTGGTAGGAGAGGAAACATTACCTATTCCCCTATCCCTTAAATGTATATTATAGAGGGGTGTACGGCATACCATATATTAGGCAAACAATCGACGCACCCCATAAATCTCAAGATACACACTTTTAATGTTTATTTACTTCTCTATCGCATTAAGTTCTTTCAAATATATAAATACCTTGTAAAATTGTTTGGGGAACATGAACTTAATTATTGGGTTTGAAATTAAGCAATTGTACAATTAACATTTCATGTCCGATATAAAATCTAATCAATGTTTCAATATCGATTTATCCCCATTTAGTTGTATACCAAAGGTAAGAAGAAATATCTGGGCTTTCTAAGAATGTATTGTTTATGGTACTTTTTTGTTTTGTTTCCGACTAGCGGTAAATATGTACCCCTAACCCATTCCTATTTTACTACTGAGGGCGTGACAGCCCTTTACATACAAGTTGTTACACTCTTACACACCATCAGTTAAATGAAAAATAAGCAGATTATGACAGCTGAGAATAGTACCTAACAGAAAATCATAGTGGGTAAAATGCCTTAGAGGGGATGATTTCGATACCTGGCCAACGGACTAACTGTTTTGTGCATATTGTTCTAAAAATCACTTAAAATTGACACAAACTGAAAGGCCTAAGCTTTGTAACTTTAAAATATGCGACTTTTCCCAATAAAACTATACATTTTGGCAAGGCCTATTTCAGAGCTTTCAAACAGTATAACATTTATATGGTTTTATAATTAATGGTTTGAGGCAGAAAGGGAAACATCACCCTACCCCATATGTTGTAATTTCGTTCTAAAAAATACTTAAAATCGACACAAACTGAAAGGTTTAATCTTTGTAACTTTCAAATGTGCAATTTTTCCCAATGAATCTATATATTTTTAGAAAGTTCTGATGCAGCACTTTCAAAAAATGTACCATTGTTATGGTTTCATCATTCATGATTCGAAACAGAAAGGGAAACATTACCCCTACCCCTTATGTTACACACGGATATATGGCATACCGCGTAATAAGAAAACAAGCTCATGCACCCACTAAATCTCAAAACACATACTTTTAATGTTGTTTTTCTTGTTTATTGCACTGAGTTCTTCCAAAAAAGTTATAAATACATTATGAAAAATTGTTTGGAGGAACGGGAACTTAATTATTGGGTGTGAAATTTAGCAAATTTTACGATTTACGGTCAATGGCCGATATAAAGTCTAATCGACGTTCGAATATTAATTTATCCCGTTCGAATATTAATTTATTCCTGTTAAGTTATATATCAATGAAAAGGCCATGATCTTGGTTTTCTAAAAATGTAACGTTTATAGTATTTTATTGTTTCTGTTTCCGTCGAGCGGTAAATACCTAACCCCTACCCATTGGTGAAATCCAAGGTGGCGGCCAAGATGGCGGCCAAGATGGCGCCAAATGAACCCCATGGGACACGATTTGATTTTGGGAACATCAAAATTCATTAAATATAGACCCTAAGGATTACAAAAATGTAGGTTAAAAAAATACATCCATGGGGTGCATGGGAACCCTACCTTCCGACCCGACTATAAAGGGCATCACATGCGATAATGAGTATCGAAAACGAGGCTGTACGCTGAAATGGAGCTGACCGTATTTTTAGTCTATTTTGACTTTCTTTTTTGAATTCCTTCCTCGAAATTCCCTCATAAGGTAGAATTATATACCGCATAATGTCTGGTGAGTCTTTTTGTAATAATTTGATAAATATTTGCTTCAAACACAAATCCCATGTGTACAATACAAAATAAATATACCCGACGTGGTCTACAAATTAAATACCATCAGCAACAATGTATAAGGCGAACGAAGCTTTAAATGTGTCACATATGGTATTATCAATGTGATATTTATGATATGAAAACTCTCTGTTGTCAGGGTGATGAACCATCTCTGAGTGTTGTAAAATTAAACGCGGCACTTGAGTGCCAATTTGTTTTTCCTAAACTAAAATGTGCAAACATTGACTGACTGTACAATGTGGTCAGGAAAGGTAGCCGCACCCTGATGAAATATGATAGCAACTTTCGACCACAGATAAGAACAAGTATACTGCCTGATGACAATTAATAACGTACATGTACTAAACAATAAAGTATTGATGGACTCGCACAATTATACCTCATAAGTCGCTTGTTTTTCGAAACACGCTGGCCGGCCGTGCTGAAGTAAACACCGTGTTTACTACATTACGCCGGCCGGCGTGTATCACGGTGTTTACTGCAGCACGGTCGGCCAGCGTTTATCCGAAAACAAGTGACTGAGGAACGTACCAAGTAATTAGCTACGCATAACATAACACACAAGAATCAGACAATGTGCGATAGATGAAATACGGAGAGAGTTGAATTGGAGTTGTTAGTGTTTTTCGCGGCATTTGTTTGCAAATCAATTTAATCCATTCACGAGTATCATTCATCGTCGTGTCATTTTTCCCTTTGTCGGCACGCGTAGAATATACCATCATTCTGCAGTCCGGGTCAGCTCCAAAATTGGAGACTCATTATGATAATGTATTCCGGCATTCAGCCAATCATCGACCAGATTACATCATTAATAAAGTACAGGTCACGCTGGGTCACAAATTACCCACCAAGTGTGATCGGCAGTTTTGGGCCGCTTATTAAGCCCCTGTCTTGTGAATTTCGACGAATTTCGACAGTCAACATAATCCACGTGTTCTGCAGAAGGTCATGTCCAACAAGGAGTCCGATTAGTGAACAAATGTTCGAAACATTGACGATTCATTTCTACCCCCAGTTTATCGATTTCGCTCAAGTACCGAGAATCATTTTGTGGATGTTCGTCATCTCTATTAGAAATACTGTTATAAAGGTTATTTGTGTAGGTACGCGTATAACATTTTGCAATAAAGAAGAGCAATGTCAGAGCTTTAAAACGATACCTGTTTTGTAGTTGTCAAACGCAGACTAAAAATGGTACGCGATTTTGAAAATGTGTTGACAGAGTGGCCACACAACTGTTCCCCATACGGTAGAATTGATTGTATCGCTGCCATCTCCGATACAAATGGGGTATTCTGAACGATCTGTGTAGGTACACGATTTATATTTCGCAGGACTTCAAGCCAGAGTCTAGGAATCACAGCGATATATGGGGTTTGGTTGTCTTAGCCAGAATAAAAACTGGTACGCGATTTTGAAATTGTGTTTTGACAGAGTGGCCACACAACTGTTCGACATTATGACAGAATACGGCGCGGGAGTTCGACACAGTATGGCGTACGTAACGAAGGACGCATGTGGAGGTTGCCAGGAAATACAATTTTTACTGATGGCGCGCTGGCCGCTGATTGGCTAATGAGAGGGGAAATATTATGGTATAGCGTCTCCAATTTTGGAGCTGACCGGACTGTTCTGTGACGCATGCCGCGCATCGCATAAAACATGTCAATCATGACAAGGTGTTAACAACATAGCCATCGTCAAGTGTGACCATCTTTTGTTACGTTATCAGGGTGTACATGACAAAATTTCTCTCCGGGAGGTTCGTTGTGTTGATCACCTCGTTCTCACTCTTGGCTGTAATCCGGCAAACGAAGGTTTTCACGGCCCTTGGGGATATTAGGCGAGATATGAACCTAGAACGTTTTCGCCGGCTTGGTTTCGCATGGATATACTGTCAGTTACTCGAATTAAGTCTACCCACTGTGTTTCAGCACATTAAAATGCTCCGGTTTCAGAGTTTCGATGTTAAGTTCGTTCAAATTTCCCGGAATTTCATTTGCTAGACACTACTAAAACACTACTAAGCCACAAACACAAAAATTACCTTATGAAGCAATTTCAGTGTTTGTCCCGATTGTCTGGTTGATTAAATCATGATTAAATCTAGTGACATCATGAATGTTTCTCGTATCGGAATGAACTCGTCTGTCTGTTTATGATTTGACCAAAGACAATGTAGTTGAAGACCAGTTCCACTGCCAATGGCTTGACAGTGATGTCTACTCGTGTCTGATCAACAAAACAGAAAGGATCGCGTTGAATTTTTCTGGCGGCAATCTCAAGTTGGCCACAAGAAAACTGCTTTGTAGAGATTTTTATCGAGAAGGAAAGCCATCGGGTGTGAGAATGAACACGAATAGAAAACCAATAGTATCACTAAGAAAACTTTCATGTCAATAAAACAACTCCGATCTGCAAACTACGCTTTTGACGATACTTCTTTTCATTGTCGATGTTATGAAACACAATACTTTTCATTTAAATCTTTACAAGCCCTCGCCTTTCTAAAATATCAACACTCTGGCGTGACCCAAGAAAAGTTATTGTAGCTAGAGATATGTTTTGGTGAAAATACATTGATTTGTACGAGATTTTGCTGAGACATCATCGTGAAATAAATAATCGGCAGTGTGCTTTGTGACGATGAAAAATCACAATTTCGTGGTCAAACTGTCGCTTCATTCAAAAGCTTTCCTTGTTTACAGTATGTCCGACAGATGATACATCACAAGAGAGAGAGAGTGAGAGACTTAAGTCAGAGACATAACTTCTAGACAAATATTGCTCGCGATACTCTGTGGTTCTTTTACCAAGGACTGCGGGAGTGAACCTTTAGATGGCACGTTGTGATCGGTGCCCACCCTGATGAATCTGACTTAAGCAAATACTAGTTCCGTTTTCGTTTCGGGTGTAGATAGTATACGTGACATCGTCATGTATATTTCATGCTGGCCCTTGTATGTGTCAGTAACTGAACGACACAGAAATATACGAACAAACGCTTTTTCCTACCTGTATTTCTACAGACTGTAAGGTTGCATGTAATTCCTATAGTTGCCAGTAATTGAACGACGCAAACATTACAGACGAATGCTTTCCTTTCTGCCGCCCAGAAGAGTATAAGGTTCAAAACAAGGCCTATTAAGTCATATAAAATTTTCCGTGAACTGGCAAACACTTTTCTTCACCTGGAAACAGAGAGTGCGCGCAGATAAAGAGCATCTCATGCGATACTGAATATCGAAAACGAGGCTGTACGCTGAAATGGAGTTGACCGTCTTTTTAGTTTGTTTTGACTTCCTTTTTGAATATCTTCCTCGATATTCCCTCATTAGTTAGAATGATATACTGCATAGAGTCTGATGAGTCTTCATTGCAATAATTTGATAAATATTTGCTTCAAACGCAAAACCGAAAAATGTGGTCTAAAAATATCACCAGCAACATTTTATTAGGCTAACAACGTTTTAAAGCTGTCAAAAATGGTATTATTAATGTGATATTTATAATTCGAAAACTCTCTGTTGCCAGGGTGATGAACGACCTCTGAGTGTTGTAAAATTAAACGGGGCACTTGAGTGCAAGTTTGTTTTTCCTAAACTAAAATGTGCAAACATTGACTGACTTTACAATGTGGTCAGGAAAGGGAGTGGCAAAATGATGAAATAGAATAGCAACTTTCAACCACATATAAGGATAAGTAAGTAATACTATAACATGGACTGTGAAAGTCGATGAATAAAAAACAATGACAAAACTGGTACATGTCTTTCGGGTGCTTTATTTTCTTACGGCACCCCATGTTTGCCATTCTATTCTGTATGCGGGTGTATTGACATAAACCTAGAGCTAATACGGCTTTAGAGGAGATCGGTTACACATTTAAGTGTTAATTACTTTTAAAAAGTCATTTTTACTTATTTTGCACCTATTAAACTAAAATCGCTGCTGCTGCTATCCTTATTACTGACTTATACCAGGAGGTGCATAAATATTACTGCCGCCAAACTGCACAATTAAATAGTCGCTCACAAAATGGATGCATTTTAATTTCATCGTTAAATTTTAGATGAAATCGATTATCTACAAAACAAGTATGGCATCTAAATTTAACTCTAATTTTCATATTCAAATGTTTCATGATAACGCCATCATTGCGGCATTTTGAATCGACAAAGACCAAAGCGTGAACAAATATTTACTGTCTACTAGCCCCTCTTTATAAGATTACCTTCTATAGAAATGAATTCCCCTCTGTATATATATGTATCTGCTAATTATTATTTAATGGCACCAGCTGAAAACCTACTATAACCGAAACATTGCTTGAACAAGGGATCCTTCAAAAACAAGTCCAGTTAAGTAAAATTATATCAAACATCTGTAAAAATAATAATCATCACTAAATGAGTTGTAGCTGCTGTACAAACACCAGCGATACATGCCAAACCAAGCCAGCATAAGCGTTGTAGGTTCATATCTCGCCTAATCTCCCAAACGGTGGAGAAAAAACGCTGTTTGCCGGATTACAACCAAAAGTGAGAACGAGGTGATCAAAACAACGAACCTTCCGGTGAGAAATGTTGTCATGTGCACCCTGATAACGTTACAAAAGATGGTCTTAATTGACGATGGCGCGGCTATGTTATCAATACCTTGTCATGATTGACATGTTTAATGGAATGCGCGGCACGCGTCTCAGAGTGATTGGATATTCTACGCGTGCCGACAAAGGGAAAAACGGCACAACGATGAGTGATACTCGTCAATAAATAAAATTGGTTTGCAAACAAATGCCGCGAAAAAAAATTTCAACAACTCCATACCAACTCTCCCCATATTTCATCTATCGCACATCGTCTGATTCGTGTGTGTTATGTTATGCGTGGCGAATTACTTGGTACGTTACTTTGTCGAATGTTTTTCGATACACACTGGCCTGCCGTGCTGCAGTAAACACCTCAATACATGCCGGCCGGCCGGCTGAATGTGGTTAACACGGTGTTTACTTTAGCACGGCCGGCCAGCGTGTTTCTGAAAACAAGCGACTGAGGTACTTTATAAGTGTGCGAGCCCATCATTACTTTATTGTTTGGTAAATGTACATTATTAATTGTCATTAGGCAGTTTTAACACTGCTATCCAATTCAGATAATTACTATCACTTTGTAATAGAACAGAAATGGCGATTCCAGAAATAAACCCATACGCGTATTTCTATTTCTCGGTGGAAAACATATCTTACTGTAAAACATGTCTTTTTAGCTAGAACATTATGCCGATAGGCATCATTCTGTCAGCTACACTTATCTGCGGCATAAAACACTCGCAGGAACTGCACTTAAATGAAACAGTCATGTGTGAATACAGCTGCCTCTGGAAAATTTTGTAAAAGTCGTACGCAATATATATAAACAAGAGCTTTACATCGCATTGCAAATCAACTGTTTCTTACGAGAGCTTTACCTTTCCAAATTTTAAGCGCGCGCGCGCGCACACACACACACACACACACATACACACACACACACACACACACACACACACACACACACACACACACACACACACATATATATATATATATATATATATATATATATATATATTATATATATATATATATGCTGTGCCCTGGCCAGCTACAACACAAGCAAAATTAAGGAATACCCAACTCATGTCTTTGTGGGAGAAATGGGCCACCAAATGGGTGACCATTTAATAATGAGAAACTGCAACTGTAAAATACATCAAACAGGCCACTAATTGATGATACGCAAACATAATACAAAACGTGTGACCTTACAATAACTAACCTACTTACACCCAATCTTGTGGGGCCCAAACACAAATCAATACATGGTAAAATGTGGTGGAAAGGGGAGGAGGAGGGCGTTGTTAAAGTTCAGATGAGGTCCAGCTGCCGAAATGGCAGTCTTGCCTGGAGGACGTCTCATGGCGAAAGAGGATGATACAAGCCCACACGATGACCTCTTGACCCCCTCCACAGGCGGCGCTGTAAGAACGTTTGCAGAAGATAAAACTCCTTACTTTTGTAACTTCTTATATATATATATATATTATATATATATATATATATATATATATATATATATATATATATATATATATATATAATATGTAATTTGCATAATTTACATGGGTACTCAATTTGTATAAATGCGATATAAAATTAGAAATGTATTCATTACTATAAACATACTTTAAACTATCGCGTGATATATCAAATAAAAGGTATTTGCATGGAGAATACAAAATAGATATCCGAAGAGATATTAAAATGATTTTACTGAAATGAAATGTTTTCGTACTAATGTAGAACAATATACTTTCCCCTTTTGAATAACGATATTTTAATAATTTTAACACATAGAACTGCATCACACAACCACATCAAACGTTATTTGAAAGCCCATTATCTCTGCCTCATGAAAAATGACGACATACAGCTGACAAATAGGGCTGTAATTATTTACTTTTCATAATGCACACGGGTACCTAATTTGCATGAATACGATATAAAATTACAAAAATCCATTGTTAAGTACTCTAAACTTACATTTCAACTATCAAGTGATATATCAAATGACAGGTATTTGCATGTAGAAAAGAATCATGAACTTCAAACGTGTATTCAAAATATTTTTATTGAATATTTTCAATTAAATCGTAAACATCTTGACTCGTTTTTAATATTCAAAATATTGTGTAGTAAATACGAATGATGCTCACGTTATGGGGATAAATATCTGAACTTGTGTTGCAATTGATTTTTTGTTTATTAAGGATACGCAGACTTGAACCTTTTCCTGTCTTATTCTCATATAGCTGAACAACAAGAATACATAAAACGAAATGGAACTAATTTTGGATAATTGTGTCTTCATATTTTGCAAATTTTCTAAAACGTGTTTTGCGCTCTATACTTGAGTGTTGAAATATTACAAGTTACTCTTAAAAACAAGTAAAAAGAAAAGCAGATGAGCTTATATTTGCAAATTAAACCGACATTACTTCACCATCCAATTATCCAAAATTAGTTCCAATCTTGATATAAATAGCTCTGTGTTGAATGGCCCTTTTTTATTGATGTCATTTTTGTTTCGATTTCTCTTGAAATCTTGTTTTGATGGAGATCTCATTGGTTACTACATCTGTGTTACATCTGTATTTTCAGTTCAGTTATGTGGAATATGTAGACGGAAGGCACCATATTTCATTTATCGTATTTATTATTATATAATGAAGGAAAAGGAATTCAATACATCGTTCATATCATCGTTGTTTGCATTTTGTGTATGATATTGAGTATATTGTCACTGTATATTATGTTTGGCTGTTTTATATAAAGTGTTAATTAGCCATGGAGATTATTCCAGTTAACGGTAAAATACTAGCACTACTAACAAGTTGATACCTCATGCTCAACATACAAGTGAACAAAATGACGCCCACCAGGAAATAAGTTCGTGGGACGTCCAATTATAAATGGATGATGCAGTCCAACCTTTCACATATCAGAATTCATTGACTATTTTCTCAAGCAAATCGCAACATACATCAAAGATACGACAGACTTTACACAGAAAATTGAGACAATAAAAGTTCCGGCCGATGCGACATTGTAACACTAGACATTATGTCAATACACTAATACACCGCACAATGAAGCAATGGAATCAGTCGACAGAGCATTAAATCAGGAAAGATCATCAAATGATCGCATAATCAAGAAACCAACAACAAAATACATGATAGCTATGCTGAAAATGATCTTGAAAAACAACACTTTCAAGTCAACAGTGAATTTTACCGTCAGGTATTTTGGTGCGGTACGGGATCTCAAGTTTTACCAGAAATTCCCGACATTACATTTCACAAGACAAAATGAGAATAATTCAGCAACACACTGAACAAATATCGCTCTGACTGAGATTCAGCCAAGATTACAACAGCATTGCAGCTGGTGTCATTTCCTTTGCTACAGTTTACATACTTTGTATCTATCAGCTGAGATCCACCCCAGCCTACATAGCTACATATCTCTGTGCCGACAAAACAAAATTTTAACGCTTTACTTCGAACCGCTATAAAATATTAGTTTTGTCTACATTCCCATTCAATCTATCTTCCAACAGAAAACACAATACACAATGCTAATCACTTTGTTCATGAGGAGTGTGGCTCACGTGCTTTATTCTGGACCCCCCAAAGTATAGATCTTGTTGTGAACGGTTACAGACCTAATTTTTTGAGTTACTGCTAGTCTATCATCTAGCTTGTCGTCCACGTAACAGTCCTTACAACTTTCTGATCGCCATCTGCCATGTCTTTTAAGACAACGGTTGTTCACCCCTGAGGCAGCTGCCATCGTGGCTCCCCCTGCCCTGAATGAATGAACAGTGAATCTGGACGGGTTTTGGGCAAATTCTCCTAATCTTGCCCTCACAATCTCATTAGCTCTGGTATAGCTCAATGGCTTAATCGCCTTTACTAATTTTACGAAGGAAATCTTGAGAATGTAAATCGATGCCTGCCAATGAAAGATATTTTTCTAGATTTATAACTGGGCAAAAGACAGTGCCTGTACGAGCAATGGCGACTTTATCTCCCTGTCTGTACTGATCAGTTTTGCTTGCTGCAATCATGAGTTCTAGATGGGAATCTGATACAAAAACCTTGGAACATTTCAGATTCGACAACTCATTAAATCTCAGAAAACCTGAAAACATCAAAAAACACATAGCAATATCTCGTCTTGTCATTAAATCTGTTGATGAAGAATATTTCAAACAGTTGCAGTAAAACTTCAACACGGACTACCTCCCTATGAACTGTTGGCTTGGCTAACACTCTCTTTGCTGACTCTATCACAGCTACAACAACTGGATTATCAGTGGGATTAATTAGACAGAAAGCGGTGAAACTATGCAGCCACTAGAGTGCATAAAACACGTTCAGAATAACAACAGACGATTTGTTGGAATCCATCAAATTCATAAAGAAAAGAGTCAAATCTAATGGACTCGCTGGGAACACTTTCATTTTGTATGCATTAGCGAACTTTATCCAATGCTTTAAATAAGACACATAATTCAAAATTGTCCCGGGTGCCTAATTGAACGTAGAATGACATCTGGTAGGACATCTGTGTATTTCTTTAAATCTGGGTGAATGACTTGAGTAGCTTCTCTGTCAAAAAGATGTGACCACAGATTCAGTTCTGTTGGAGAGAAAAGAATATATTAGTTATAAATTGAATGGTGGAATTCTGCAAAAAATCAAATTAAAATTCCAACTTCAGAGCCAGCATTCTGAAGGGGAGTACGGTTTGTCGGAACACCGTATTTCTGTACTTGCCAGGCAACACTATGCCTTTTTCCTGTGGCAGCCATTTTATTTCTGTTACAAAACGTTCAAAATTTTTGCCATCGTGGCAGAGCAGTGGCCAGTACGTGGCCCCTTCCCACGCTGGGATAACCAGCACGCCCTGTGCCTTACATGCTTGCATGTGTCTCAACACACGAGGAATCAGGTAGGGTGGAGGTACAACCCAATTGTTCTCACCTCCCCAATGAACAGAAAATGCGTCAACTGTCTCTGTCCCAGGGTTCCAAAATTTCGAGTTAAACCGTGAACATTTAGCATTATAATATGTGGCAAATCTGTCCACTTTGAATGGTCCCCATAAGGTGCTTAACATACTGAATATTAGAGGACTGTTTCCCCAATCATCGCAATCCACAATTTTGCTGATGTAGTCTGCCAAATCATTTTGACTCCTGGGGATCCAGACTACGTTAAAGGTTAGATCCTTCTGTACTATACAGTTATTAATACTCAAAGATATACTATGTAGATCAGGTTTGGTACTGCCATTCTCAATTACCCTGGGTACGTTCATATTATCTGTAAACCAAGTGACCGTCTTATGCTCTAGCCTATTTCCATAGCTTCTGAGCATATTTTCTACTGCTTTTGTTTCTCTCCATGTCGAACTCATCGATTTCTCACTTTGGGACCAATTTCCCTGTGCAATCATAAGCCTGCCTTTCACTGAGGCTATACCTCCGTATGCCTGTTCTGAGGCATCCGAGTAAATTAGAATGTCTGCATTCATAATCTCTCTATTCTGTTCAAGCCATTGAGCTGAATTAAGTGACTGTCACACTATATAATTATATTACTTGACCAAAACTCTAATTCTGAGACTACCTCAGACGGTATGATCATACAATCATTCCACGACTTCCTTGTTTCTATCATGTAATATAGATACCTCGTGCGAAGCTTACACACTGAACCAACCACCACATACATCGACACTATCAGTCCCGCTACTTTTGCTAGTAGAAGAATGGGTACTCTGACTGCATTTGTCCTCATCTGCATAATACATGCGATAGTATCTATGAGTTTGGTAACCCTACGTCCCGTTACTGCGAATTTGTTTTCTCCGAGATAAATATCGTAACCTATCCACAAAATAGTAGGCACTGGAATCCAAATACATTTTTCCTCACTCATAAGGAAACCGGCGTCTACCATCGTTTGGTGAACGTGTTTTGCATCACGGCTGGCAACTTCCCACGAGGACGCCCCTCCTAAACCATCATCAATGTAAATCAAGGCTCGAACACCTTCTTTACGCCAACCCCGTACGACGGGTTTCAGTAATTTTGTAAACAAGTACGGCGCAGAAGAAAGGCCAAAAGGTAATACGTTAAACACAAAGTACGATGTTACATCGCTGTCTGAAAACTTCCATGCAAAGCCTAAAAATGTTCTATGAACGGGAACAATTTCCACGTGGTGATATGCAGATTTGATGTCAAATTTGTACAGAAATCGTGCTTCGCCCAAAAGCTCCCTAGCTACTGCAATATCTTCAATTTTGAAGGTATGCCTGTAAAGAAAACTATTAACGTATCTAAGATCCAGAATTAATCTACGCTTTCCCGAGCTGATATTAACTATCAGCGGGTTAACAACCTTGGGTTTTGAACTATATTCCGAAATGCAATGTTTATTCAGTAGAGCAATGATTTCTTTTTTAACGAAAATCCTCTCTCTAAGGGCGGACCTGTTATTACACATCACTTTAGGCGTCGGGTTAAAGGCAAGCGGCAGTCTGTAGCCTTCCTTCACCACCCCTAAAATAAATGACGACGACGTACGCTTCTTCCAAAAATCCTATGAAGATGCAAGGCGGCCTTTTGGTGAAAAATCATTAGACAAAACGTGAAATGCATCCCTTGTATTCGAAAATGTTGAATGACTTACACCCTCTCTCGAATTTGTGTTCAGATTTGACCTATCGCACACTTCTTGTGAATTTTTTGGCAAACAACAGTTTCGTATTCCATATCACAAAGAAATACTTATCTGTGTCCTATTTGAGGATATCGGTACACCCACACCAGTTGCCATCTGCTGTAAGATTGGGCAGTCGGATCGCCAATGGCCGGATTTTCCGCACATGTGACAGACATCGCGTGATTTATCACGTTGATTACGTCTTCCTCCAGTCTGCCACTGGCCCTGCCCCTGACCCTGTGCTGCAGGGAAAATGGGCGCCAACAGGATTACTGCTGAAAACCTCTTGCGTTTGTTACTCTTTTCTTTCTGCTCTTCTTTTGCTCGTTTCTCAGCCCTATGAGCCGCTTTCCAGAGTCTCTTCTCATCCTCTTCATCGCTAGCGAGCTCGTGGGTTTCATATTCCTCTGCCGTCTTCCATCCTAGTTTTTCAGAATCGGCAATGAGCACTAACTTCTGTCTATCGTGGATAAGTTTCGTACCTGCTTCGAGTGTCTCTTTGGCCTTCTCCAGTTTCCTGGCGTCAATCTCCTTTGTCGCTTTTTCAATACAGTCCAGCACTTGGTCATTGTGTTTGAATTGCTTCTCGCAACCTTTCTTCTTAAATGTTCTGGGCTCTCTGTACTTCAGGTGGCTTCGGATTTCGTTTAGACTCTCATCCGCCCGCTCGTTGACTTCTTTACGAAAGTCGTGCAGCTTCGAATCCATCAGTTTACCTATGTTGTGTAACAGTTTCTCGTCTCTGCCTGCCATCCGTGCGCCCACTTCGGCGGTAAAACGATCTGAGTGATCTGGCAGCCCACCTTGTGAAGCAGATTGCTGAGGTCCGTCCTGATTCGTAGACATATTACTGGGATAATTCGTTTGTTTCGGTAGATACGGCGGACTCGGTGTCTCACAGTGCCCCGGCCCGTTGAAGCGTGAGTCTGGACTGGTGCTACCTCGTGTGGCACCCTCACTTCATCCACAGTCACAGCCAATCAACGGCCTCTAAATGTTTCCTTCGAAACTTCCCACCAATCACCGATCAAGGCAATCCCGCCAAGATTACAACAGCATTGCAGCTGGTGTCATTTCCTTTGCTACAGTTTACATACTTTGTATCTATCAGCTGAGATCCACCCCAGCCTACATAGCTACATATCTCTGTGCCGACAAAACAAAATTTTAACGCTTTACTTCGAACCGCTATAAAATATTATTAAATTTCTTTCAAAACCTGGAATCGTAAAAAGTAACATGAAACCTAAACATTTTCAGGTCCCCTATATGCAGATCAAAAACTCCAAGTACCCCTCTACAATCTCCCAAAATTTTTGAATCCAACCCACATTCCTCCGCCCCCCCCCCTACCGTTATTTGTGGGCGTAGCCTAATCACATACACGAGAAACGGAAATATAAACGTTACGATGATGCCAAACTTCACAAAACCTACTACAGTCCGATCTCCGATTTAAATGAGCATACACAAATACAGCCTGAACGAAGAGTAGACATTCTATTTTCCGTACTTGAACAAACTGAAATTCAGTGGAAAAACTCGATTTGTAACACCTACAATCATTCAATCACTGCACATATTTCACCAAAAGAAAATGAAGGACTGATGAAGACAACTCTATTCTCGAAAGGTAGCATCAAAGGATCGCAGTGTCACATTAGTCTTGCTACCCTATAAGGCAGGACACGTAGATTAGGGCTACGTCTCACCATGGCAAATCAACACTATACATAAAACGGCCAAACATAACATAATATACACTTACAATATACACAATATCATACACAAAATTCAAACAACTAAGATATGAACGATGTGTGGAGCTGCTTTCTCTCATTACATGTCACCAATTGTGTCTGCTGCGAAATTAATCTTCCCTGCACAGACCTTTGTAGCCAAGGCAGCGATAACTGTGGCAACCGTTTTACTCATGACAATGCTGGTGAAGAAGAGGATGATGAATTCCTACAATTACTAAGATATACTGGAAATGACATGAATGATTTGGATCATGAATCATGCCATTTCTTTGACTGCAGCTTACTCTGACACATTGTTTCAGCTACAGAGCTACTTTTCAACAACTACAATAGTGTCGTTCATGTGGATCTTTTTTATGTTTGCACTTAATAGTATTTGGTGATATTATTTCCCAACACATCTTAACGAAATGATGTTGGCGTTCAAATCATTTACCATATATGTTAAAATGAAAATGTTATATATAACCTGTTTTCATGGTTACAACATTATAAGAAAATGCTGGTATTCTTGAGTAACAGTAAAAGTTTCTCTATGCTGTGAATGGCTATATTATACTCCAAACAAAAGGCATATTCGAAGAAGCAGCCTCTGACATATGAAAGCTAGACATCGGTATTGGATAATATTGTGCACAAGAAGAGGTGTTCATATGTTTTAAAACATACATTCAACAAAAAAGTAATAATTTTCAGAACTAATTTCAGCTGTTTGTTCTATATGTTCTACGCACTTTTTACACATCGTAACGCTTGTGGTTGCATTGATACTTTAGTTGATTTTTTTTAAAATACCATTATTCAAAAGAGGAAATATTTATTTCAACAGAAATATGAAAATATTTCAGTAAAATCACTTTAAATATCACTTTTGATATCAATTTGTGTTTTACATTCAAATACCATCGGCAAATACCATATATCACTCGATAGTGTAAAAGTATGTTTAGAATAGTTAAACAATGTTAAATTTTTAAAATATTGTTATTCTAAAGGGGAAAATATTTTTTCCATATAAATATGAAAATATTTCAGTGAAATCAATTTCAATATCTCTTTTGATATTCATTTTGTATTTACTTGCAAATACCTTTCATTTGATATATCACTCGATTGATTAAATTTATGTTTAGAGAAGTTAACTATAAATTTATTATACTATATCGCATTTATGCAAATCGGTATGCGTGTTTTTTATGCAAATAAGGGGGCTATGGCCCGATTTAGTAGCTCCAAATTGTAAGTTTTCTTGAAGTAGAGAAAATAAGCTTTCAAATCATGTATAATGTGGCTGTGTGTTGTGACTGTAAGTGTTAAAATGTTTAAAATATTGTTATTCAAAAGCGGAAAATATTGTTTTCAATATAAACATGGGAAATATTTCAGTGAAATCAATTTCAATATCTCTTTGAATATCCTTTTTGTATTTTACATGGAAAGGCCTTTCATTTGATATATCACTCGATAGTTTAAACGTATCGTTAGAGAAGTTATCAATAAATTTCAAATATTATATCGCATTTATGCAAATTGGGTACCCTTGTTAATTATGCAAATTAGGAGATTATGTCCTTACTTGGCAGCTCCACATCGTCAATTTCTTAAAGAAGAGATAATAAGCTTTCAAATGACGTATGATGTGGCCGTATGTAAGGTGGGTACTTTAAACTCCTTAAATAAGGCCCTTTTTGTGGATTCGCCGCTCGCCTATACATTTTGATACACCGAATGGTATCTCCACCAATCAGACATACGGATTCGGTCACGTGCGCGTGTCAATCATTGTCTTGCGCTTGAACGACGCCAAAGCAAGTCTGCCATCGGCGGACATAGCTTTCACCGTGCTAGCGACAGATAACCATTGTATTTTGCGTTATTTAGAATATTTACAATTATATTTTTGAAGTTAATGCAATGACACGATCGAAACAGTAGTTATCATTCTAAGAGATGCCGTGGCTTTTCAAATATCACAAGTTTCGACTTTTCGAGAGCCCGAAAGATTCAGATCAATGACACACAGAGTGTAAGCTTATACGCTTGTAGTGGGCACTGCCGTCACCGGTATCCGCCGGTGGCCATCTCGGTCGTCAATGTTTTCGTCTTACGGACTTTGATGTTTGCTCTGACACATATATCGCCCGTAGGTACATCCCAATTTTGTTACTTGACGGGAACTCTATTCTGTTGTGAGTGTTGTCCGAGTCAACTTTCGAAATACATCGGATTCTACAGCGCTGCACTGCAGAGTTAAGGCTACAGGTCGACAGCTTATGTCTTCACTACAGCCTTACGCTGCAGGTTTGATTACGATCGAGAAACAACGGAATAATTTGTGTGATGAAGGAAATTTATCGTTGTTCGTCGAATGACTTTATGCTTGTGCCTTCTATGTCGCCTTCCCGAAGATTATACGGTACTCATTTATTAAGTTGAACTTTCGTTGAGGTGTATCTTTCGGGTATATCGCAAACCGGGATTGCCAGGTACGACGTCGCTTGGCGATCGCCAGGTACGACGACGTCCACATTGAGCCTTACGACTGGTGCCGTGACGTTACTGAGCCATTAAAACGATCGACGGTATCCTCATTCGATTCTTGGGAATAGCTAAAGCTTTAGCGACTCGAAATGTCGTTGGACATGCTTTCTATGTTTCCATATCTTGATAGACAGCACGTCATCGATCTCGACAAATCGGTATGCGTCGCGACGTGCACATAGGAAAGGTACCATTGCAGGAAAAAAGTTCCGGTTGATGACGTACAACAGGGTAATATGGATTTCTTATCTGTGTTGGTGTACGTCACACAGGTGGAGATACGGGACAGTTCATGATATATATATATATATATATATATATATATATATATATATATATATATATATATATATATATATATATATATATATATATATATATATATATATATATATTATATATATATATATATATATATATATATATATATATATATATATATATATATATATATATATATATATATATCATGAACTGTCCCGTATCTCCACCTGTGTGACGTACACCAACATATATATATATATATATATATATATATATATATATATATATATATATAATATATAACCGTACTCTCTGTGCCAAGTTCAGAGGTTGCCATAAACGCATCTAACGAGTGTACCTTTTCAAAAGTGTAAATATATATATATATATATATATATATATATATATATATATATATTATATATATATATATATATATATATATATATATATATATATATATATATATATATAATAGAAATACATTGACGAATGGAAAGTTACCCGTTCGGGACTCGAACCCCAACCCCTCCAATACATTTCGGTTGCTCTACCATATCATATAAGTCAGAAATATCGCAATTAGAGACAGGATTCTAGCAAAGTTTAGTAGTTTCTTGACCCAAGAAATAAAACTCGTGAACGATGCCGTATTTTTAATGTCGAGGGGCACGTGTACCAACAATAGCCATACCAACAATTCCACGACCGATTGAGTGCACTCTTGTTGTCTTTGCAAAGTTACTCTTGCTGTTACCACTCCCCGTATTTAAGTTTGTAAACACGCTGGTTTATTTACAAAAATACAGAGTATGTATTGGATAGCAAACATTGTCTACACTTCTGTATTGTCATTATAATAAGTATCTGGCAACAGAGTTTGTGCTAAGGAGTTTTCTCATGTACCTCTGATTGAAACTAATGACCAACACGTACTGTACAATCATTATATTCTGCAATTCCGCGCAAGTCATATAATTTAACGGCAAATCACATTATCTTTCGTGATTTTCTATATCAATTCGATGGAGTTAATTTTGGATATTACTTTTTTTTAAATGTTTATTACAATTAAGGACAAAAAAACAAAGTACAGAAAAAACACACGCATCTTACTTAACTATCATAACTCTGAATTCCTCCTGTCAAGGGTCGTCGCATTTTACGGTAGGTAGGATGTAAGCGTCTCCCTATTTGGTTATTTTTTCACGGCGCCATATTTGCCAACGATTCTAGAAGTGTTATTTGTGTAATATGAGTTAAGGATACATGTCGACAAGTTGAAGTTAAGCCAGTGACAGTTTTTCGAGTTACACAGTTTCTCCTACCTTGCCGCATGATGGCGCCTTTGTGAACTGTTCGATAGGCGTTCGGGGGACAACCCTCTTCTCTGCATAATGAGCGTAGACGACATACTCTGCCCTGACCTCTGTAATTCCTAATGTTAACATTAACAAAGGCAAGAGTTTCGCCAATGTGAAGGTTAGCGAGCAGAAAAATTACTTGGAAGACAGAGGATATCTCTTCCTGTGAACAAAGAAAAGCCAAATTTGTAAGTTTGGCGCCAGAAAGTTGGTTTTCTTTTCATTTTTCCTTTTTCCTTCATTTTTTATTTTCCGACAATTTTAATTGGCACTATTGATGGAACAGTTATTGTCTATTATCACTGGCTGCATATTACCACCATTTTTTTAGCATTCTGTACATGCAAACAGGGATATCAAGAATAGCTATACTGATGAGTATGTTACCCCCAAAAGAAATGACGCGCAGGTTCTGAAATGACGCGCGCGGTGACAAGAAACAATCTTTTTGGCTTTATATACTATGCAAATAGTCATCGTGGCTTCGCGGAGTCTATAGCGAAATTCAAGTACATAAATAATTATATACTTCTCATTAATAATAAATGACAACAGAAATCCAAATGATTATTGATTAAATAACATCATTGCCCTGTAGTTAAAATTCAAAATGCCATCTCTCACTAGAATGTAGCAAGACTAAAACATAATTTTGAGGATAATAGCAAAACTGGTGTGGCTGTCTGATTGTGTAAAGCATGATTTTTGAGTGAATTTCATGTGTCATATTCTATTTAATCAACAAAATATATGCAACTAATAGCACAATATTTAATATTTCAGAGATGATGGAAGGTGTAAGTGCTGTGTTGCACTACTGTTTGCCCTGCATGACTTCAATGAGCGCCACTGAGTGTGATCAACTGAATCAGTGACTGACAGATCATTTGAATGGGATCTTCCCAGTCTTCCTAGCCAGATTTAAATACCAAAGAAGATTTCAGAAATAGACCATCATCATATATCAATACATGAATGAGATCCTGAACCTACTTCATATTATTATTCACCTGGGACTGAACATCCTTTGTTGACAGACAGAGAAGAAGAAACAGGAATTTTCAATTTACTTCAAAGTAAAAACATGCACGTCGATGTACTAGAGGTGATTTAACTTCCTCCTTCTGTTTTATGTGATATTGATATATTTGGTAAATTAAACTAAGAACTTTTTGCAAATGGTAGATAGTTGTAAACAATCTGGAGAATGCTCTGATGAGCATTTTCTTTATATTTATCTGTAATTATATCTGATGCAGAAGTAACAGGAATGTTTCATTGGACACGAGCAAAGAGAAAGCTGTGCGTGGTTTCATTACAGAAAAAGCATACTAACTGCATTAATCCTTCACAGAGGTCTTCGTCAGTGGCAGGACCAGAATAATTATATAGTGACAAGTGTTCTAGGACTAAATAATTTCAAAAGTAAAGCAATGGGATATGGGGTAAATTATGAAAAGGTTGCAAGGAATTTTGATTTCAAACATTATGAGAAATCACATAAGAATGCATTTGTTGTACATACTAGCTTATTTATGAATTATTGCTGGCCTTACTTAGGAGCAAGTCCTGATGACATTGTTCTGTGTAGATGCTGTAACAGGGATATTTCAGAAATTAAAATGATCATTAAACAACCAGATATGAACTGAATATGCTCACGTGTTTTACAACAGGTTCATTAATAGTAGTACGCTTCACAGAACAATGAGATATTT
Source organism: Ptychodera flava (assembly GCF_041260155.1). Classification (NCBI taxonomy): domain Eukaryota; kingdom Metazoa; phylum Hemichordata; class Enteropneusta; family Ptychoderidae; genus Ptychodera; species Ptychodera flava. Next base: position 12,027,865 of record NC_091929.1, read on the forward strand.
GTTATCACTATATGTAGCAGGTTTTTTTAAACTTCGCACAGTACTCTCAGAGTTTATCACAAATTACAAAACTTTATTTAATATGCAAATTAGCTGTCAATTAACTTGACACTGCTCAATGCTTTATGGAACAATTAGATATCCATCAGATCAACATTTGTAGCACGTTTTATTTAATTTAATGCTGTAATTTTAGAGTTGTGTCACTTATTACAAAGTTCATTAAAAACGCAAATAAACCCGACATTAACTTGACACTGTTCAATGATTCATAGCACAATGAAATATTCATCAAATCAATATCTGTAGCAAGTTTCACCAAATTTTAGTGCCGAAATTTCAGAGTTATATACCTAATTACAAAGTTTATTAAATATGCAAATGAACCCTTAATTAACTTTACACTACTAAATGCTTTACAACACAGTTAGATATCTGTCGTATCAGTATGTGCAGCAGTGTTCATCACATTTGATGCAGTTATTTCGGAGTTATATGACTAATTATAAGACTTCATGGAATATGCAAATGAGCTAATTATTAACTTGACACTGCTCAATGCTTCTCAGTACAATTGGATATTTATCAGATCAGCATCTGTAGCAAGTTTCATCAAATTTAATGCTTTAATTTTGGAGTAATATCACTAATTACAAAGTTCATTAAATATGCAAATGAACCCTTAATTAACTTCACACAACTAAATGCTCTACACCACAATTAGATATCTGTCGGATCAGTATCTGCAGCAGATTTCATCACATTTGGTGCAGTTATTTTGGAGTTATATCACTAATTACTAAACTTCATAAAATATGCAAATGACCTATTTGTTAACTTGACACTGCCAAATGCTTCTCAGTACAATTAGATATTTATCAAAACAATATCTGTACCCAATTTCACTGACTTGGGTGCTGTAATTTCAGAGTTATATACCTAAATACAAAGTTCATTAAATATGCAAATGAACCCTTAATTAATTGCACACTACTAAATGCTTTATACTACAGTTAGATATTAGTCGGATCAGTATCTGCAGCAGATTTCATTACATTTGTTGAAGTTATATCGGAGTTATATGACTAATTACAAACCTTCATAAAATATGCAAATGAGCTATTTATTAACTTAACACTGCCTAATGCTTCTAAGTATAATTAGATATATATCAGATCAATATTTGTTGCAAGTATAATCAAAATTGGTGCAGGAATTTCAGAGTTATCTCACTAATATCAAAAGTTCATTAAATATGCAAATGAGAAGATAATTGACATGACACTCACAGTATCATCATAATGTTCTTAGATTGTCATCTGTGAAAAGTTTCATGAAATTTTGTGCAGTATTTCTTGATATATGTCTACACTGTCATTACCGTCTCCATAGGGAAACCATTGTATGGAAAAAAACGATATTGCATAACTTCATTAATATGCAAGCGACACTAACTAAAATCTAATCAGTTCTTGCAAGTAGTTCATGGTACCTGTGTACCAAATCTTACTTGAATCTGTTCAGGCGTTTTTGAGTTATCGTGTAAACAGACAGACAGACACACACACACACACACACACACGGACAGACAGACAGACATCGCTATGACAATAGCCCACGTGTTTACACACGTGAGCTAATGACCATTAAAATAAAGGGATATGTCACCAGAAGTAATATGTACAACAAATAAATATTACTCCTGTTATTTGGATGTAAGCTATGATGTAAATTTGAAAGTGACATCACCGTGGTATTCTCAGATTTAGGGAGAGTTAGCAATTTCAAAACACCACTGGCGTGATTTTGTTCCGTATACTAGAAAGGCTTCTACTGTAGAGCGTATACCTGTATATCCAGGTCAGAAATTTTGGGAAAATATGTTAAAATCTCTACATTCATGTCATGTTATATATGTTGTACCAGAACTACTGGAATAATGATAATACACAAAGATCTATCAGTTCGAAATGCTAAAACCATATTCCATTAGCTATTTGTTATTTCTATGATCTTAGATAACAATGAAGACATTTTTATAACTGAAAAATAAATGGAAAAATATTTACCAGAAAAAAGCTGTTTTCAATTTCATAACAAATGGACCATAGCCATAGTAAGAACTGTACGGAATACATCCAGTAACTAGTTTGCATAGGAGAACGTTTGGGAATTTTATGATAACTGTACATGTTACAAATCATAAAGACATAAACAAACTGCAGACAGTACTGAGTAAAAGATTGGTCGTCAAATAAACTTTACAACAGTCAACATTTCTAGCATTTCGTATCTCAGATATCACATATTAAAAACAATCGGTAAACAGCAGTACTAGTTGGTTAGACTGTCTGTATAGACAGATATGTATCTCAAAATTTGAACATGGACTATCTCAACAACTGAAAAGTGAAATTGAATTGCACAAATCACTCCACAAGCTGTGTGCAATTGACACTTTGAGATTGATTTACAATGACTTTGAATTCAAGTAGTCATGTTTAGAACTTCTGAAAATTTACAGGATGAGTTACCAATAACCCACTACCCAACTGAATAATGAGCAGGCTTTGCATGCTGTAGATGAAAGTCATATGCAAGAAACAATATGCATGTAATTTCTCAGCTGAGGGATGTTGTGGGATATATATGCAAACAGAAGGAAATGATTATATAAGTAACTTAGGGTATGTAGGTTCATAATACTGCTAGTTGGCTTTCATACATCACTGCAAAAAATGCAAAAATACTGGTACATTTAGACTAATGTGTTGCTTATGGTGGCCCCAACACGCCACGAAACTGTATTCTTTTGAAAATAAACTCTAATTTTTCTTAAAAATGTCTTTAATATTTATAAGAGATTTTATTTCTCCATCGCGAACTTTGAGCAAAAAAGTTTTAACTTTAAAAAAATAACTTTAAACAAACTATTTGTTTGTCAAAAGTATTTTTTTATTTTTTAAAACAAAAGTAAAAATTGTTTAACAGTGCTAACTCCTGTAAACGTCACGGAAATGTATTACTTTTGACTATAAACTCTAATTTTTCTTGGAAATATCTTTGATTTTTACATACTATTGCATTGTATGAATCTAGTACATTGAATGAAGCGAGCATAAACCGACGATGGAAACATTTTACACTCACCTTAGAAACAGGTCATTGAGCAAAAAGATGTAGCGACAGTTCAGCTGTAATCGAAAGATTCGAAGCGGGATAAGTGTACTCAGATGAATTGCAAAGTCAGCACTGGCTAGGCTGACATAATAGTGATAGCGACGACCACAAACTCTATGAAATACAATGTAATCTGCAAATATTAAACCTAATATCTCAATAGCAGCTTTAACTGCAACATGACTCTTCAATGAACTAAAAAAATAATTCGATCAATAATAAACCAAAAGCTGGCATGTACTCAGTTACCTTTTAACCAAATACAATCATACGTTTGGCTGCAAGTTTTGTTGATTTTCTACACATGAAAAGAAACAAATGTGACAAGAAAACACAATAATGATAATCTTATTTAGTTTGAAAAGTTTCGATTTCTTTAAGATGGCGGGTTGGGGAATTACATATAACAGCTGCAAGTGTCAACATTTGGTTGTTCAGGGGCTTCAAGGTTTTAGGGCAATATCTGATTTAGGAGGCGGAATTGTTTAATAAGTCGATCGATAGCACATTCTACGAGGATTCTCAATTTTGCTATACCCTTTGCTGTTGTTACTTGTGCAGAAATTAAGCGTTTACCCTTTCCTGTGTGTTTACTGCATGAATGAATGGAGGAATATCAAAGTAGCCTTTCTCTCAGTTAGTTGCTTTCTGATTGTAAAGCCACAGTCTGCCATGATATCATTACCCTCTTCTACTAGATCTAAGAAGCCACTGTGCTCTGTAATACAGCAATCTTAAGTACTGCCACCCTAAACTTGACACAAATACGAAAACACCTGAAGGACTGATTGCTTTCAAAAAGTTGCATTGTGGGATTTGTAATTACTCCATACATGCTTGAGCAGTAGGGCTTGTAGGTTTCTGTAAAAATAACTCGGAACGATCTATTATGGCTCTTGCTTTAGGGAATGTTCTTCGAAACGCAGCAGGCATGTATTCGTTAACCTGTCGGCGGGATGGCCACGTAAAAGTTCGGCTGACTCGCAGCGTGTTTGCAAGGTAATATCTGATTGGTCGATTGTCACTATTCACAGCCACTTAGGGAGTCTATTTGTATTGTTTTCATTATATTGGTAAGATTCAGCCACCCAATTGGATAACAGCTTCGAAATCGCTGCGAGTCGGCCACGTAAAAAGTTGCCCAAGCACTAAATTCATGTTATTTATCCATGTTGCAAACATTTGAGAAACTCTTGGTCGTGACACACCAAACAATTCTGCCAAAACAAACGCTGATTGCCCTACTCTAAATCTAACAAGAGGAAAAATATATTCATCATATTTAGATAATTTTCGTGAAGGCCCTGACTTTTTAGCACCCTTTTTTGATGTGAATCGGTAGCACAACTTTCTTTTCCTCTCCAATACATAAATATGTTATCTCGCGCACATAAGATATCAAAGATTCCTTTCTGGTTGTCAACAAGTTGACATACCTGTGTATTTGTTCACAGACATATTATCAGTTATCAGGAAAAGTTCCCTTCGTAGTTAGTCTTTATCTTAAAGTTTAAATTTCAGCTCAGAGAGTTCACGTTGAAGGGCATTTTTTCCCTGCTGTAATATGTGAATTCAGGGTTATATCCTCTCAATTTCATTCTCCATTTGTTTCTTTGAAATGACATCTCCAATCAGATCTGTCTAATATGCTGCATCAGCTGCAGAGGACTCATATATGATGATCCACTTTGACAGTAATTATGATCAATGCTTGGAACTGCATACACAGATACACCTACATGACAGACATACAAGACAAACGCATGAGTCTACACATGATAATATTTGAATCTCCATACAATGACATCTAATGTTTGCTGTTGCGTTTATCACAAGAGGTAAATCTTGAGGTTCAACATCAAATGGTTTGTGTACTGTTATCTGATCATAAATGTGGCCACAACCGGCAGCTGAACGACACTATTACAAACTTCCAATTGCGAAATATAAAGATAACTTCAAACTGCAATGACTGTAGCCCTAATAAGCCAATGAAGCTGAGCTACAAAGTCACTTCATTACAGACACATGCTACGACAAATGAAAAAAAAATCTTTGTTGGTCGATCATTAATTTATCGTTTCAATATTCGTCAGCAATTGGTCGACGCCATTCATTTATTAATTTATGTCACAAGCTGTGACTAGAATAGGCATCTTATCTTTGTTATTTTTATTTTTCATCGTCTGAGCGAATGTTTGGCGAGCTAGGGCTGGAGAAAAAAATAATCTAGGAAATAAACTCGTCCAACCTAAAAGCGGTTGTACCATACCAACAATGAACTGTGGCTGAGAGAGTTCAAATAACAATAGTGGCCAAACATAGAGTATCTGTGAGCTTTAATTTATTGCTAAGTAGGCACCTGTCAGGCATTTCAACTTGGCCATTGAAGTAAAAATATGGAAAGATTTTGGGGGTCACTCAGGTTTATCTGTTTACACATTTGATCTTTCAATCTCTTGGTTCCTGAATTATTGAGAGATTATCGTCATACCTTTCTTTCTTAAATCATTGACCCACCTGTCAGGTATCTGCCCTAAACCAATTATTCGATCAATGCTACCAACACCTGTGAAGGAAACCTGAAAATCATGGATATTGAATCTTCTTCACACACAAGGGGCAAGCTTAGTCGAATATATTATTTTTGTATAGAAGGGCAAGCGATGGGTACCAAAGTTCCTAACCAGTCATTTTGTAGTAATTATATTCTGTTTGTTTTTGCCTTAGGTTTGGGCGGCGATGGCATGTGAACACCGTTCAACTGGAAAATGAAGAGACAAAGTAGTGAGTTCATTTTCGAACCCTTCATCTTATCAAAAGTCAGAAAGGAATTGACGGCGAGGCTTTGAAAAGGACTGTGAGTTTTATGTTTGTTGCTTTTAATAAAATAATCAAGTTTGTTTGTAATGTCGGATGTAAATGAAGAATGTTCATAACATCAAAAATTGTATCGTTATTCATACAACACTTTTTTGTGAATGGGAATTTCGGAAGTGTCACATAAGTTTTTAATTTCTTTCTTCTGAGTGAAAAATACTCTTTTTATCCCTATGATAATTAGAAACAAATACATAAAGCAACCCTACTCAAAATCTGTAAAAATGACTTTATTGATAGTTAGAGAACGGTGCTGCTTTTGAAGGTTGTTAACCTTGTCCCCAGAACTATTTTTCTCCAATAAAATGTACGTGTAAAGCAAAGTTTTTTATGGTATATTCAAATTTTGCGTTCAGGTATGGAAAAATGTGAGGGGGTCGGGGTGATATCATTAGAAAAAGGTTTACACCTGTAATGCCCCTATTTCAACTCAAAAAAGCGCTAAATACACTGAATATATGATCAGTAGCCTTCGATGAATACAAGGCTATTGATCAAGTTTTGTGAGCCTTAGGGTTGAAGGTTGTTTTAGTTGACAATTGCATGATGGGTCTATTAAAATGCATTGTGGACGCACATACCTTTATACACACATGGATGGATCGATGGATCGATGGATCGATGGATGGAAAGATGGATGGATAGCTACCTACCTACCTACCTACCTACCTACCTACCTATCTACATGTACCTACCACCCACCCTCCCACCTACTTACCTACCTACCAAAGTCATAAGCATAGCACAGATACTAATTAGATTAAATGTTGGTGAAACGTCGGTATTTCTATTTTTAGGCAGTAGTCAACAAATCTCTCTATGTTTTTGTTTCGATTTCAAATAACTGGTGCTCACGGCTCATGTATGCGGACACTTGAAATGAAGCATTAATGGACAAAACGCTAGTGCAGACTTGACACATCAACAACAACGTCGAGATACGTACATCATCGTCCCTACCCAATATCGGAACTATTTTTCACACGTATAGCCAAGCATCTTGGTCTAAACTGAAGAACCCACTTTTCCTCCACCCCAACAACTCGCTGAAACAAACAATTTCCGAAAACGACTTGTTGTCGAGTTTCTGCTTAAAGTGCGCGGGTAAAAACAGTTGTTCATAATTTTTTTGAAAATATAGAAAAAATATCGCGAAAAGTAGCAAAGTGAAAAATACTCTATCGTTCAGTTAGAACACACATATACAACACCTCACAGTATAATTATATTCTTATTCATATATTGTTAGAACATAAACAAATTTTAAAGTCGGCTCATCACAAAAGTAACTACCAACAAAACATTATCAAATTTTCATATATGAAATTTTGGTTTTCTCTTCAAATTGCACATGAAATGCCAGATATTACGTGGCTTGAATGTGACATTTTTGTCCATCAAAAATGGAAAAGTTTGGCTATAGTGACGGCTACATTGTTATTTCCTTGAAGGGTAATTTTCTGGTAATTATCCGTGAAAAAATAATACGATGATTAACAAGGCAATACCTGAACAAAGGTAAATATACTCCGTTGCATGCATAGGTCATTTATTATGGCCGCTGAGGGCGCGACAGTTTTTTCATTGGTGCTGCAAAACAGCTATGACGAAAATCAAAAAAGCCGCATAATTCAACCACTTTGATTAACGTTCGTGGATATTCATTTAAATTGGAAAGTGGAAATATTTTTTCAGGAATTTATCTCGCAAACTGACTGAACTATCTCTCCTTTTTTTCAATAAAACACAGCAGAAAATTACTCCGTGTAGTTTTGGGCCAGTAAATACAATGAACTCTTTATTACTTTATTACATCTTATATAGAGAAGCCTCATCTGTCAGATTTTACTAAATTTTTAACTAAATTTTGATTTTACGAGGGAATGAAAAGAGAAATACGTTTCAATCGCTTTGTAGAGGTTTATAACTTGCAAGTTTACATTTTTAGAGATGTCAATCTTCTTATATTCAAAATACCTCTGTCAAGGCCATTAAAGATGTTTTGAGTATTTGTGAAATTTTACATTTGAGCTGAAAAACTCACGTTTTACGTTAGAAGGATATGTATCTCAAAATTTGAACATGGACTATATCAACAACTGAAAAGTGAGATTGAATGAATTGCAAAAATCACTATACAAGCTGTGTATAATTGACACTTTGAGATTGATTTACAATGACTTTGAATTCATTTAGTCATGTTTAGAACTCATGAAAATTTACACGATGTAAAATCAATAACCCACTACCCAAAAGAACAATGAGCAAGCTCCGTATGCTGTAGATAAAAGTCATATGCAAGAAACAATATGCATGTAAATTCTCAGCTAAAGGATGTTGTGGGATATATATTGCAAACAGAAGGAAATAAGTATCCAGTAACTTAGGGTATCTAGGTTCATAATACTGCTAGTTGGCTTTCATACATCACTGCAAAAAGTGCAATAATACAGATAAATTCAGACTAATGTGTTGCTTACGGTGGCCCCTACACGCCATGAAAAATTATTACTTTTGAATATAAACTCTATTTTTCCTTGAAAATATTTTTAATATTTGTAAGAATTTTTACTTTCTCAACCGCGAACTTTAATTTTGAATGGGATACTTTATTTTTGAGTAAAATGTTTTACAACACTGAACAAAAACGTTTTACCTTTAAAATAACTTTAAACAAAATGTTTGCTTCTTAAAAGTATTTTTTATTTTGTAAAACAAAAGTAACAATTGTTCAAGAGTACTAACTCCTGTACACGTCACGGAAATTTATTACTTTTGACTATAAACTCTAATTTTTTTTGAAAATATCTTTGTTTTTTTAAGAGATTCATTTCTCGACCGCAAAGTTTAAAGTTTTGTACGGGAAACTTTCTTTTGGGGTACAATGCTCTACAAATCTTTTAATAAAAAACTTTATCTTTATAAGAATAAACTTAACTTTAACATTATATGAAATATTTGTTTCTCACAATTTTTTTCCGTTTTCTAAAACAGAAGTTAAAATTGTTCAAGCGTACCAACTCCCCTACACGTTACGAAAACTTCTTACTTTTTAATATAAACTCTTATTTTTCTTGACAATATATCCAATATTTGTGGGAGATTTGTTTCTCCACAGCAAACTTTACTACCGTACGGGAAACTTTATTTTATGGGTTAACCAGTTTAAAAAACTTTTAATATAAAAACTTTAACTTTCAAACAATACTTTAAACAAAATATTTGTTTCTCAAAAACATTTTTTATTTTGTAAAACAGAAGTAGAAATAGTTCAAGAGTACCAACTCAAAACTCGTTTAAGATTTCGCTGAGCGCGAAACGTGTTACTTAAATGGATGATATAAACTTATGTCTTTAGAGCAGAAAACTTAAATTCTTTAAAGGAAAGTCTTATTTTCCAAGAGTAAAATTAATATCTTTACGGAAAAAGGATTTTCTCAGATCAGCAAATTGAATACATTGAATAAAACTATTTTTTTCTAAATTGAGCGAAATTATTCTCCGAGGACAACAAAATTAATTCCTTTAAGATATATTTTCTACATATGAGTATGATTTAAGCATTTTTTAAAAACTGAACTGAGAAAGAACGAAACAGGACGGACGAAAAGTCAAACTTGCTGTTTTTCAGAGCGCAATTTAGTTATAAGGAGAAATATTTCATGTGAGGGCGCAATTAGCTATAATGCACAGCAAACTCTTTCTAGCGCGTCAGAGTAACATAGTTGGGGAAGAGTAAAACATTTTTTCTGACAAGCGCAAAATTTATTTCAACGGAATTAAACTATCCTACGTGCAACACCCAAGTTTGATGACCCAGTGTCTCCGAGACAACCATGACTCATGACTTCATCAGTGTAGAGGCACGCTAGCCCCTGTGTTCCCGCCGTCATACGGCCTCCAGCCACTGTAACGCCATGAACACACAACATCGCACGCAGGGATACGGGCACGCAAACGGGTCAAAACGTTGAGTTGCCATTCGAGTGGAATGATTATAAAGGAAATGAAGGCAACTTCTCACATCGGGTCTGTACCGTTGTTAGTGCTGCGATAGACTCAACCATCTTCTCAACAATATGAAATACATCAAAAATCTATCGTTGCACAAACTAGCAAACACCCTAATGGCGCTAGGCAAAAGCCTAAAATTTATTCCGACACGAACACAACCAAATAGAAAACAAGTACTTCATGATGGCAACAAGTACAGTTCAAAAACAAGACTACATCATGAGACACAAACAATTGCAACAACACCATTCCAAGGAAAACAAAACTGAACTCTACGAACAACATAAATCACGAAACCTTAAAGTTATCTTGAAGCAACTAAATTACACTTCCAGATATACCTATTCATGAAAAGAAACGAAACATGTCATGATAAATGTTTATGTCGCGATAAATAATCTCACAAACATTACACAATTTACCACGAAACCCCTCGACAAGGGCCGTGGCATCGTCAAGATTACCTACATGAATGCGAAATATAATTGTGCAACATTCATAAATTTGCAGATCGCTCAACAGATTTACAATGCAATCCAAACATTAATGTACTGGCTCCGACTTGTACATTGAATTGACTGACAATTGTCGATATTATTGACCGACATGTCGATACCAATCGCTTATCCAACATTATATAAACAGCAATACTGATTTCAACAAAGTCTTGTTTTCAGTACGTATTCCGTGACTTTACAAAGAGTGTCTTCGGTATTGCTAGAAAGTTCTCCGCCTAGTTTCTAACATAGATGTATCTTTTTGTTTTTGATCACCTATTTCTCTACGGTTACAATTCTCGTGTCGTGTCTAGTAACAGTGTAGTCTTAATATGACAAAGTCATTAGCATTAGTACTTTCTATTGCCACATATCTGCCTTTTTCACATTTTCGAATTGACTTTTTATGTGAAAGCAAGTTTCAGAATGTTTTTCTAAAACAGACGATATTTGAAAAGTAAAATGTACGAAACGCATCCAGTCATCATGTCCTTAGGATATAATCATATTGTCAGGGAATCGCATTCGTAAATATTCAAAATACTAAATCATAGAAGACAATGCAAGAAGGTGAAATGAAGTTCCAAGTAATGGTACTTACATACAACGCAGAAGACATCCAAAATAACACACCCAGTGCATGGAAGTCCAGTACTATTAAACAAATCGCTGCCGCCATTGACAGAATACCGCACGTTATTAGGGTAACATAGATTAATATCAGCTGTTGCGTTTGGCGTGGACTTGTTTAGCACGGATTGATGACTGTGTCTCAAGTCTGTCATCGATGTCCGTTGCCATGGCGATATTGATCGTCCCTTGGTTAAGGTAGAATCCTCAATCATCTAGGAAACGTAATATATTAATTAAAGCCCCACTAGCTGTAACTCTTGAAATTTGTTGACCTCAAAATATCTTCCTATTCTCTTCTGGTTTTCTCTGAATTCTACCCTCTGAAATGATATGGGCTTTTAATGCATTAGGAAACTATTCCTTTGTGAAACATTTGACAAGAGAATTCAAATTTTAACAGTCATTTTGATTTTACGCCATTTTCAAAAATTAGTAATATACAAAGGAAACAGAACATAGAATGTCCCTGTTGAAAACATTCACCTCTATGCATGACATTGGACTACTCTGTGCAGTGTATGTGAAGATTTTAGTGCAGATATGCATAGTACCCATAGTTTAATGTTTACGTCCCTGATACGGCTCTTGCGGCACAAGGTCGTACGGCGGAAGGGCCCGAGCGTGCGAGGGCCCGTACGACCAAAGGCCGCAAAAGCCGTGGCCGTAAAGGTTTCATCATAACATTATGGAACGATAAATATGCAGTTTATAATAATATTCAACATTGTTTAGGCGATAAAAATGCGTGTGATATCAAAAATTATTCGCCATTTGTGTCACTTTTCATAAATGCGACGGCCGCTTACCGTTGCGGATTGACATTTATAATGACGCCATTTGTTTACCTGCAGAACTACTAGTACGTAACCTACAGTGATCCAGCTGAAATAGATATGTAAGAAGGACAAAAGCGTGATGTCACTTTATTGTAATTTATACTGAGCAGGCACACACCTAGTATACACAGGATTTCACTAGAATTTAGAGATATAAGCCGATGTCACCGTCGCGGCTCCACTTTCGCCACGCGCAACTACGATCTGAGCGAGAAGTCGTTTCCCTAATCTCACGCTGGCTTTGTTACGAATAGAACGTTTGCAGATAGCAACGCGCGTAGTAACCAGAATCGTGGTAGTTCTGACGCAGCACAAACAAAAACGCATCCTAAATAAAAGTTTAATAGTACAACAATCAGAAACACCAAGATTTGTTCGTGGTAAAATGCTCGACAAGTCACTCCCTACAAACACCAATCCACGTTCCTAGTGGCGCCAACCGGTATTTTACGCGTCTCACTTCCGTCAGCCATTAAAAAAAATCTTTCTGACGTCACACCTTAATTGATATACATTTAAGGTATATGATAAGCTCTAGCATGCGTAAAAGTGTACCATGGGGTTATATTATCAAGTTCAACCGTAATCTTCAACAGAAACGAAAGCTGAATGAAACATATAGTTCCCGATTATGAAGAGCATTGTGCGCTACAAAAAACATGAGAAGCGTCAGATCCAAAATAGCTGAAATGCTTTGACATGATGGTTAAAAGGTGAAATTCGTCGCCAACATAGATATCCAAAAACAAAATGTGCATGTTTTCACAGTTTTATTTGTAAATTGTAAAGTTGGTTCGTGAGTAGTTTTTATCAGTAAGATATTTCACAAACGATACCGCATGAAATATAAAGCAAGTTGACTACAAATTTACACATTCAAAAAACAACAATTTAAGGGTAAACCGTTCAACAAAATTAGCTCCGAGACCATGACATGATTAAGCTATTTATGATTGTTGTGTATTGTGTTTCTAATTTACAGAAATAGTTTGGGACTTAGAAATTTTCTCTCTTTTCCTTCAACGGTGATCTTTAATTAGTTGTTAAAAGTGGAAAAGAAAAACGGATTCTATAAATCAAATTAGTGCTTCGCAGAACGCTGCTGAATAAAATAAATCCCGATTATGTAGTAGTAGTGTTTATGTGAGAGATATGTGAGCTACCAAATGATTGAGAAGCAGATATGTTCAAGCACCGTAGCGAACTCGTACTTACCTGACGAAGACCGAGCTTTCTCACACGTCGAGGTCTGTGGTTATGATTCACGGTGATAAAATACGTTCTTATCAATATGGTTGAAACCGGACAAAGGTTGAGTTTGTATATTCCGCTTCCTCACATGTCGAGATCTCTGTTTATGATTCACGGTCTATAAATAAGATAATTATAAATGTGTATGAAATCGAACAAAGGTTAAGTTCGTATAATCAGCCACTCATGTGCGCTAAAAGATACCAATGAGGGTGCTACCATAAAGACTTCCTTGTACACCATCCTCCACTAACAGAAGGAACTTGTATGTAGGACTTGCTTAAAATGTTTACAAATCGAAGTTTGTTAAATATGATTCAAAGCACGGCGAAAAATTATCATAATATCAAGAGGCAAAACCTAGACTGGTCCCACCAGTCGCCTGGCTTTTCTCGGCAGCAGTTATTTGGCCAAGATGTTCACCCCACGGTGTACGCAACAGTCTACCACTTAGCCCGACAGTCTACTGATTCAGAAATATATTCTTCAAATTAATCTGTTTTGGTATTAAATGCCCGTACACTTGAAGAAAGTCTAGGCAAAACCAAGCTAAGCTAGGCTTTTGGTAACTAACATAAATGTACACATTGCAAGTGTAGAAAATCAGGGAGGCACCTTGCCCCTACCATCCTGCAGACTACGACCCTACAAAGATGTTTTAGCATTATCTGATAATCTCACAAGACTGACATTAGAGCCATTGCACTTGGTACCGTTCACTGTGACGTTTTCAAAACGCCCTCTAACATAGTGAGTTGGAAAATTTTATTTTTAACGAAACAAGATATTATTCTGTCGAGTGGCGAGTAATATCTTACCACTACATTGATGGCGCAAATATAGCGATCTGATTTGTCAAGACGTGAAAGAAACCCAGTGATATATGGGCAATATCCTTGTAAAACGGTCGGAGAAAAACAAAATGTTTTCCAGTTTTTTGACTTTTCAAACCAGAATTCATACCGACCCGTTCACTTTACATATGCACTAGCTATCGCTCATGAATATATATCGTGATCTGGTCAAAGTCTCGTGGTATACCATCGCACATCGTAGTAAGCACAAAACACGCTCCTATGTTCATAATGTTGCGAAAACTAAACCTTCTCGATCAAATTAGAAGCTCAAAGTCAAAGTTAAAATGCACTGAGCTTTAAAACTCTGGTTAGATCGGAGTCAAACCTGGTGGATTAAATAGACACATGTGTGAGTCGAAGTTCTTTGAAGTACTTTATCGTTTTGGTACAGAGGGAAAAAGAGAACGGATTATGCAAAATTGAAGGTTGATTATGTTTCCGACTATGCCCCCAAAAAACCATCTTTATCCCTCATTACCACAATATTTTGCATACAATTGACGAGACTGTGATCAAATGTCAAGTGTATCAAAAGTGAACATTCTAAAACGTAGTATTCAATAGTTTTAAAGCACTGAGCCATTACCAGAGGTACCTAAGATAGTGTAGCTTTTGAATGAAAATGACAGCCTTGCACCGTGCAGGATAGCTTGGGTAGGTAAACGATAGCTGATGAAATGGATTCCGTAAGTTTAGTAATGTAAAACGATAGCTTTGAACATATTTAGATGTTGAGGGCATAAAACAAAGATGGCTGAAAGCAAAAGCAGTTGAAGCCGGTGGTAAGTATTTTACCCGTTTTCTCAACAAATCACCAAATTCTGTTGTGTAAGATACCGCGTTCAGTGAGGTTCAGGTTCGATTACACGTCTGTAAAGTTTCTGCCCCCATTTACAGAACTTGCAGAGAAATCTACGTTCCCTTTTTCAAACTGAACAGGCAAGCATGACGTTAAATTACCAAAAGTCTAGGACCCGATTTTGATGTCATGTGTCCGAAAGGTCACGACATTGAGGTCGGGTTATTTTGCTGACGAAGGTTGTAGTGAACCGAAAATTTCAGTAACTAAAAATCTAGTGTGTTGAGACCAAAAGTTCAATTGACAGTAATGCTGTGTCGAGTTTTACTATTTGATAGACGGCAAATTGTATATGTATATTGGTAATCTGTACTAAAGAAAGGCACGGATTTCTGTTGTTGTTTTTTTGCATTTTTTATAAGATAAAGGCACCCCAATTTCCAAGCTCATTTTATGGTTAAGTGCTGAGACAATATTTTGCAACAAGGAAGAATCCCTGTATGTATTCGTGGCCATCCAAAGATTGATAAAATCCAATTGATGGGTAGAAGAAATGATGTACACAGTATGAACAAAATCAGTGGTCAATTTTTCATAATTTTTATTCCGTATATTAACGAAATTATTTTCTCTTCACAGGCCATGATGGTATTTTGCCATTTATGTATTCCCATATCACAAAAAATCACGACTTAAAACTCGACATTCAAATTTATGTTTGTTGAACATTGCGAACGATGCAAGATTGAAAGTTTTGGATCGTGCAACTGCAGTTCGATAACAGTAAGTGCAAAAAAAACTTAAATTAAAAGCTTTCGCCCTTCCCGGAAAGTTTTAATTGGCAAAAGATGTTTTGTCATATAAAACAAGACCAAGAAAAAATAAGATCGGAGTCCCAACTCATGACAATGGATCAGTCGTGTCCCTGATTGTTTTCAAAATACAGTAGCGTTGCAAAATTTTGAGGAAACGTTAATGTTTTTTTGCGATATCTCTATTATAGAATAGATATATCCAATACAACTTCATTTTCACAATGACTCATTTGACATCTAATCAACATATGGTAAAAAGATAACACGCACAAAAATGAAATATAAATTATATGCAAACGTAGAATTTATGCAAATTATGTACTTTTTAACAAAACGTAAGTTGCATCCCCCTTTTATGATATGCTTGGTGCGCTCCTGGTATATGCTGTATTCCTGCAACAGCATGACATAACCGAAATTCAAAGATACTATTACATACCTTCTGGAAAGTCATATATATCGGAATAACTTGAAGATTCATTAACCTATTGATAAAATACTATATGTTACAGCAATTTTGCTGATTTGAGATTTGATAGCACTAGTATCTTCACGACCAGTGCAAAACACATGGGCGGATTGGCTTATATCTGATAAATAACTGGTACAAGGCGGATCTAACTTGATAAACAAAACATACTTTTAATTATATACCCCTAATTCATGATGTCAGAAGTAAGGGTATACGGTTGGCACTTTTTCGCTAATGAAGCTGTTTGTTAGCATTCTCTTACAGATGAAACTTGATTGGATAATGTGAAATTTACGGGAGGGTGACTTTTATAGAGAAAAACGTAAAAATGATATTGATAGCGATGATTGTGGCAGTTATCTATCTTTTAACTGAGGAAAAAACGAATGTTCGCTGCGCTTTCTACTTCCTCTGTGGCAGCTAGTCACGAGCTGTAAACGGCCGAGTTATCTGTCAAAAAAGACAAAATTTTCTTCGCCGAAAAAGGATCTGATATGTATGTATATTCGTTCAAGCAATTCGTTTTACCTCGCATCTCTTTTGGTTTAGAGGTGGGGGATCTACATACAGTCATATTTATCATATATTTTTCTCATTCAAAAAAGAATTGTGCGTATCATATCGGGTAGTAGCTATCACGCTCATACTGCCCCTTTATGTAAGAAACTTAAAATTCTTGATTGTGTATAAAGAATTCAAGCTTCAGGTCGCAATTTTCGTTTACGATGTTCTACATGATAAACTTCCCATGAATTTTCAAATCATACTTTTCCCAAAATGATCATATATACTGTACTCGGTCCAAAGACAAAAAAGTTCTCCACCCCGTAAATTGCGAAGCAATTTAGGACAAATTTCTATCAAATTTGTCGGTACTGTAGTATGGAACAGCTTTCCAGAGGATCTTAAAAACATCACTTCCAGACTTAGATTAAAACGAGAGCTTAAAAATTATTTATTGGGGTTATACTTTTGTTGATTTTTTGACTCAGACCGTACATTAACTTTCTGTTATCTCTGTCAATGTGATATACCGGAAAAGTCGCAATTTTTAAAAACTGTATATCAATCTTTCTTGAGTTTGGGGCTGCACTCGATTAGTGCCTAGGGCAACTATTTTTCAGTCCTTTTCTCATTGTAACGCTTCAATGTGTACCAAATTATTTTTTTTTCAGAAAAGAATATGAGAAATAAAAATTATTAGAATTATCAATTATATATATATATATATATATATATATATATATATGTGTGTGTGTGTGTGTGTGTGTGTGTGTGTGTATAGTATCAATAGGACGTGAGCAATTGATCCCCAGTGGAGAGTGGACTGGAATAATATAGAAAACTTGATTGATACACACTACCACACCCAGTTGTTTGGTCCGAACGTATTTTAATGAATTTGTGACACAACGTTTCGCTCCAAAACTGGAGCTTCTTCAGGTGTACTGTATAACGGAAAATACAAAGATCGTGCTTATAAATAAATATTGTACATTAAGAAAACAAAATTTATTTATAAGCACGATCTTTGTATTGACAACTTGCCGATGCACTCCGAAGAGAACGCCATTCCACTATATCAATCCTATACCAACCGCATTCAACCACCAGTAAAACAATATAACCGAAGCATAAGTCAACGTGAACTATCCGGGAACAGCGAAGTTTCTGCAGACTGTATAAACGTACGGGTACTTTTTTTCAAATATTGCTGTGTTTGCTAGTCTATCTACGTAGTTTCCTCCTCAACTTCTTATTCTTTGCTCTTCTAATTATCAGTTTGTTGCCCCCTTTTAAAGGGGGTGTTAGGATTACATCTGTACTTAAATTAGATCGTGTATTCCAGTAACTGTCATAAATATCCTGATAAGAATTGTAAACATCCGGCACGCATGTGTGGAAATAAATTTACTCACTCTAACTAAATAGAAATCAGGCAAAAATAGTTTAAAGTCGTTACTGTTACACATATTCTTCGTTCTGAGATTTTCACCTTCTTCTAGTAATGCTTGGGATGCCCATAAAGTACACCAAAACAGAACAAACACCTCTCAAAGACGAGTAACCAAACAAACAAGCAATCAAACGAAGACACTTGCGTATTCACACATAAACTGAATAATCATAATGTCTGCACATGCTTAATTAGGAGTTTAAGGAAAGTTTAATTGTAAACAAACATAAATTAATTTTAAAAGTGCATATTATATATATATATATATATATATATATATATATATATATATATATATATATATATATATATATAACCGTACTCTCTGTGCCCAAGTTTAGAGGTTGCATTAAAGCCATTATTGTGATAACCGGGAGGGCATATTGTAGACATTTAGTGTAGAGAGAGAGAGAGAGAGAGAGAAAGAGAGAGAGAGAGAGAGAGAGAGAGAGAGAGAGAGAGAGACATACATGTTTATATTCGATATGTTTGCTCTGTGCTTTTGCCAAATGCAATCATCAACAACTGTTACAATCTATTCAACGATGAAAACGGTGAAAAAATGAATGAATTAATGAATAGCTGAATAATTTAATGCAAGGAAGGAAGAAAGGAAACAATGAAAGAATGCAATGTATCTACTGCTCCGATTAATTGTCTTCAACATTATTTTGTACATGAAAACCATTTACTTGAAGTTCCAGTAGTAATGTTTTGTACGATTAATTTCGAATTATATCCCACAAAGTGATTCAATGCATAAGAACAGCCTTTAATTTTCTATCCCACGTAATGTCAAAGAAGTACATTGGTTTTTTGGATAATCGGACAGTAGATAGTTGCACCTGTTGCAATCCATTGAAGGCATAATAATGTAACCACAGTTTGACCTCTTTTTGTCGCAATTTCAATTGCCTTAGACAATGATCACCTGCAAAAGATATCAAAAAAAATCTTAATAGTAACAAGTATAAGTCCCGGGGTTCTCCAGTACACGCAGTAAGTGACGAACATCTTTAAGGTTGTATTTTATAATATATGAAGATATCTCTGTGCATAATGAATATCAATAATAATTAAATGGTGATCACTTGCGACTTCCGACCGTGATCAGATTCAAACAATAGTCCAAATTGTAAGAAGTGTCCAGATGACAATAGTTCCAACCCTTTTTTCAATAAGCCACAAAACTTAACAGTAAACAAAATCTTTTCAAAGCAAGGACTCTGTCACATCTTATGTGCCAAAAAACCGTTAAGTGCATATACACTGCTGCTATAATCCACTTCGTTGTAAAACTACCTTAAAGATAATACAGTATATAATTTTTTAAAAGAATTTGAGTTTTGAAATGATTTTTTCAATACAACTAGAAAAAAATGACCAAAATCTTCAAGATGACACTTTGTGTTGTATTTCGATATCACCGTGCATAATGCATGTCAATAATAATTAAACTTGATTACTTGTGAGATCCGACCGTAACCAGATTCAAACAAGAATCCAAATGGTAGAAAATGTCAAAGTTACTTCCTAAAACACTTTTCATACCCAGCTCCAAATTCTGTCAATGATTAAAAAAGAATTTACAATTAAAAAATTCAATCCAAAGAGAAAATGACAAGTTTGTAAAAGCTAATGTTATTAGAAAACAAAAACTGTCAAGTGTATACATTACTGTATAATGAACTTCATAGTAGAATGCAAGACACAACACACAATTAAATGTAAAAGTACAATGATAAATTAATTTTAAACTTTGAAAAATGACAATTTCCATATTTCAAATATACATGAGGAAAATATTCAAGACGACAATCACTCTGTGACGTTATTCGAAATCACTGTGCATAATGTACTTCAATAATAATTAAATGTGATTACTTGTGAGATCTGACCGTAACAAGATTCAAACAAGAGTCAAAAAAGGCAGAAAAAGTCAAAATTACTTACTTAAACTCTTTTTACACTTAGAACCAAAAATTCTGTCATTGATTAAAAAATTAATGATGGGATATTTCTGTCCAAAGAGAAAGTGAAAATTTGTTACAGCTTATGTGTTGAAAAACAGAAACTGTCAAGTGTATACACTTTTGTATAATCATCTTCATACTAGAATACAAGACACAACACACAATTAAATATAAAACACCTATCAGGTAGTACATTATACAATGTAAAATTATTTAAATTTTGAAATGATTACATGACGAAAAATCTTCAAGATGACATTGTGAGATGTTTTTCGATATCACTTTTAATATATATCAGTTATAATTAACAGTGATATCTTGTGACATCCGACAATTACAAGATTCAAATAAGAGACTCAGTAAAAATTGTAGAAAATATCAAAAGTACTTCCTAAATGTATTTTGATATCACTGTGCATAATGCACATAAATAAACGACTATACATGTGACATTCGACCGTAACTAGCTTCAAACAAGAGTTGAAACTGTAGAAAATGTCTTAACGGCAATGACCTTTAAAATACTTCATATACTTAGTTCCAAACATACTGTCAGTGATTAACCAGAATTAACAAATACCAAATTCACTTCAAATCGAAAGCGAGATTTTCTTACAGCTTATGTGCTTGGGATATTTTGTCCCGCTCGAGCCTCACAAAATATCAACGACTCGTGTGAGGCGACATGTGATCTCAGGTCCTTTGGAATATAAAACTCTGTCATTCTCACGTGAGAGTACCATCGTACGATCAATTTGTTCGCTTACTATGTAGTTTGTTGCGGGGGCGAAATATATCAACTGATGTTCATTTTCCTTTGCTGTTCACGCGCCCAAGCAGCACGTATTATTTGATCAAATGGCGTTCGCGTCACTTCAAAATGATAAGTTGTGCACTTTTCGTCGGTGACAAATGTATCTGAATATTGACCAAAGTATGATACCATATATGCTTATTTTGAATTAATGATTGCAAAATTATCATGTTTACATACCATAGGTAAATTTTAAACAGACAGCGATTGAGTATTAAACAATTTGCCTAACACTCAACTAAAACCGTAAAAGTGTTGAAAGCAGCGATCATTCAGTCCGAATTATCAGAAGAAATATAGGGTCATCGGTGTTTTATACTCAGAGCGAAATTTTTACCATCAGAAATTAGGTACCCACGAAGACCTTGCCTATTAAGTTTGTATAACGAGAATCTCATTTACATATAGTATTGTAAAATACCAGTTTGTCAGGTGCAGTATGACTCTGATAGATTACGATGTAAATTTGATCTCTTTGTAAGCAAATTTTGCTATAAATATGGTACTGGGGCTATTCTGTTAACGCTATTCGTTTGTACTAGATGAAACAAATGCCAGAGATTACATTTATGTAAACACAGATACAGGAATTACTTTCGTTTCTTGCTTATTTGCATAGCAGCTTCAACACTATGGGTTTTATTTCTGTCACTCAACATGAAATATAGCGATAAAGATCCAATAGTGCATAGTCAACTAAATTTGTGAAATTGTTCAAGGTGGAACACTTCTTTCAGTAAGCTTGCTAAGTTTAATGTATCCATAAGTATAATGCTAAAGGCACAGGGTCCTGACGATAGATTCAAGGATCTTTACAAACGAAATACTGCTGACCCGTTGTCAATGAGTATCGTTAGCGTTGTCGTTCACTACACAGGCAAGGATGTGTTAGTCAACACGTTGTAAGTTGGTTATTTCAGATGATTGCACAGGCACACAGTTCGAGTGATGTTCGAGTCCTTGGATACCTAAACATTGAATACGCATAATTCCAATCAGAGTTCTTGTCAATCAATAAAAAGCATTTAATCATGTCTGCATGGTAATTATTCTTCATGTTTTTATCCCTTTCAGGTAAATAGATATTTTTTAACATACGCTCGAACTCTCAATTTAGTTGCGATATTCTTTTTCTGTTTGTCTAAATTCGTTTTAAGAATAAAGAGAAAGTTCTCGTTTTCACAATCACATATCTTCAAGAATCGAAAGTCACCCCTTAGAGCACGCGCATTTCGCATTGCAATATTGGCACATTTGATGTAATTCATTTCTCTGGCCAAACATTTTGTTCTGGGTTGTGAAAAAGTATGATTTGTAATTACTTGAGCAAAGTATGAGTAAACTTGAAAAATTATTTCTGGATGCGTAATGCCACTACAAAAACACAACTCGCTCTATGCCTACGGACATTTGGAGTCAATTTACGTAGTTGCATTTCAGTTACAATACACAGTAGCGAAGCTATTCTTTACCTTGCAACCGTTGTCATCCCAGATACCAGTATCTTTCATCAAAAATTCACATCGGGCTTGTTTGACACTCATTAAGAAATTGGCATCAACATCTAAAGAATACAGAATGGAGAAGCTCTTTGAATCAAAAATCGCCAGTACGGAAGTTATCATTCGCTTGAAATTGCACCCACTTGCCATTACAAAGTCTGTCCTAGACTAATTATTATATTTTGTCAGCGTGTCAGTCATGCTTATGCGTAGTTTTGATTGGTTGAGAGCACATCGTAGTAAAATATTGTACCCATGCGAAGACGAGTCTCCTCTTAATGGGGAGACATATATACGGTGGCCCCTATAAGTCACACGGAACATTATTATTGAGAAGATCAACTCTTATTTTTCGAGTCAATATCTTTAATAGTTTAAGAGATTTTATTTTTCCAAAGCAAACTTTTAATTCTGTACGGGCAACTTTATCTTAGGCAAAACTGTTTTTTAAAACTTAAAAAAAAAAAAAATTAACCTTTAACAAAATAAACTTTAACTTTTAATAAAATACATTTAACTTTAAGAGTTTAACTTTAAAGTGTTTACGCTGAAACCGGAAACTACGCTCTTACACAAAATACTTAGTCAGTAGAATTGGAAGAGCGTCCTAACAGAAGTTGTGGGACTAGATATTAAAATTTACAAGTGTAAAAGAAAAAATTCACTTAAAAATATTGTTCCTTGAATAAATAAACAAGTCACTTAAGGAATTAAAACAGTTTATTAAATGTTATATAAATATTTTTATCTGCAAATGTTAGAGATAAACCCTCAAAAAGTAGGGGGTTGTGTATGCTAAAATAAGGTACATCAGAATTAAATTTTGTTCTTCTGATAAGAGTTGTGCTCACTAAAAGTAAAGTTGAACTGCTAAAAATTAGTCAGTTTACTCAGTCAATATAGAGTTTGTCCCTCGTAATTACAGTTACATCCATCACTATTCAACTCATAAATATTAGAGAAATTGTCTAAAAAATAAGATTTTGTATTTCTCAGTAATATAATTTCACAGACTTGTAGAGCCCATGTATATATAGCATTTATATAGCAAAAACAATTACACACGAGGACGAAACAAATAATTTTACACATGACAATTATTAAAAAAGTAATATGACCGTTTAGAATAATGTTTTTACAGATGCCTATAACCTCGTTAATTCACTTCTCTAAATCAGCGGCGCCACTTTTTGTCGTCTTCGACGCTTCCACTGCCATTGCCAAGTATGAGAGCACTGTATCATTCCATTTAACACGTAACTATGCCCGGTATCGGGCGCTAAATATCCATGCAACGACAATAGCCTTATACTAAGTCTGCTTTAAATACACCTTTTAAGCATCAACACAAATATTGATGACATATACAAGCAATGACCCCCTTCGTGGGGATGGGTATATACTTGATTTGGGTACAATTCCCTTCATAAACCACCAATGATATATGTCATGTGCACACGCCCGCGGCACTGATTATTACCTTATTAGTCGTTAATTCCAATGCCTATTACATACCAAAATGGTTTAAGATGAGAAAGAAACTTGGATAGACTTTGATGTGTGAAATATGGTATAAACTATCATGTTTGAAAGACCAAGTGTACTCACCCTTTGGAATCGTAAATGTCAAATAATACTCTCCAGTCTTCAGGAAGTAGTGCTCTGGTATGAAGATTATGGAATATTCACCAAAAAAGTTGACGTCAATAGACAATTGGTAGCCGCGATAATTATCAGTATAACCAACCACCTCACTGAATACATAGGCTGTAGCATTTCCATAAATGGCATATGAATTTTCAAACCAGACGATGACTGCATGAAATAGTTTCGATATCTGTCAAACACAAAGTTGAATGAACTAAGCTAGCGAATTTGTGTGAAAAATAGTCGTTTTAATAACAAATACACAGTGGAAACGCATGGATACTAGCACTCAGGTTTCACTTGAAAATTAGAATTCAAGCTAATATTGTATAACCATATAATTAGATTAGTTTATTCTTTCAAGTTTTAAGTTTACGAAGCAGACCAGAAAAAATGATGAGTCTGTTCATTATGCTGTCGCAAATGCCGTACCTTCGGAGAAGTGCTCAAAACATAAATAACCTGTAGTAAATGGGCAACCGCAAGTCAAAAAGATTTGATAATACAAAGAATGTAGTACCACACCAAAGACGTGTATTCCTCTAATATTTATATTCAACCACTGCATAAACACTCGTTCTCAGTCTATTAGAATCGTAAACATTCTAAATATTCCTAATCTTGTTTTGTGTCTACCAACCTCAATGGTGAATCCGAAGTATGTAACATCACCACTTTCAAGGTCGTCACCTTCCATTGGGATCTGATCTTCAAGTGGTGCCGGGTCTGTAGCAAACGTTACTATGATGTCTTCCTCAGTGTTATTCACTTTTAGCAATGAAACATAACAGACCGTCGATATTACAGATGAATATACAACAAAAGCACTGTAGTACGTTCAGCCAGTAGAATTGTGACGAAATAAATGACGGAATAAATGACGGAATAAATGACGAAATAAATAAATAAATAAATAAATAAATAAATAAATAAATAAATAAATAAAAATGAACAAATCATAACGCAAACAAAAACTCAAATACGAAAAGAAGACCAAAAGAGTAAATAACACGATTTATAGACAATGAATAAAAATAGTAAAAATATACATAAATAATAAATAAAATGGTCATAGTTACTGACTATTTCTCTCGCAGTAAGTTTACTAGTGTCTTACAGGACACTTAGAGCCAAATATGGGTATAAGCAAAAAGATGTTTTTTCAATATGCACATGAAAATCAGTGAAGAAAAAGTCCAAAGTAGGTGAAAGTTAAAAACATCGTGAGTTTTACTTTTATTGTAAGTATTTAGGAATCTGATTTCAAACTGATAAGTACAAGGGTATTCCAAATAAAGTTAGCATGGGTTATTTTTTCGATTGTTCTGGATGTATCATGCATCATTTCGAAGCTGAAGAACAATAATATTTATTCCACTTCAGAAAAAAGGCACTTGGAACCACGCCTATAATTTCCCATTCTGATACATATGTCAGACGATTACCTTTTAACTCATTGCCATCTCTGTCGGTGAAGGTCAAACTCAATACATCAGTCTTTGCATGGCTACTGCCATTGGTTCTCGGTTGAAACAAAGTTCCCTTCAAACGTTGGCACTGTAGAAGTAGAACAAAATATCATAGATTTCTGTATGGTACTCGAAATACGTGTAATTAACAAAAAACTGGAAAAGACCAGCAAATTCAAAATTCCAATACTCAAATATGCATCGATACAACAGATTTGCACCGGTAAAATTGTAGGAATTATATCGTAACAACAACATTTCTGAGTTGCCAGGACGAGCTTAAAAGCTGACATTACTGCTGTTGTAAATATTGCTCCAATGCCAATTATTTCGCTGCCTTCTTTTCATAGATATCACTGAACATGTTCAAAGTAACCCTGTTATTAAAACTAAAGCTCTCAAGCGCAAGCGCTGGGAAGTCTCTCTGACAGCCGATGGCTGACTTCCTTACGCTTCGGGACAGCGGGAGACAATGATTGACAATTTCCCGTGATCGAATCCTTAAGTCTGATTGGTAAAATGGCAGTCGGTGTATCAAAATTTCAACTTGATCGGATTTATGGATGAAAGCACCAGGTAAACTTTTGCATATTTGAAGGTTAATGAGCCGTTTTACTCATCAAATGAAAGTAATCCTAGGAAAAAAAAACAAGATAGCGACAATATTTTTTTTTAATCTTCTACAATAATTTTAATCTAATCACATCAAACGAAAAGGAAGAAGAATATTCATGTGAGAAATTCGGCTCGTTGTTCTACGAAACCGCAAAAAGCAATAGTATACGATGACGTCAAACAGAGAAAAGCAAGTGACAAAAATAGCGTAATTTGCACAGTTTGACTACAGATATGGTCAGAAGCATGCTGACAAATTTTTAGCTGTGGTGTTCGTCAAGTCACTGACTTTTTGAAGAGCCAAAAAAGTCTGGATCTTGTAGGGGATACAATGGTACTGGGTAAGCGGCTGCTTCCAGGCATTTCAACACGGGTTAGTTTCGTGATGTAGATACAACCTATGTTGAATCATATGGGATCATAGGAATGCTAATGGTCTCCTCTGCTTTTACGTAATACGTCAAAAGGTTAAATTCGAAATCCGAAGGGACCATGGTAAAAAGAAAATCATGTGTGCAAATGCCCATAAATATACGTATTGGACTTAACATCCGAATAACTGGTAAGCTTTCCTCTCTATTTAGTCAAGCATGCATCAATAGTTCGCGTCCATGTGCTTTACGAAATTGAATCATCTGATAAGTTAAAAAAGTTCGGGATCCTTCAATTAGGGATTGACTTATGCAATTTTGACTGAGTGGTCAAAGATTGGAAAAAAATACAACGCAATGTAAAAGTTACACTGTGTACAGACCAAAAGTAATTAAAAAAACAATATCAAAACAATTCGAAAAGTTTTATTATAATAGGAATGTAACCGACAAGAGGGGACAAGACTAATTTTGACATGCCCTTTGCACTTTTTAGAAGATACTGCCTCAAATTCAATATACCTTAAACAATAACGACAATACAAACTTTAAAAATAACAATCAGTGTCTAATTTACTTGGAACTAAAAGATTAAGTCACATATCATACCATTCGCCAAATAACTGGCTCCACCTGGCATTTTCTACGTCTTACAAGAAAGTCCTTTAGCCGTACGTGGCTATTTGGTACAGCAAATTGCATTTATTTCGCCTGGTCGTATTTAGGAACAAGTGAATATTCAGGATAACAAGAAGTAACAATCATAGAGTTTTTAACAGGCACATTCTAAAAAAATGGACGCCAGCCTGCCTGTAACATATTCACTACTATCGGTATAAGTAGAAAATTTTCACTGTTGTATCAAGTTAATACATAAGATTTTACGATCAAATCTTGTGACCGCATTCTGACATTGTTTTATACTATGGCCATCTCAACGTGCTTTTCGTATTTGAAGATTTTGTCTTGAATATCACTACAACTCACTACTACCTGAACTCACTATAATACCACAGAATATACAGGTTATTATACTTCGTTTTACGACATAAACGTGTGATATTTTCTAACAATACACTATGTTTGATAGCAGTATATTCCACTTCTTTCGTCGCTGTAATGCCATTTAAAAAAGGAATGTTGATATCCACTAAATGAGATGATGGTGACTTGCACTTTCGGAGAGGATTTTTATTTTATTTTTGCAAAACAATAGTTTTGAATCAATGACAGAAAAAAATACTTACGATCCTATTAACTTCTTGATCGGACGTAAGACTGGCAAATAATTTGTCCGCAGGTGGAATGTGAAAACCGTTGCCATTCCCAAATTGTACAGATGTATTTGCAAGCTTGTCTATAGAGTCACATTCCAAATTCATTAGAATAGATGGTGTGGCCAACTCAATAGGGCCAGTGCCAGGCTCCGTGTTGTTCAGAACAAACTGAGATAGCTTGTCGGCTAAATTTAGTAAGGTGTTAGTAAAGGAATTCCAGTCGCTGTACCCGTCGTTATTTTCGCTTTCTGATGTTGAATACTCCACTATC
Source organism: Ptychodera flava (assembly GCF_041260155.1). NCBI lineage: Eukaryota > Metazoa > Hemichordata > Enteropneusta > Ptychoderidae > Ptychodera > Ptychodera flava. Next base: position 12,055,995 of record NC_091929.1, read on the forward strand.
GATAGACTTCTATCCATGACATGTAAAATATCTGTGAGACAAATGTCAATGTGGTGAAATAAATATCTGTGGTTTCTGTCGCCCAAATCTTAAAATTCTTATTAAAACATTTCAGACATTTGTATTAATTTAACTAACCTGTGGCTATTGACTTGCTTTCATTTGTAGATTCAACAATAAGTCCTGTGATCGCCTTGGATAGTTCTTCAAGTGGTCAATTATCTACAATTAAAAATATGACATGTTGAAAGACCAGTGCAGTTTCTTATAACAGTGATGTAAGTTTCAGTATAGACACGACCCAGTAACATAGTTGCATCAGTTATAGATTGATTGCTTTGGAACGAACACATGGTGTGATTTTTAACTATTTCGCCTCGTCTAAAAGTAAAGATATTAATTCTTCTCGTTTTTTATTTGTATGATGATCATTTTTATTTCTATACAGTTTACGTCATGTTATAGAGAGAGATGTTAATGTACATTGTTATTGCCTACCTGATCATCCTTTCCATTACGTACCTTTGCTGTCGACATGTTTGACAACGTGGCATTGATGTCCTTAATCATTTGTTTGACTTGGCCGATAACGAATGCACATAAGAAAGGAAAAATATTATGAGTTCGTTAATTGATTCAATGTTTACGTAGAAGTGACACGGTCAAAAGATTAACTAGGCCTAGGTATGTTGTGTTGACCTCTTCATAGAAGGTAATAATAACGAAACAGAATGAGAGCAGAAAGAAAAATTGAACATTATATTGAAGACCCTGCTATGCAGGCAGACATACGGACAGAAATACAAAAAAAACAAACACACACACATAAATGCATGCATGCATAAATATATACATACATCCAGACATGCATGCATGCATAAATCCATCCATCCATCCATCCATGCATGCATGCATGCATGCATGCATGCATGCATGCATACATACATACATACATACATACATACATACATACGTACGTACGTACGTACGTACGTACGTACGTACGTACGTACGTACATACATACATACATACATACATACATACATACATACATACATACATACATACAGACAGACAGACAGACAGACAGACAGACAGACAGACAGACAGACAGACAGACAGACAGACAGTCAGACATCAAACGGAGAGAGAGAGAACTTGTTGATTTTCTAACGCTATATCTTAAACAACGTGCGTTCATTTATATTTTACATTTTTTCGCTTTTGAAAAGAGCATAATTGAATGAAAAATATGCGCACAGTATGGATGCAGAAATAGGATAAAATAATAAATAATTTCTAAGACGTATTAGTACGTGAATTGACTCCTTTTGTAATTTCATGTTCAATGTAAGATAACAGCAAAACTATATCTAACGCAAGTAACAAAATGAAGCTCCCTAAATTATCAAAATGAAAATATTGCCTCACTAACAGCAACATTCAAGTTTAGTCTTGCACCTATTGAAGTGCAGACGACATGAAAAGTAATGATAACTCTGAATTTTTTAATGACTTAATGTAATAGTATAAGTATTGTAAACTATGTTCTTTTAAATTGTATTTTGTCAAATTATTGAACAATCATCGAAAAAGAATATAACTACAAATAAAAGCTGCAAGCAGCGTTGCCGGGGCCCTAGCGGTTGCATAGTTGAAAGTACTTGCACTGATGATACTATGTGCAAAATATGAACTTTAAAATTAATTAAATGGTCTTTTGGTTCTTGTATAGAATAATTTTGGATATCATCTCAATGTTTTTGTAGTTCTTTGTGAAAATCAATTTGGCCGCCAAACTACGTGACCGATCTAAAAGCGCTGTGCACACCTGATAGTTCCAAAGCTAAGGATGATAACAATGAAATTTAGTTCAAATTGCGGGTTTTATCGGGTTAAGCAGATTTTTAATGATTCAATTGTTATTTTTTAGAAATCTAGGATGGCTGCAAAACCACATGAATCATCCCTATGCCCTTCGTAAATTTTAAGGTGAAGTACTACGAATTACGTCAAAATTAGGTTGTGGTGTCATTTTCTTGAAACTTTGCACAAATATTCTTGGAAGTTGTGCAAGTGCAAAAATGAAATAAAAAATGGGGGTCACCTCGCTCGTTTCCATGGAAACGGACGTTAAAATGGCGTCGTTAGAAATAAATAAAAATGATATAATTCACTTAAACTAAAGAAAGCGATTATAAAACGCTTAGCAAATGAGTTAATTTTAATAAATACCAAGACTTAAGATCCATATCTATCGAATGTATAGTTTTCATGATGTTTGTGTAGAAATTTTAACATAAGTATCGATTACAAAATGACGATATCGAAATTATATCACTACATAATTTTCGAACTTTCTTCCTGTCGCTTTGAATGGTGCCATTTTGACCAAACTTGGCGAATAAACTCCTGACATAATACCATTTAGTTTCACTTTTAATAAAAGGGTGTCACCACGCTACTTTTTACAATATCTCAAGGTGAATGGGTAATTTGCGCCACATAAATGGGAGAGAAATGTTAATTTTTCGCTAAAATTGAATAAAAACCAGCTTCCTAGGGGGTTAAAATATGACAAGGTTATAGGTCACATGTATTTCTAAGACACTGGGTCAAAAAATTAGGTAAAAGCGCAATTTCAACAATGACAGGTAATGTTAAATATATGTGCTCTAAAATAACCCAATTGTGGCAGGCTGGGGTTAAATCTGCGCAGAAACGTACTAAAGCGTGTGCGCGTCCGAATTCGTCGCCCTTTACCTTAAAGTATCAACACAAACGATGATGCAGGCGACATACAATTTCAAAACAGTGAATTGAATCTGAAGAAGAAGATTATCATAGAAATAATGGGCGACGCGCTGACCATTAACGTTTATTTGCGGGCAAGGGCGAGAGGAAAGCCAAAATTTAACGGGCGAGGCTCGCCCGCATATCTCCTCGATCCCGCGCCATAAATAAACGTTAATGGTCAGAGCGGAGTCTGTAATTTCCATTATATTATCAGCGAACCCAAGAAAACCGTCAAATTTTCGAAAATTTCAGGAGCGAACGACAACTGGCCCAATAAACTGAGCAATACGCGACGCACTGTCACCCGCGCTGTAAAAAAATCGGCAAATCCGGAGATGTTTTCAGAAAAAAAGTATCTCAACTTGACCTACAAGTGCTCCATTTTATTTCGTGATTGATTATGATTTACGTTTGAGCTGTAAATTTACGATACTTTGAGTTGTTAATCTTATTATTCATATCACAGGCATGTAAACAAACCATTACTGCGCATTTGTGGTCAGTCACGTGGTTCAGCTCGACCAATCAAAATGCAACGGGCAGGGCATGGTAATATAATTAATGTTTTTCGCATGTAATCTTCGTTTTACGCAAAAACCAATATCGCCGCCAAACCACAGTACATATAGAAATGCTTTTCGCAAAAATAATTCTGTCTAGCATTTGCTACTTACATGGCACTCACGCTGAGAGCTGGGTACCACATTTGCATAAATTCAAGGCATGCAAATGATATTGTAATGAGGGACAGCCTCTCTTTGAGATGCAGCCTTGAGAAGCATCATGGCAGCCCTGCCGATCGTAGGATACGGATCACCTGAAATTTCTTGCTCTATTAATCCGTAATCGTTCCGTTTCAAACAAACAAAAATCATGTATAAGCATTTTGAAGAGTAATGAACCACCAGGTTCCTTGTTTGTGCAGTTTTATAGCAATAAAGTAAGCGAAACGGACATTTATTTTCCCCGTAGCATTGTGGCCTGGTCCATAGCAACGTCGTAAACATAGGGGGATACGCATCTGTAGATTGATTGGCTAAGAAACAAGGGTTAAAGGCTGTGAACCCCATTCAAACTCTGTATACATATTCATGATTGGTTTTCCCGCGTTCTGTATGAATTGGAACAGTGTAGGACTATGCTAACGCGAACGACGCACTTTTACAGCGCTGTAACTACGCGATGACCTCACCCCAGCGTTCAGAAAACTCCACGTATTTGATACCCGGTGGTAAGATGTTTACTGCTTTCATGAAGTTTATCTCGTGTATAAAGATTCTGTATACATTTCTTTTGAAATTGCTAGTGTTAATTGTCGATTAAAAGTGACGTGTAAACCCGGACGTTGTTTTGCCATATAAATAACTACACCGTGCATGTGTGTCGGCGAAGCCACAGACGCTGCACAGACACGCGTGACACTGTGCATGGAGGGACATTACGTACAGATACCCACGTACCCTGTAACTGAAGTGGTACGTCCACGGTCAGTGTATACGTGCATGTAAACTGGCGGCCATCTAAGTATGAATAAGGGAGTGGCGAAGTCAGATTTAGAGCAAAGTTTCGCCGGCGATTTTTCAGTAACTAGACCTTGAACACCAAAAATAATTAGTTACACAAAGTAATGCAGGTCTGGTCTTGGAGAAAATACCCAATTGGGGTCGTCAAAGACTTGTTAACGAAAAGGACGCACTTTTTACGAGGACCTTGCACTGGCCGCGGTCAAAAATAACATCGGGGATTCACAAAAAACTACTCCACAGAAGTTGATTTTTTTCCCTCCAGACTATGATAACACTTGTTAGGAACGATTAGAACGGACAACTTGAAAATCTATGGAGCGCTTTAATGAAAATCTGTATTTTCCCACTACGGAGAAAACTGACCAACCGTCACTTGTGAGCGCTCGGTGTGCGTGTTGGTTTGAAGCAAAATCCTCATTATGCATGCAAATTAGGTACCCAGCTCTCAGCGTGAATAGTTATCATGTCGTATCAAACGTCTTCAAAATACATCGTATTCACCATGGATCAATAAGATATTAAGTCCTCGCAGAGGTACAAAGAATACATGGCATAACATATGCCAAGAAAACTTTTCACACACACGAGGAAAAGGCAACTGAATTATTTAATAATTGTTATTACGCCAAACGACCAATGTCCACGAAAAGCCTATGTCCCATTGAACATTACAGTCACATTAATATCGTGGCCGAAAACTATTCTGAACCTCTTCATTTTGTAATTCCGTCGTTCTCTTTTGACCTGCGTCGTGCTGTTTTAAGTTTGTTATTTCGTAATTCACGTAGTCTACCTTTATCGGACATTTGGGAGGGTAATAATAAGCAAAGCTTAAGGATTTTACTTTATGATATTTCATAGATTCAAAGCGAGTAATGTGGGTGTGTTGAAACTCTGGCGACACACAGCTACCTAGAACTAATGAAAAGCTTTTCATCGTCTTGGTAATGAATATATTGATATTTAAACCATGTGACAGCCTGTCGTAATGAAACCGCAATTAGCTTGAAGAGTGTATTGAACACAATTGGAACTATTTTGTGATTATAAGATGAACAGTAAAAGTCACAGAATGTGCTCTCTAAGAGAGGGTTTACTCAAAGCATTAGTAATTATCCATTTTTCTAGTGAAAACATCAAAACTGTAATTATTGAATTAAATATTAAAGTAGTATTTAAAAAATTGTAGTATTTAAAGCCATCTGCTTTTCAAAAATTGTAAATTTATCCTTTTTTACAATTTTTTAAGGATAATTCATCTCATTGATACACATTCTTGAAAATGTCAAGATTAAAGGTCAAAACGTGATGATTGCTGTATTGTTTACAGGACCTGGATGCATTTGAAGGTTTCGGGATCATATCTGATTGGTTCTTTACTATTTCAAAGTGCCTCTCTAGGCCAGTCCTTAAAAATGTTTAGGGGTCATATCTAAGTGGTCCCTTAAAAAGATTAAGGGACACATCAGGGTGGTCCCCAAAAGTTTCAAGGACTCATCTGGGTGGTCCCTGAAAGTTTCAAGGTCACATTAGGATAGTCCTTGAAAAATTCAGGGGCACCTCAGGTTGGTCCCTGAAAGTTTCAAGGACTCATCCGGGTGGTCCCTGGAAGTTTCAAGGTCACATCAGAGTGGTCTCTAAAAGATCCAGGGACACATCAGGGTGGTCCTTGAATGTTTCAAAGACTCGTCTTGCAATGGCGGTTTTTGAAAGATTCAAGGTCACATTAGGATAGTCCTTGAAAGATTCGGGGACACCTCAGGTTGGTCTCTGAAAGTTTCAAGGACTCATAGTCTTAGTCATGTTCACGCTACAATCACAGTCGCTGACATCATTGTCGAGATCGGGAACAGCACTGTCAGTGTCACTCCACAAAGGACCGTGGTAACAGACATCAAATTCGTCGGAGATATCCAGTATTCCGTTGCTTTCCATGTAGTTCTGTCATTAAATAATTGGGGTAATGGACGTCCTACATTCAGAATCGGCAACCTTTCCCGCTCGGAATTAGTGCAGTAGTCAAAATCCATTCGAACATCACGCTGTTTACACACTCGACTTGAAACAATGCAGAGCCTCACAACAATGTGACCCGTGACCTTTACTATGTAAATTAGCAAGGACCATATTAGTTGGTGTACGATTCAGTGTGTCGCTTAATGAGAAAAGTATCATTGACTATATCTCCAAATTCAATCATGAAGACTGTAACATACAACCATAGTATTTTAAATGGTGGGGAAACTTTACAGCATAAAAGAGCAACATGTACCTTACCCGGGACCTTACACAATCGCATGATCCTAGATGCCCCTGTAGGTTAAAATGGAATGTGCCATTATGAACTGATTGTTTGCGAATAATTAATTGTTTACTGTTCAGACCAGCGGCGCGTCGGCCAGTAACAGCATACTTCAACCAGCGAGTAAATTACCATTAATCGTCAAGGCTTGCTCGTCTAAGTCGACTGAAGGTTCAGCCACTGCCCAGTTTATCACATTTATGCCGGAAGAACAGTGCCTTGTAGATCTCGTCGCGTGATAAATATGCAAAGACGTGTTTTGGAGCCGGCCGACCAGTCACACATGGGAGCGATGAGGACGCTGTGTTAAGCCATTACATAATCTTAGCCTCGACCGTCATGAATATTGACGCTGTATGTGCAGGAAGTTGGACCAAATCTTTTCAGTGATTCGTCTGCCTGTCAGCTTTACCAAGTAATGCTTGTGAATGCACAAGCTGACGAGCGAAGGTCACATCAGGATAGTCCTTGAAAGGTTCAGGGTCTCATCTGGGTGGTCCCTGAAAGTTTCGAGGTCACACCAGGATAGTCCTTGAACGATTCAGGGTCACATCTGGGTGGTCCCTGAAAGTTTCAAGGACTCATCTGGGTGGTCCCTGAAAGTTTCAAGGACTCATCTGGGTGGTCCCTGAAAGTTTCAATGTCACATCAGGATAGTCCTTGAAAGATTCAGGGTCACATCTGGGTGGTCCCTAAAAGTTTCAAGGACTCATCTGGGTGGTCCCTGAAAGTTTCTAGGTCATGTCAGTGTGTTCTCTAAAGGATTTAGGGTCTCCTCGGAGTGGTCCCTGAAAGCTGCAAAGACATCTCTGCACAGTCCCTAAAGATTCCAGACAAAAACTGTTGGTTTTTGCCGTTAATATTTTAAGGTTTCAACAGACAGATGATATTGATTACATTTCTTTGAATCTACCAAAAAGAGTTCATTTTCAATGGAAGGGCTGAAATAGTTCAGTGATTTTTAAAAATTTTCCAGCATTAATTAGCACAAGCACAAGAAAAGGGTAGTTTTATCAAATTTACCAGGTCTCATTTCCTTGTATATGAAATAAATAAATGTACAAGTCATTTTCTTAACATCTACCAAATCATTTCAAAGAGAGATCACCAAAAAACATACACTACAGCAGAACTGATTTGGGTAGAGGTAGAAGGCTATTTTACCATCGAAAATTTAAAATTTTATCATGCATCGTTCGGTGAGAAAAGCAAATGCCTACAAATCAGCCTTGGAAAGGAAATTTGTGTTTTCACTTAAACCTAAACAAGATTGACAAATCAGTTACATTTAATGGGTTCTCCTTTCCTGAGAGTGCGAAAAGCTAGACAAAAATGTAAAATTTGTTAAAGGTGTATTTGATGATTGTGCACTTATCAATAATTTATAAAATTTGCCCTCGTCTTCACACAAAAACACTGTTAGATTAGTTATTTTTAAATAGATTACAACAAATGCTCAAGATCTTATAATCACAAAATAGTTCCATTGTGTTATTGTTAGATCGCTGATCAGGAAGTAAGAGACATAATGAAACACGCATCAAGCTACAATGTGGAGATGTAGAAACCAGCTTGTGTGATGAATTACCTGGGCCTTCTGTTGTTATACAAATTAGAATATTGAGAGCAAACAATACATAATCATCGGATTAACACACGCAAGTTAATTAAAGTCATTTGTTACCCTGAGCGCAAGAATCATGATTACGTCAAGGAATTAAATCATGTGGTTCCAGTTACCCGAGATACTTATTTTTGGAATGATCTCACTGACGATATATATATATATATATATATATATATATATATATATATATATATATATATATATATATATATATATACATATATCGTCAATGATGCTATATCGTCAGTGAGTTCAAGCTGCCTCGCACATGTAAGCTTACACTGCAGTCATGCGTACTCATTATCATTCTCCGCCGCACTTTGGATACATAATAATATAATTTGAGACATTCTACCCACTACCTGTAGTTGCAGAGGTCGAAAGCTTCCCTTCCAACCCAAATCAGCGTATAGCACTTATTCGAATAGTGGCGGAGAATTACAATGGGTACGCGTCGCTATATGACTGCCCTGTACATAAGCGCAGATGCTTTGCTGGAATATGTATGCGATGACAGATATGCAAGCGAACGCCTGTGAAGCACAGGGTATGGCAAGCAATATTAGTCGAGAAGTTATGAATATGAACATTAAATGTCATGTATTAAATCACATTTGTCCACTCACGAGTATGTGAATCGACTCGATGCAGGGTGACAGTATTTTTGAAGGACATTGAAGATACTAATTCCGAATATATTGAAAGTCATAAGCATTTTTACTCCAGCTAATTACTAATTTACATGTTTAACGACCTTTCCCCATTAGTGATATATCTGGATTGACATTATCGAAGTTGAAAAAACTTGCAATGAACATCAAGGGACAAAGTCGACCATTTTCATGAATTTGTTTGATACGAGATACTACATATATTGTTTGACATTTTGAAAGATAGTGAATGAGTGGGTGACCATGCATATATTCGACCCCGGTTTTACACCATGACCATTAATTCATTTTTGCGATGGTTTCATTTAATTTGTCTAAAACCGGGGTCGAATATATGCATGGTCACCCATTCATTCAGTAAGCTTATCTTTCAACATGTCAAACAATATAGCTAGTATCTTGAATCAAACGAAATTCATAAAAATTGCCGACTTTGTCCCTTTAAAGACACTAAGTTCAAATATTCAAAAATGAATATATTTAAACAATTATTCCCGCCGCAAGAGGGTATACACGAGATTTTAGTACAATGCGCGACATATAGCATGAGCCGATAGGCAAATGTTATATGCCATATGGAGCGGATTGTACCAATCGAGTGGATACCAGACTGTGGGGGGTAATTGCTATTATGTTATATTAACTTGTGTGTCTCTGTTGTCTTACTTGGGTATTTTCAATCACTTCAAGCCCAAAATTAAAAAAAAAAAAAAAAACCGGACGACTGAGAGATCGAACGTCTGAAATTCTGCGCCCGAGACCGAGCATTTTATAAGTTTGGAATACGTACACGCACACCGTATCCTACGATTAATATACGCATAACGTTCATCAACATTGCATTTTATTCGCATGCAACACGAACACTGTACTTATTAAAAATATCTGCTGCAGAAACAGAAAACGGGTCAGAGTTCAAATCAAAGAAAAAGTAACAATTTTTTCGTAAATTTACATAAGAACAATAGTCCTGGCTTTTTGGGCATACTAAAAATGGATTTATCTCATTCTGTACCGCATACGCGAATATGGACAGTATACATCGACCGTTGCGACATTCAAAGGTGGCACAGTGAAGTTACATGATCTATTTTTGATGGATAATTTGGACGTAAATTGGGCATCTTTTTACATGTGGTATAGGCACAAACTGATGACGTCAAAGATATGCGTACTTATGGAAATGGGGTCAAAAGTTACGTTATAAAAGGGGCGATAAATTATTTTTGGGGTAAAAGTCAGTAATGGGGGCTTGGAAACCTAGGGGGAAATGATCGAAAAGAAGGGTCCAAATTTTTTACTCTCTTCATTCCTTTCCCTCATTTTGTAGTATCCTATTACTCTAGTCATGTCTTCTTCAGATGCCCTTTTACCTGTATGGAAGCAATGGTTGATAATGAGTGTCAGGAAGAGAAGTGTTATTTGTTAGTTATGTTTCTTTACATTGTTATGTGGGTCATTTTCCCCCACACTCATCATGACCTGAGTTCAATTAGTCTAGAACATTCTCAAGGTCACTGCCCTTAATTACCTCACAACCTTGAATTCAATTAGTCATGTTTGGAATGTTCTGGAAATTTACTGAGTTGTGCAAGAGAGATAATTTTAGAACAGTAATTAGCATGTCAATAAAAGTTCTAGATTGTTCTTATATGCCCTTATGTAAGCACATGTGTATAAATAGGGACGTGCACAGCTTGCAGTCAGACATTTGGGATTGTGTCTCTTGTGTGTTACTTCAAGTCTTTGGAAACTCCAGCAGTATAATTTCCAAGACTATTCAAGATCTTCACTGCCAACGCTGGATTTGTACTGTGGACTTTGTGCAACTTCAAGCCTGCAAGCCAAAGGGATGATCATTCATCGGACTGACTGTTACAACTCTGGAGCTTTGCCGTCCCAGCTGAGATAAGTAGTCTGTACACTTTTACAGTTTGTATTCTATCCCTGACTTAGCAATTAGTTTTATTTTTCGTAATAAATTTCGTTTTATACGGAAAATGCTGAGTTCACCCTTTTGTTCGTTTTCTCTACATGAAACAAAATTGGGGGGCGGGGCTTGTCCGGGAGACGAACATTTTGAGCCATTTGACAACATTTTGCCAGCCTTTTCAAAACTACTGTATACTGTGAACTCAGAGAAATTTAATCATGGCGGAATTTAAACCAGAGGAAATGGATGACCTTGATCAGAAACATTTGATTCCCTCTAAAAAGACAACCTCATTGCACTGGGCGATTTCCTTAGAGTAGCAGTAAAACGATATATGCACAAGCGACAAATACAGTTCAAGATTGCAAAACATTTCGTTAATTCAGGTCATTTTGAGGAGTCTGCCTTAAAAGATTATGAGCCTGAGTCTTCCTTTGAACTCAGAAAATTAGAATTAGAAATACAGGCAGATTTGGCACGTGAAAAATTACAAATGGAAGAAAGACAGAGAGAGAAAGATAGGCAGGAATGATTAGAAATGGAAGAAAGACAGAAAATAAGAATTACGATTAGAAGAACAGCGATTACAGGTAGAAATGAAACGTTTAGAGCTTGGACAGTCAGGAAAATTCTTCGCTTCAGACAATTTTGACATCACTAAGCATTTTAGGTTAGTTCCCCCTTTTCAAAAAAAAGGATGTTGATAAATATTTCCTTCATTTTGAGAAAATTGCTCAGAGTCTGAATTGGCCTAAGGAGTCCTGGTCTATGCTTTTGCAGAGTGCTTTGGTGGGTAAAGCCAGAGAAATTTATATTCAGTTGTCAGTAGAGCAGGCATCAAATTATGATTCTGTGAAGTAATTAATTCTCAAGGGCTATGAGTTGGTGCCTGAAGCTTACCGTCAGAAATTTAGGGATTGTGAGAAGGTGAAGGATCAAACTTATGTTGAATTTGCTCCAACAAAAGAACAACAGTCTGATCATTGGTGTTCTTTTGAAAAGGTCAGTCAGAATTAGGACAAATTACGACAACTTGTTTTGATTGAGGAATTAAAAGGTGCATTCGGAGTGACATCAAGACGTTTATAAATGAACAAAAGGCAGATACATTGGAGGTTACTGCACGTTTGGCCGATGATAATTCATTGACCCACAAATCTTCCTTTCTCAGCAAACCGTCCCAGTCCTTTCCATATCTTAACAATGCAGGTAAATTTAACTCCTTCTTTTCATCCAAGAATTTTTCAAAGGACTGTAGGAAATCAAATGACAACAGTTCACAAAATCCAAGTAACACTCCCACATCATCAGATCCCAAGTCTCAATCTCCTTCTGACAAACAGTTTGGTACACTTTCTTGTAATTACTGAAGAAAGATGGCCATTTAGTGTCAGATTGTTTCAAATTGAAAAGAAAACGTGAAGGTCAAAGTAGTCAAAGTGGTCTAAGCCAACCGGCTTTATTTCTTCATCAACTCAATTAGAGTATAAGAATGTGTGTAACACATTTTTTGAGGTTAAACCCTTCTTATCCCCAATTAATGAGGTCAAGGTTAATTCTTCTCAAGATAGCATTGTGGATTTTTTTGAACCATTTATTCACGATGGTTTTATATCACTTTCTAGTGATTTTCTTCCGCTACCCCTGTCAAAATTTCAAGAGATACCGGGGCTTCCCAGTCTCTTTTGTGGCAGATACTATGCCGTTTTCTGAAAAGGCATTTTCAGGTTCTAAAGTTCTTATTAGGGGGTAGATTGTAATGACTACATTCCTGTTCCCCTCTATAATGTCTATTTGTCTTCGGACTTTGTTTCTGGACCTGTGACTTTTAGGTATTAGGCCTTTTTTGCCTTTTGAAGGGATTTAACTTCTCCTTGGAACGACCTTGATGGGGACAAGTCATCACTAATCAACTTGTGACTGATAATCCTTGTTTAGATCAGAATCCAGAGCCAATTGAACAAGAGATACCTGATTATTTCCCTCATGTGCTATTACTCGAGGCATGTCAAAGAAAACTTCTGAGAATCAAAATATTCTCAAAATAATGTCACAGATGTTGACTTAAATCACACCTTTTTCAGTCAGGTGTTTGACACGGATCATTCCGTTATCCCTCGTGGATTTGAAACTACCAGTAAAACTTCTGCTGACCAAGTCAGACATTTTCTAGATCAAATCTCATTGCAGAACAACACAAAGACCCAGATATTTTGTGTTTGTTTGACAGGGTAGATGATGAAGGTGAAACTTCAGATAGCTCTGTTTTCCTATTATACAAAATCTGGTATTCTCATGCGTAAATGGAGACCTCCAGATGTCTTGGTTGATGACGATTGGGCTATAAACATCAAATTGTGCTTCCAAAGTCCTATCGTGCTGAAATATTGCGCCTTGCCCATGAAACCCCCTTGGCTGGTCATTTAGGAGTCAGGAAGACCTATCATAAAATTCTCAGTCATTTTATTGGCCTAGTCTCAGGCAGGATGTAGCACATTTTTGTAAAACTTGTCACACATGTCAAATGGTAGGAAAACCAAATCAGACCATTCCAAAGGCCCCTTTACAGCCAATTCCTGCATTTCAAGAACCATTTAGTAGGATACTAATAGGCTGTGTTGGGCCCTTGCCAAAAACAAGATCAGGAATGGGTACATGTTGACAATAATGTGTACATCAACTCTGTTCCCAGAAGCCACACCACTGAGAAACATAAGAACAAAGACTATAGTGAAAGCTTTAGTCAAATTTTTCACTTTATTTAGCCTCCCTGAATGTGTCTAGTCCGATCAAGGCTCCAACGTTATGTCTGGAATCTTTAACAAGTAATGGATCAGCTAGGCATTACACAGTATAGGTCATCCGCCTATCATCCAAAAAGTCAGGGTGCTCTTGAGCGAGTTCATCAAACTCTGAAAAACATGATTAGGACCTACTGTTTTGACACAGAGAAGGATTGGGATGAAGGAATTCATTTCCTGCTCGTTGCTGTTTGAGGGTAATTCAAGAGTCTCTTCGTTTTAGCAGATTTGAGCTTGTATTTGGACATACAGTCCGTGGCCCACTTAAGCTCTTCAAAGAGAAATTCCTATCAGACGTAATGATTGTCTGAATATTTCACAATATGTTTCAGATTTTCGTACAAAACTGTCGAAAGCTTTTGAATTAGCCCGAGAAAACCTTGAGTCATCTCAGCAGTCAATGAAAGTGCAATACGATAAAAACACCTCAAAACGGAAGTTTGAACCAGGTCAAAAAGCTCTTGTTCTTCTTTCCGGTTCCTGGCAAACCACTCCATGCTCGTTACTTTGGGCCATATCTAATTGATAAGAATTGAGTGATTTAAATTACATCATAGTAACACCTGACAGGCGAAAACAAAAACATCTATGTCACATAATATACTTAAGCCATATTTGGATAGGGATAATCCTACTTTAACTCAGCCTGTCAGTGCAGTCAGTTCAAAACATTATGAAGATAGTGATACTGAAACTGACATGAGCGAAAATACTCTAAATTCAAAGCTGGGCTCGGTCAAGCTTCAGAACTCAGAAATCCTGGAGAACCTGGAGTCTACAAAGTTGGCACACCTCCAGCCGTCACAACAAAACAGGTGAACGAACTGCTCCACGAATAAAACACCTGTTTCAAGATGTTCCAACGAGGACAAATGTTATCTATCACGACGTTGATGTTGGGGACAGTAAGTCTGTAAAACAACATACATACAGACTGAATCCAACGAAAGCGAAATATCTCCAGGAAGAAGTCAAATACCTGCTGGACAATGACTTTATTGAACCCAGTAAAAGTAACTGGAGTTCGCCGTGCATACTTGTTCCCAAATCAGATCACAGTTATCGTATGTGCACGGACTACAGGAAAGTGAACACTTTAACAAAGACAGACACTTTCCAAATCCCGAGGATTGATGATTGCATCGACCGAGTGGGAAAAGCCAAGTATGTGACGAAATTTGACCTACTGAAGGGATTTTGGCAAGTCCCTCTGACGAATCGTGCTCGTGAAATATCCGCTTTGTTACACCAGACGGATTGTTCCAGTACAAGGTGATGCCATTCGGAATGAAGAACTCTCCGGCAACGTTCCTACAAATGATCAACGACGTCATTTCTAGGCTAGACGGATGTGAAGCTTACGTCGACGACTTCGTCCTGTATAGTGACACCTGAGAGGAACACATCAAGCTCATGCGGAAGTTCTTTGAGAGACTGAGCAAAGCAATGTTGACTGTCAACCTTGCCAAATCTGAGTTTGGTTGGGCGAGGGTGACTTACCTCGACATACTGTAGGACAGGGTGAGGTAAACCTGTTGATGTCAAAATCAGTGCCATTTCAATTTTCCCCTACAAATTGCAAGACACAACTGATGCGCTTTTTCAGTATGGCTGGTTACTACAGAAAATTCTGTCCAAATTTCTCTACAATTACTGAGCCTTTAACTAAGTTACTTATAAAGACAGTAAAGTTTGCTTGGTCTGAACAATTCCAACAGGCATTTGATACACTTAAAGCCATATTCCAAAGTGCTCCAGTCTTGTCTGCACCAGATTTGCCATTCAAATTAGCTGTAGATGTAGTGATACGGCTGCTGGTGCTGTTTTATTGCAAGAGGATAGTCATGGGATAGATCATCCTGTTTGCTACTTTTCACGTTAATTTAACAAATCCCAGAGAAACTACTCTACAATTGAAAAAGGGTGTTTATCTTTGATATTAGCTTTACAGCATTTTGAAGTTTATGTTACTTCTTCAAATCAGCCAATAGTGGTTTACATTGATCACAACCCTCTTGGTTTTCTGCAGAAATTAAAAGGTAAAAATCAGAGATTGTGAAGGTGGAGATTAATGTTACAGGAGTTTAATCTTGACATTAGACATATCAAAGCAAGAGACAATTTAATTGCAGACTGTCTCTCTCGTATTTAGAGTTTATTGTTGTTCACACTTTTAATATCACATTTGTAAAAGAATTTTTTTTTCTTTGAATAGGGGGTGTGTTATGTAGGTCATTTTCCCCCACACTCATCATGACCTGAGTTCAATTAGTCTAGAACATTCTCAAGGTCACTGCCCTTAATGACCTCACAACCTTGAATTCAATTAGTCATGTTTGGAATGTTCTGGAAATTTACTGAGTTGTGCAAGAGAGATAATTTTAGAACAGTAATTAGCATGTCAATAAAAGTTCTAGATTGTTCTTATATGCCCTTATGTAAGCACATGTGTATAAATAGGGACGTGCACAGCTTGCAATCAGACATTTGGGATTGTGTCTCTTACGTGTTACTTCAAGTCTTTGAAAACTCCAGCAGTAATAATTTTCAAGACTTTTCAAGACCTTCACTGCCAACGCTGGATTTATACTGTGGACTTTGTGCAACTTCAAGCCTGCAAGCCAAAGGACTGTTCATTCATCGGACTGACTGTTACAACTCTGAGACTGGAGTTTTGCCATCCCAGCTGAGATAAGTAGTCTGTACACTTTTACAGTTTGTATTCTATCCCTGACTTAGCAATTAGTTTTATTTTCGTAATAAATTTTGTTTTATACGGAAACTGCTGAGTTCACCCTTTTGTTCGTTTTCCTCTGCATGTAACAAAATAACAACTAATATCTCTGCCGGGGCTCGAACCAAGCACCTCGTACTGCCATATGCTCATTACGTAAACTGTATAACGCATCTGCGAGCATAGCTAATCATTACCAGAGAGCTAGAGCATAATCGCAATGTTTGTGAAGACAAATTTGTCTTCACAAACGTTGCGACTACACACTAGTTGTCTTGTAATGATTGGCTAACCTCGCAGATGCGTTACAGTAATGAGCACATGGCAGAACGAGACAAGGAAGACTCGAAAGTGAGGCAAGGACAAGGACATATGGCGGCCAATGAATGAGTTGCATTTGGAACAGTAAATATTAATGAGACTTGATGACATAAGGCAGCCAATGAATGAATGCAAATGGGGCATAGGGACATAAAACCTACCCATCAACGTGAGCAACGCTGGTGTTTAGGACACCAAATTCATGTCCTAAATGTTATACGTCTATTTGGACTTCCGGAACTTGAATTCATTGTAGATGATTTTTACATCTGGGGATTCATAAAGTTCCTGGCAAAAAATCTATTGGGAGGCATGATCAAAAAGATAAAGGAAACTCATTTGTGAACAAAATTAAACCAATCAATAACTTACAGAGCTTGAACTAATGTACAGGTGTGATTTTTGGTCTGTAGAAGAAGTAATGTAAATGAAAACATACAAAGATTTTTTGGCCGTTATATTGATTATTATTTGCATTTGAATGAACTCTGAATTATGTTATGTAACTGTGTGCCATCTTTGGCAGCGGCTATATTGAAAAGGGGTCAATATGGCCATTGCCGTCTGGTCAGTTTGTACATGACAACAAATTAGATGAATAAAACGTGAGAGGGGACATATTGTACACAGAATGAGACAGAATTATTGCCGCAATCACACGAAAACTAACTAACCCTAACCCTAAAAAGTTTTTTGTGTCGGATGAAACACAGTGGGAGCCAGAAATTGGGGTTAGCTAACCAAATTGTCGGAACGGAGCGAGCGAAGCGAGCGGAGTTCCGACAATTTGGTCAGCAAGGTGCGCTGTCACTCTAATGCAAGAATTTGTGTACATCACATCCAAATGTGCTGCTTCAGAGATGTCTTTGATCATCGATCCCGACTTATTTTTCACCAAGAGGTGAGCTACAGACTAGAACTTTACCTGTGTATCAAAATTCGGTATTCGGTCTTTGGAACAAAGTGGACTGTTTCAGTTTTCTCAAGGGTCTATGGTTTAGACAGGTACGTTCAAATGCACCGACTGGACAACTTTCGAAAATGCTGGTTAAGGGGCCCGTTTACAACGACTACCAGTGCTAAAACAGTATTTTAGCATCGGTGGAATAAAACTATCGTCCAATCAGAATGGCGCATGCTAGCATGATGTAATATAATTAAATTTAAGCAATGTGACAGCCTGTCGTGATGATTGTAAACGCGATTAGCTGAAGTGTATTGTTAGATCTCTAATAACAAAGTTCACGAAGTAAAGGACAAAAGGACACACGCATCAAGCAACATTGTTGGAGATGAAGAAAAAAGATTGTATGATGATGAATGACCGGTTTCTTTTGTTGTGATGCACACTAGAATAAAATTAATGTTGGTGCAAACAATACCGAATCATCGGTTGAACGCATGCAGGTTAATTAAAGTCATGCATTAACCTAATCATGAGAATGATGATCATGTCAAGGAAACAAATTGCGTAGATCCAGTTATCAAACTACTGGTTTTACTGAGTCTAAACTTTTTGAAGCCGTATGGCATGGAAATGCGTAAGTGGAATATAAAGAGTCCTATCAAGCCATTGATAGCCCAGTGTGTAAATATATCATTTTACATGTCACGACATGAGTGTACATCAGAGCATTAATTTGATCCGCGGAGTTAGTGGCCGGTGAAAGATGTACTGACTGTTCCCATGGTTACCTGGTCAAGTGAAGCCCTTCGATGTTTTCGACGTCAAAGTAGACGCTCAACGCTGGATGTAAAATATTCATGCGCGCATGGCTATTTTTACTTTCGTTAATATCTGTTTGATGCTGGTCGATAATGGTAAAATTGCTTGAAAATGCCGTGCAGTTAACTAACTGTCATATAGCGTACTGTGAAGAGGTATGTAATAAAAATATTATTGCCTGAATATAGGGGTTATTGAGCCTCTGAAGCAGGAGGGCAAATTTTCACCTGCTCTCGGATACATAAACCAATGTATTCAGGCAATAACATATAATGTGAGACAACAAGGCGCAGCTGTCACACGAGCGCGTGTTGTTCCATATTAGCAACGAAAGAATGCGGTCGATTTGGCTACTGCACTGTGACGTTCTTGTAGCCACAGTCCGACCAAGATCTGGTGAGATAGCTAATTCAATACGTTCTGTCGTTGGCATTTCAATCTGAACGGCATTCAGTTGCCAATTTTATCGCAAAGTTATCTGCCAACATGAGAGTTGGTATTGTCATATAAGCTTAATTTATTTAGACTATCAATTAAGAACCGGAGTACTCGTGACGGAATGAGAAAATTACAATCTGAAGAGCGCAGATCAAACAGAACGACAAAGGTCAAACAAAATGACCACACCATAAACTGAAAAGGGTATGTTAAAAAAGAACGACAAAGGTTAAAACAGAACGACGGAATAACAAATTGAAGATAGCAGATTATAAGGGAACGACGAAATTTCAAACTGAAGAGGTTTAATTTTATGGTATTAATCATCCTGTTTCATAAGCAGATCTGAGACATATGTACCGGTCACAGTTACTGGTGTTTGTGGACATATAAGGTCCGCTTACAGCCCATTCATTGGCTAGACCTTTCTCTTAGGCTCATTACTATGTAATATTCAGTTCACAATGCTGTGATTGGCTACCTTGTGTCCTTGTGTTAGCCCCCTTTTGTAATGTTCACTTAGTCTAACTCGTTAAGCACTGACCTATCTCCTTCTTGGAAACCGTATAGTAACCAGTCATTCAGGACGTTTGCACCTATAATTGGTTCGACCCCGAAGTGAAGACAAAGACAAATAGATTCGATGATCATTGAGAAACATTAAGTCATTCAATTTCATGGCTTTTTTGCACTGGACACTTGATGTTCAGTGATTCCGCCTTTTAATAGTAATATGTTGATGTGTTGCTAGCGCAAAATAAGCATATTCTTGTAAAAATTTGGAGACGTTTGACCCAGTGATGACATACTGTGCCATGTGGAAAGAAGTACGGCACGAACTAACTGCATAACACTGAAAATGCTTACAATGTTCAGACACCTGAAGCGCATTGTCTGAACAATCGTAACTGCCATATAGCGAAGGAACGAGCGAAATTTTGAATACTGCCTCCTTTTCGTCTTATGTCATCGTTTACCTTAAAAAATTAGGACGTTCAATAGCAATGCTGTAAAACCATTATTACATATGTACAACATTTTACTTGCATCGAAGCGCGCGCGTACTACCGGTATTTGCACTGCAGTGCAATACCAAAAACATTATGCCATTCCTTTATGTTAATGAGTATTTACCAATTTTGACCTGGAACTATTTTTGTTTGTAAACACAAAAATGTCGTCTACAACTTACAAGATTTCATTTCACGTTGGTTCGATGCTAGTCATAGTAAAATGCATGACATTACCGATTAAAAGAAAATTGCATGTACTTATTATAGTGTGAGGATGATTTTTATTATCCGGAAGAGCAGTTTGTTTGTCAGCGAAGCAAAAACATTGACAACAGGCGACGTCCGTTTCTAGTCCATGGATACACGGCGGCATTCATACATCGAAACACACGTAACTGCGGGCGCAACGGAGCCTATTAAACAGTTAACATTTTCAGAGACATTTTTACCAGTAGCTTTCTCACCGGACATTCCCTGTTTACAATAGAAAGTCACTTTGCATGCAGTTTATTCTGTGTTTGTGTGTCCTTACACACTATTGATAACAGCGACTGAGTGAGCGCTTGTGTGCCACGGTGAACACTGAAATTTGATCGTTCGACAAGTTACGTTTGCCGTATCTTACTCTTAAATTTCCCGTAAAAATCTTCGAACTGTTATTTGTATCGATCATTTAGAAGAATTTCAAGCTCAAAATGTGAAAAAATCAAAAGCGTTCCACGTTCAAAGTTCTCTTCGTTTGGCTATCTATGGCATGTGTTGCTACGTATGTGTGACGAGCAATCGCAAGTAGAGTTCAAGCCCTCCGACGTTCCTCTTACGTCATCCTTGATAAACAAGTAAACAATAGTTTAGCCAATCAAAATGGAGGGTGTGGCGGCGTTGACCAATGAAAAGTGAAATCTGATTCGATGCCTCATTACAATGATGTCAATGTTATATAACTCCGCAGGGTCGCCCTGAAGCTTTGACAGACAAGTAGTACGCACGACTAATCGTCGATTCTCTCGATAAATGATGCAAATAAAAGATAGAACATATGTAATAATAACAGAACCCCATGGCCTGTGAGTGCAAGCGCGCCGTACTAGCGGTATTTGCACTCGTGCTGCGGTGTATTCGGCTGTCCTTTCACGAGCGAAGACTGCCGCCGAATACACCGCAGCACTCGTGCAAATACCGCTAGTACGGCGCGCTTGCACTCACAGGCCATGGGGTTCTGTCATATTATTTTGAATGCAGATGTGTCGGATTTACTGAGACAGTATTTCCATTTGCTTTTGAGAAAATATTAATGGCATTCAAAATAAGGAATAAGGGTATATTAAACAGACGTACTCTTTTGAGTCAGTTTGTGATGATGTCCTAGAAATTCTACGTACACACCAGTTTCACAAAATGGATTGAAATAACACAATGAGAAAATGAACAACTTGTGTATAGTATGTCTATATTACACTAATTGT
This sequence comes from Ptychodera flava, assembly GCF_041260155.1. Lineage (NCBI taxonomy): Eukaryota > Metazoa > Hemichordata > Enteropneusta > Ptychoderidae > Ptychodera > Ptychodera flava. Next base: position 12,077,350 of record NC_091929.1, read on the forward strand.
TGCTCTCCCAACAACAATTGAACTAATGTAAAAGACTCCTGCCACCCGACACTTCAGCAATGCCAGCTAGCACAGCGTATCATCTGTGATTTTCCAACTGTGGTACATTACGAATAATATAACGGGTCTTTTTCGTATCTAAACCAAAGTGCTAGATTTGCAAGTACGAGCTGTTATGGTATAATTCAGGGCAGGCTGTCAGCATGCTAGGTTCTTCATATTGCATAAGTATTACATGCTTCACAAACCCTATTAGTGAACACTCGATATGTTCGACATTGCTCAGAATGACTGTGTTCAGAACAAATTTGCAATAGAAGAGACTTTACTTCTGACCAGAGACCGTAAAAATATCACCTGAAAATTGAACGTCACATACTATCTAGTATTAAGAGTCAAAAAGACAAGATTTTTTTGAACAAATGAATGTTTCTCATACGAAGTAGGCCTTTTGTCTTTGTCTTTGAACATTGTGATCGGACCGCGTGCCAGGTGAAAAAAAGTTTAAACGACTGGTTACCACAACGGTATCCAAGAAGTACATGGGACACTTTACTGTGAATCAGCGAACACTTCAGAACGAGGCTTGCACAAGGACCCAAGGTAACTAATCACAGTGGCCTGAGATGAACTTTACATGGTAATTTGACCTAAGAGAAATGGTCCAGCCAATCAGTGAGCTGTAAGCGGACCTTGTAGGACCACAAATACCAATCACTGTGGCCAGTACATTTGTCTAGGACATAAATCGTAGGTCATTTTTAAAACAGGACTAATGTGTCTGTAACTTTCAACCGAGACATATATCTCTATGTTAATTACTACTTACCTGCTGCGATTTCACATATAGGGAAATAATCTTTGGTACATACAACGTCATTCCATTTACCATTAACGTGCATATATACACAGTCTTCATCCCCCAAGGTATCAGGTTGATTGTCATTCCAATTTCTGTAATAACTTGTGAAGCCGTCTATCCATCTGAACTGGTTAGTGCCATCAATCTGTCACACATTACGAATATAATTTTTAGTCGATACACTGTGGACCAGTGTATCGACTAGTCAATAATATAAATTTGTCAGATATAAGAAAATTTTGAATATTTGCCCATTTAGAAATCAAGCGTAAAGTTACAACTTTGTGCTCATATTATCTTTTAGTAGATACGTTCCACCGATCAGAAACATTACCCTAAACCATGTCTTCTTAAAAAGAAAGTACATATCGTAAACTTGCAAAAATTTCAACTGAAGGTTTGCTGAAAGCTATTAACGATATTGAAGTATTATCTCGGAGATGCTGTTCATACTTATGATACAAAACTTGGTCAACTTCTTAGAAAAAGCATGTGAAGAAGTGTGTGCCTGACTGTTAGATCTGGTGCACATTGAGAATTTCATACACCTGAGATTGCATTAGCAAGAAAAACAGGACGCTCTTCTAAAAACAGTAGCGGAAGTCAAAACTCGGAATTGGCTGACAGATCTCTTGTAAATCTATAACAAAAATGTCAACACACTGACTCGTAACACTAGCGCTACCTACTGTAAGGATCCTATGGAAAATAATTCATTTGACAAAAAAGTGTCTTCTTAAACAGTTTCATCGATGCATCGGCACCAAAAAGCCTTTAATATCATGTTCCTGGTATTAACGATTAAATGGAACTTTTAAACATATTTTCTAGAATATAATTCGACATATTTTGATACTCAATATCTGTGTCCTTTCCGAAAGTGGTATTGTTAATAGCTACATTTATATCCTACATGTGCCATTTCAAGACCGTTGAAATAGCATAGGAAAACGTACAACACTTAATCTATCAGAGATGATCGACCTACATTCATCCTTATTGGCATTAAAATCAATATCTTGAATAACACTATAATTGCTACATGTACGTAAAAGGTTCTCTTGACCTTCAGCAGAAGGACGTATCGGGCAAATATTATCGGCATTCATCGAAGGGTTTCCGAAAAAAAAACACCTACTTGGCGGCCAGTCTTTTTTGAATTAACCATAGAGACACTTAAACGGTTGATATCCACAGTAAAGAGATTAATAAAATGAGGAAACTCCCTCCGGTTTCACATCATTGGTGAGTGAAAGAAGATTACATGCAATTACCAAACGAATTCCTTGTACAACCCACAGAAATAAAATGCGTCTATAAACTTGTCCAATTTTTGTTTTATAAGAAGGAAAGCAAAATCAGATACTATTTAAATAATTCAAAAGTTATTTTTTCTAGATCTGTTTATAATTAGGATTTTTACTGATAATTTGGTCTGTTCTAAAGAAAATTATCAAATATGGTTTCAAAAATGTGTTTCATGGGATTTCATGATTGTTTACCTTGTTTAGACAGCATTTCGTTGATTTCAGAAATATAGGCAAGTCAAAGTTCATTCAAAATAGAGACACAGTACAATAAATTACCCACAATTCTCTTTGATTTGTATCATTGAAGGTTACTTTTTTATAACTGGTTTAGTTCCCCATGTATCAATAATGTGCTGCATCTGAATAATTGTTGAATAATATCTAGTAAAAGTATCTTTAGAAATTTCTGTGAAGTTTCCACATAACCATGAAACAACCATAAAAGTCACATTCTGTGGTAGGTACTACAAATGCCATACTTTTAGGCAACAAGTCATGACAAATGAAAGAGTCATTCTCTGAGAAAACTAAGCCTGTACAAGTGCTTTGTCATTTCATTTGAAAAAAATATACTTTTGTTTCATGAAACAAGTGCAACTAGTTTTCCAACTTTCCATCTCATTAACTGGCAAAATTGATACTTTTATTCTTCAGCTTGTTGCCATTGAAACAAGTGACACAAAAGTGGACATTACGTTGGGTTTTCTCAAACCTAAACACTCTGATTTGGAAATTTTCGGAGCAATTAGAAATTATCTGATGGAACGTTAGAACAACTGATGTTTCTAGCCACTTTATATTTGCTATGGAATCATTTTATATATACAGTAAAATAATTTTGTTGATTGCGGTGGCCCATAAAACCCAAAATGTGATTTTTTGCGGCCAATACAACCTTTTCAAGGGTATTTGGAAAAAACGGATACTTTCAACCCGAAAATGGCTGCGATTGATACAAAAGCCATCAAAACAGATATTATTTTTGTTCGTTTCGACTGAAAGCACCCATACGCTATAATTTTCATGGAAATTAGAAATTAATTTTCGAAGGAAGTTATTATCATACAATACATGATTTAATTATTGAACTCTTGTGACAGGGAAATTTTCTAAAATTTGCGACCAGCTGGGAGCTGTCATTTGGACATGTTGGCCAAATATTGCCTTCTTATGCTTGTAAAAAACTGGTGAGCTACCCAAGGTGCATGCTTTAAATTTCATTGCCATGAAAATGTACTTGAACAAAAAATGCCGTTGGCCCCTATCCTGTTTATCCAGTCCCATTGTTATTCACTATTTGTGTAATGGCATTTTTAGGTGACATCAAGCCTCCCATCGGTAACATTGACCATAAAAATGTAAACTTGAAATGCCACTCTTCACTAAATTTAGAGTGTAGAGCCAAAAATACTTTCACTTCTGTCCGATGATTGGGGGATGCATGAAAAGTAATTAAAAGATATTACTACTTTGTACTTAAAGTAATTTGTCTTTTATTTATAACGCTCTGCTTTTGGTATTGAGCCCTGTAATTTCCCACGAGGACAAGATAACATCTATTATATATATATAATATATATATATATATATATATATATATATATATATATATATATATATATATATATAAACTAAAGTTCTGCCTATAGCTCCCAGTTGTTCGTAGCGTTGCTTGGTAATAGCGGACGAATGTATTTACACACGTCCACTGATCTGGTTCTAGAGTTTCTGTTTATTGCCTTGATACTGTTAACACAACGTTTTGTCCTAAAAGTAGGACTTTATCAGGTGAAAAGACGTCTAAAAACGAAATACAGACAAAAAAGAATAAAATTATACTAGTGTTTATCTCAATCAAATGTTGTACGTATTTTACAAGCCAAGTGAGTTACAACGTTGCAATAGGTACAGAGTGTGACTATTCTTACCGTTTATATGTGGCGCAGATGGAGAAAAGCAATTGAATATTTGCAGTTGAATGGTCATTTATTGTACCAGTCTGAGTTTGCTGTTAGCAACTCTTATTTATAATTCCAATTGTATGTCGAGATCATTCATAATCATGATGGAATTTTGCTGTTATACGAGTTATGTTATTTGCCACGTTCTCCATTGAAATATTATTGTGTGATGTATCAGAAGTGTGAAGTCTTTGGAGATAAAGAGTAATCTGCAAGATAAATGTATCTGTAGAGTTTAAAAGAGACCTTACCTAGGCTTGTAGTATTACAGACATTACCGACTGCCGCTGTAAAGTAATTGAAACGATCTATTTTCTCACTCTCGTTTATTTATATACGATGAGTGATAAATAGATACTTACCCGTTCCAGACCAATCCAATATCTAACATCCGTAGATGGTCTCAATTGATTTATTCTGTCAGATTTTTCCTGTGTCCCAATAACTACCAGGCGTGCTCCAAATCTTTCACAATAAAATTTTGCCTCCAGTTGAGTTTGAGATGTATCGTGGAACTTATAACACATTTGCTCTGATATATCAATTAACCAGCCATCTGGACAACCTGAATGATAACAATATTGGTGTTCACAATGTACTACACACTTTTTATAAACTGGTAAAATGACGGTGAGGCTGTCCCACGATAGTCGAAAGTTTTCAAAAGGTTCTGCAGAAACGGATCTCACAACCGCTTCCTTTTTCATTGGTCTTTGACCAACACACAATGGGAAATTATTGGTTAATGATTAAGTTCAGTATACAAAATGTTTGATCTCAAGGTAAAATTATTACAGTACTGGTCAAATATTTTCAAATGCCATCTCGTGTAAATTGTGACTTAATTTACGCCTTTTGGAATAACATTGATTTAGCTAGATTTAAGCATGAAGGCAAAGTTAAAGAACACGAATCGTGCGTCCGTTTTCGTTGCACGTAAGGAAACTAAAATATGACGATATGATGGGAAATTTCGGAATGAGAGTCTCAGTATTCTTAAATGTTGAATATGTGAAGCCTTTTGGTTTGTAAACTGGTGATGATAATTTGCCTGATAAAGGCGCCATGAATTCTTTCCATATTTCGTCAAGCCAAAGCAACCTTGAAGAAAAATGACCAGGTACTTATGTCAAAGTCGATTATATTCGGATCAACGCGCGTTCTTCGTACATGTTGTATATGATAAAGCCCCAGGAGGAGGGTTTTATCGGACTTAAAAACTATCACACGAAACTTACAACTCTTCCTTATTGTTATAATCCTTATTATCTTGACTATGTCGTTCGTCGATGTAACATTTTAGCAAATAAATTAAATCATAATTTGTAAAGTCACCCACAAGTGTAATGGGACGTACCATGAAAGCCCTGTATTTGTACCAAAGCAACTTACTTAATTCAATTTTGTGTTAAAATTTGAATATTGAAAATTGCGTCTGTTAAGGGGCTAAAGCTTGATCACTTTTGATTTTGCAACACTTTGCAAACAATATTTAGAGGCTAAAGCTATGCTTGCGCCCCCGTTTTGCTGAAATATTTAGGGGCAGAAACCAATCGGGCTTGGACCCCCTATTGTTTCCATAAAAGTTCACATCCCGCTACATTGTAGAACAGAATGGCCAGGCCACTAGCTCTGTAACCACAACACCAGTAACTGCCGTTGAGAATGCGCCTTAGATCATTATTTGAATTCATAATTGTTTTTTCTTGAGCCAGTTAAGTTGTAGAGAGGTATTAGGATGAAAAAGCGGCTAACTTCTGGTCTAGGTATTGTCAGGTATGTTCGAAGATCCTGCAACTTGAACAACTTTTGAACTTGAACATATACCAAGATATACCACAGGCGACCCAGACACTATTAATAAGCTATTATTGAGTTTTCTCACTGTTTTCTCTATCAGTTCCTCTCCTTTTCTTCATCACAGTCCCTCTATGGATAGAGGCACTGTTCTTTATGCTCTGACTGATCGAAGTGAATAAAATAAAGGGTTAAATAACGTAACCTAGCCTCTTGACTCTTTATTCATTTTACACCCCATTACAAGGACGTTCATCTCACATATACACACATCTTCTGATTAATTAGTCAACACAACTCATTATGCTAATCAGTGGACTTATCAAGGGAAGTTTGATAGAAGGAATACTGGAAACGCGCATGCTTTTCGTTGCCAATCGCCAAATTCAAAGATAACTAAGCAGACATGGCCCTGCTCCATGTAACAAATGCCAATGGAAAAGTATCGACCGACCAAGCAGAAATAGATCGCCGGAGTGGCCGTTTTCAAAGCTTTTCAACAAAATATGTAGATGTATGTTTTCACGTCGTCGTTTTCTGGGAGTGTATATACCAATTATAATTTACAAACCGCGTCGTCATTCAAGGCACAATGGTGACACATCAGCAGCAGCACACACTGGAGAATTTTTGCCAGCACTGTGATTTTTAAACCAGTCACCGTCATTTCTCTGCACTCGCTATTAGCTCCATATCTGCCGGTAAAATATCGTTATTTTCTATCTCAAAGTACGTACCAGCAACAGCCTTTGACGTCAAAGTCGGTTGTTTTCTGATATACGGTAGCAACCAAGCTCATGACTAGAATGACTCTACGGCGCCAAAGAGTTAATCTCGCTGGTTGTTTTTTTTTGTCTAATAAAAGAGAGTTGGTCGCTACATGGAGTTAGTTTCTAGATCCATGGTCCCTACTTGTCTAAGGAATTCATCGATTTTCGATGGCGCCTTATGCTGTTAGAAGCGGCGCACGGGTTATAAAACTTTGTTTGTTGGCTAGCTGTGGATCCATAGCTATGGTGCTTTCGGACGAGATTCTGCCTTTTACGGCTTTTACGTTTTAACCCTGCCACCACAGCCATGGAAACATCCATGTTCTGCCCGACAGCACGCTTGTTGCAACTTTGTTCGTCGATATTTCGAAAAGTTTCCACCCAAATTGCAATTGCCAACACTCATCGACAGCTTGGTTATTAGGGACCTACCAAGACCAGAAATCCGCTCAAAAATTACCAAACTATTGCCGTTTTTCCAGATTTTTTCCGCAGACCATTCTTTTTATGGCGTACAAGCGATCGGCGATGCTCAGTGCAGCCCGTCACTAAATTCATGTGAGCGGTGACCTAGCAACTTCAAAACACAAACTGACATCACCGATGATGTCCGCCACCTTGAGAGTTTTTGCCAGCACTGTTAATTTTTTAAACCAGTCATCGTCATTTCTGTTCACTCGCTATTATCTCCATGTCTGACGGTAACATATCGTTATAGAGAAGCTTTGCTACACGTAATTACGTTCCATCATCAGTACGGGTAGCGTCTTTGTCACGTGATTACCAGACGTCGCATACGTGTAGAACAGACGTTCGGAACGGCAAGCAATACCTCTACACATACAAAATGTATTCATAATTACATGTAGTATTTTTAGATATTCTTGATGATTTTCGCAAATTTGGCAGGAAAGCTTGTAAACTATCATTGCAAATATCTTTGATATCATAATATTTCGTAAAGTTTGCACCAGCGCAAGAAGTACTTGCTATATGGTTTCTTTCCATGAATGAAATGTTGTTGTCTCATTCCACTTGTTATCTGACGCCGCCCAAAGATTTCTCCAAACCACATAAATAACTGTTTCAAAAAAATCGGCCAATTTAATTCGAGGATACAATGAGCTAGAATATTCCTCTCATGAGAAATTAATGTTTCTAAAAACTTAAACACGAATTTCCCGTGTTTCTGAGAAAAATACAGCAAAATTATCGAGAACGCACAGCTAAACTGAATGGCAGACAAAACCTTAGCAACTCTACCCGATTGAGAGAACCACGCTTAACAGCACGAACTTTGACCCAAGTCAAAGTCAGACTTGTCCCTTGGAAATATGTTTACAAGTTTGCCCACATATAAACAACGTAAAGGTCAAAGGATTTGACTTCCAGCTTCCTGCTTTACGGACGTATTCGTGACATGAACTGCCCGCAATGCACTGGCAGGGTTTGCACTGTTCGCGACCATTTAAACGTTTGAAATTAGAGTAGTTGGCTCTCCTAGGCCATCGAAATACATTGGCCGCAGTAACGTTTGGATAAATGGTCATGACTGGCCGCAATTCGGTAATTTCTGGACACATTTCAGGAGAGCTTCTTGCCTTCCCGTTTTAATAACTTTTCCTATCATTCGCGATGTTGACCAAGCCATAAATCCCTGATAAGTCCACGGATTAGCATATTTAGTTGTGTTGACTAATTAATGACAAGATGTGTGTATATGAGAGATAAACGCTCTTGCAATGTGGTGTAAAATAAATAAAGAGTCAAGAGGCTAGGTTAGGCTATATAGTCATTTATTTTATTTCTACAATCAGTGAGCATGAAGAAAAAGAGAGGAACTGATAGCGAAAACTGAGAAAAACTCAGTATAAGCTTATTAATAGTGTATTGGCTGCCTGTGGATATATCAAGATCTTAGGCATACTTGGCGAAAGGTCTGGTGGAAAATCCTCCACTGGGATACCCATAAGGTCCAGCAGACTGGTAGCAATATCGAACAGAACAAACTTTTAAGTTGTCCTGCTGAAGCTGAAGACAAAGGGTTGAGTCTCAAGCAGTCTGCTTAATTCTAACCAAGTAAGCGACATTGGACAGGTCCGTCAAAGCAGTCTGGTGGCTACGCTGCTGGACAGTAGTCAGGGCGAGGATAAATGACCGGTTGGCATGCCTGAATTGAAATACCGAGTCTTTGTTGTTGGTTCTCTGCATCTTCAGTGGGTGTACCCAGCTGATACCTCTTATGTAAAAAACTTGGGCAACTCCCTTGCTACAACTCTTGTTACAATTTGACAGAAGAAAACAACGCCAGGACCTATCGCTTTTGAACTTGGCAAGAGTGGACGCTGCGACCTGGCATTTGCAACATCGACACCGTAACTAAGGGCAAGACAAGATTGCCTTCTGAAAAAAGAAAGCCAACAGGCAAAGTCTACCTAGATCTGGCTATCGCTTTGAAGATCTACTAAATTAGCACTTGCAAGTGCTTTGAACCCCTGCTTGGTTTCAAACAGATGATTGTGGATGAAAACAGAGAGAGCCACATGAAGACAGATTTTATCTAACCTCCACTGCAGGGTTGTGGATAGCTAGACGCCAACAAATCTATGAAAGATTGTTTCCTAATCCTCCCACTGAAGGACACTACAGAAGTCTATGAAAGAGTGGTCTGCGACATCAAAAGCCCCTCACGATGCCCTTCAAGAGGGTAGCAACTTCAACAGTATCAGGCTATGGATTACAGATCAGGAGGGCCAGCTCGTCGACTTCAATGATTTCCCTTTTGTGTAAAGTTGTTACAGCAGGATGGCCCAGAGTGGTGCAGAGGCAGGGCCAGAGGCAAGCTAGTACTTCAGAGAGATCTATTATGACCCCGTAGAGGGGTTAGGGTGTACAGCCGCTCTTTGGAGAAGCATAAAAATGGGGTAGGTCATAAACAAGTGAAAGACTAGCTAGCATGGCAGCTGATCTACATCCTCCTACGGCCAGCCAGGCAGTGGCTTTTCTGTTTTAACCAGACGAGATTAATAGTGGCATGTGAACTTTGTAGAGATGCAGCTGTACGCCCGATACATGAAGAGTACCATTACATGCTGACATGACATGAACTGCACGCAATGCACTGGCAGGGTTTGCACTGTTCGCGACCATTTAAACGTTCGAAATTAGAGTAGTTGGCTCTCCTAGGCCACGGATGTACTCAGCAGCTTTGCATGGGCCAAGCCTATCAAAATAAAGATAGGCAAAGGCACTCTTTCGGCGTTTAAAAGCATCATCTGCGAGAGGTGCAGGAGGCCCAAAAAGCTAGGGACCGATGAAGGACGCAATTCACGAACAGAAAGAGGCAAAACACACAGGCTGGTGGCAGAAGACATGGTTCCAAAAGTACAGCAGCAAGAGGGACAGCATCGTGGAGCACTTCAACCAGACTTCAAGGGCTGATGTGGAAATACTCACCCACAAAAACACGCACACCTTGGTCGATGTCTTGCCAGAGCTGGTCGCAAATTACAATGGCACCAAGCATGGTAGCATCCTCATGAAGCCATGGGATTTCACAGCTGCGAATGACCACATAGCTTTCCATGCCCTGTACGGGCAAGAGTTCACATCCAGAGGGGCGAAGCCAAAGTTCCATGTGGGGGAAAAGTGTGACTTTCGAAGTACAAGGGCGTCTTCCCCAAAGGATACCTGCTGCACAGAAAGAGGAGATCTTCACTGTCTCTAGGGCAAAGAGCTATTTAGCATGTTTTATTAGGATGAGTTCCAGAAGGTTAAAGTTATGGTTCATGACGACTACGATGTCTACAGGGTCAAAATTTCCAAAGAAGAAGAAAATAAAGGGCAAAATGTTCTTTCTGATCAAGTGAACACCTTCATTTTACGGGAGCCCGAAGTGTACATGGTTTTGCATGCACACAGGTCCTCAGATCAACACGATGTTGTAAAGGTGCCTCAGCCTGAAGAGTAGCTTGTTGTGTGCCTACCTTTGAGCTGGCCGAGCAGCCACCTCACTTCTCTTTTGTCTAACTCCATCTTGTAGTTTTTTAATGATGCTCTCCTTGTCTGTCTTGCTCGGAGTGTAGAACAGAACGAACATCCCAAAGTTCTCTGTAACGCCTTGTTGATGTTGGTGTATTGCTGCATCAGGATCCACACATTGATGAAAGGCAAAAAGTTCTTTCTGATCAAGTGATCAGCTTCAACTCATGGGAGCCTGAAACCCGAAGTGTGCATGGTTTCACATGAGCACAGGTCCTAAGACTTACACTATGTTGTAAGGGTGCCTCAGCCAGAAGACTAGCTTGTTGTGTTCCTGCTTCTTCAGCTGGCCAAGCAGTCACTTCACTTCTTGTTTGTCCATCTCCATCTCGTGTTTGTTGATGATGTTCTTGTTGTCTGTTTTACTTGGAGTGTAGAAAAGCATGAGCATCCCGATGTTCTCCAAACCCCTTGCTGATACTGGTGAATCATCCTTTGTTTCGTTACTGTCAAGTGTGCATAGCACATTTTGATCGGTCGCATGATTTGGCGGCCATATTGGCTTTCACAATAACCTATCATTGCCACAAGATGATATTCAAAATTCTTCTTTACAAGAACCGAAAGACCACGTAAAGCTTAAATTTTGCACGTAGTATCATCAGTGTATATCAACAGCTTGGGCCCTGCCAACGTTGCTTGCAGCTTTAATTTGCTTAATTTTCATTCATCGTCGTTTAGGGAAGCTGTTAGTTGAAAACTCGTAATCCCCTTACTACAAAATCAATATTAAGTGCTAACACAAATTAATGTCTCTACTTCTCAGTTTTAAGTGTGGATTTGTGGCTGTGGTGTATATACGAATTGATACGATAAAATGTTCTGTGCTGTTGCACCAAAGCCACCCTTTACGACATTAAACAGCAGATCTACCTTTTCTATAGTCGGCGACTACTGTGAAATACTACAATGTAGATCAACAAACAACAATATCCATCTGTCTTTATATGAATTGCGAACAGTTTACTTTTACGGGGTCGTATTGCACAAATTATGTGTAATTTAAATGTTATAGATATATTTTTCTCATATTCCGTCATGGAAACACAATACAACAATTTCAAAATACTGTGAATTCTAACCAGTTACAGATGGTATTGTCATTTACCAAATTTAAACAGCAAAATTAAATTTAAATGTCTGTATTTTGCCCCTGATGCTTTTTGTTTGAAGTTTCTATTATGTCGAATACGGAAACTTGCAGAAAGATTTTCATTGAACAAACTATTTCTCCAATTTGTGGTTTACTAATGAATATCAAATATTGCTTCCTCGAAGAAAAACATAGGAATGATCCATTGCCGGTGTTCTGCCAAGAGCGTAGGCTGCCAACAATGGCGACAAATTAACATCTACGCATGCGCGAAATTAAAGGCGTCACCGCCGCTGGCAGACTAGAGCTGCCAACAACGTAGCATGCTGGCAACTGTGACAAGACAAGTAAACCCCACGCCCATGGAAATTAGCGTTTTATTTTACACAGATAATTTACAGCTAATCACACCCCCACTCTCCGCAATTTATCATTTTCTTCCGTCTCCTGACAGGACCTGGTTATTTTATTGTGTAATAATTATATTTCGTAATAATTAATTTCAGACAGTTTTAATGCCGATTGATTCAGTGGAACGTTAACTTACATTTTATGTGTCCCAGCTAACGGGAAAGTATTCTCCTCAACATTTGTATTTTATTATTTTCTACCGGCTGCTAACAGTAATTGGTTGTTCAATTATGTAATAATTACTTTTAGAATGGTTAATCTAAGACAGTTTTAGTGCCGATTGATTGAGTAGACAGTGAACTTATATCACGTGTGTCGCCAGCTATCGGAAAAGGGGGAGAGCAAGAGAAACGAACAGAAGAATAGGTTTACTTTACTTTATTTCTTTGCGAACCACATTTGTGAAATAAAGTCTTTATAATTGTCTTGATGTCATTTTTTATGCATGTCACCATTGTCGGCAAGCTACGTTGTTGGCAAGGTAACACTGCCACAACGTAACCTGCTGACAACGGTGACAAGACACGTAAGCTTAAACCCTACGCCGATGGAAATTTGAGTTTTATTTTACAAAACAAATTATTCACAGCTAATCATATTCCTCCTCAAATTTGTATTTAGTATTTTCTACCGTCTCCTTAGAAGACTTGGATATTTTTCGTAATAGTTAGGCCCATTTTCTATAGGAGACAATCTGAGGACAACCCTGAAATAGGGAAATGTTTAACGAAAAGCATGAAGAGAGAGAGATCAGCCATGGAGTTAGGAAAGGACCATCGATTTGCGATCTTGTCTGTATACGTAAAAGGAAGACGGTTTTACTGCCGATTGCGTCCCCTCTAACAGAAAAGATAAAAAACAAAACAAAAATAAATTAACAAAAATAAGATTGAAAGTCTTACAGAAAAGAAAAATAGCTTTGCTTATTGCTTTGAGACCAACATTTGTGAAATAAAATAGTTGTGATTGTGCAGTCGTCTCTTATTGAACTTCACCGTTGTCAACAGGCTACGTTGTTGGCAGGGTAACACTGCCAACACCGCACGTAGCCAGCAAACAACGGTGACGAGACACGTAAACCCCACACCGATGGAAATTTGCGTTTTATTTTTAAACAAATCATTCCAGCTAATCATATTTCCCCTAAATTTGTATTTTATCATTTTCTACCGTCTGCTGACAGGACTTGGTTCATTGTCTTATTATATAATAATTATTTTTCTTGATAGCTAATTTACGACAGTTATAGTACCGAATAATTGAGTAGACAGTTGAGTTATATATCGTGTACCCCCGCTAACTGAGAGAGAGGGGAGATATGAACGTGAAGAATAGTTTTTCTTTACTTTGCGTCTTTACGAACCTTATTCTATGAAATAAGATATTTATGATTGTGTAGATGTCATTTTTATGCATGTCACCATTGTCGGCATGCTACGTTGTTGGCAGGGTAACACTGCCAACAATGTAGCATCAAAGTTGACAAGACACGTAAACCCAACGCCTATGGAAATTTGCGTCTTTTTTCACAACAAATCATTTACACTTATTGTTTGCAGCAGTCTGCTTGGAGCTAATAGATACAATGTTATTATTTTTCACAAGATGGACGACAGAAACAAAAATAGCGTTTACCCGAGCAAAGTCAAACACAATACCCTCCCGCGAAACATTATTTGTAAATTAAAGTGTTATTATAGATAAAGTGTTTGTTTTTGAAGCTTTTCACCGAAAATTCGAATTGACAATGAAAAAAATATAAGTTCTATTAAGTAGAGTAAATTTTGCATGTCACCGGACGCTCCCGTCAGACCACAGCTACCGACAATGTATCCTGTTGATAACAAGACCTTAGTGTCTGCACAAAATTAGAAAGTAACCTGTTTACGCCTTTTCCTACTTCTTTTGATTTATTGTTTGCAGCTTTTTACCGCAATGATATGATGGCTGTTTGTAGCGATTGTTTTATAAAATGTATTTCTATTGGGTAGTTATTATGTTTTCCATATATATTATGTTTTCCATATATTTTGCACGTTGTTGCATTTAACATTGAAGAGGGACTGTTTGGAAATATCTTATAAAATTACGTTTTCCTCTTAGAGTAGAAGTGTTAGCATTACAAATTATGTATCATGCGTAACTTAACTTCGGAAAATAGAAAGACATGCATTTAGCTAACTAACCATCAGAATTAAAAACTTAAAAATAATACTACATATTCAGATGAAGTAATGCATGATGCAATACATGTCACCTTATCTTGTCGTGGTAAACTTCTGTGGTCGAAACAAAACTATTTCCTGAATTTCCAATAGTGGAAGAACTATAATTTTGGTACCATCAAATATTATGATAGGGTGCCTGGCTACGGAGAACTTTGCCTAAAAATCGACCAATATCAGTAATGCTGATCATTCTAGGTTAAAAAAATATTGCAAGTCATTTTGTATGTTTATTTCGGTTAATTTATAATTTGCATATCAAATGGGATTTCTCGGTTTGGTATATATAGCTTGAAGGACCTGACCAAGGCAATTACACTTGCAATATAAAGCAGTAAGATAATAATAGTAGTCAAAGAACTTCGTATTTGTATTTCAGCTGATTACATATTTGTATACCTAATGACCTTAAGAATTAATCTGTGGTGAATATTGTTAATGATGTTCATCATAACAACTTCAAAGGGGCAAAAGTTTAAATTTACACAGAACTGCATTACATAATGTACACGTGATCATTTTCTGTTCATATCTGATTCTTACTTAGCATCAAACTAGTACTCTACGCTAAAGCGAAACGGGGAGTAACATTTAGACGTACTGTGCTATGGTCATCAGGCCTGGCATGGCACATGTGCCTACATGGATGGAACTTAGTCAGGCAAAGAGTGACGTCATCTTATACGCATCTGCAGATGGTGATCTTCCTCCGTTGTTGGCAGCCTACGCTGTTGGCAGATCATTATTGTCGGAGTAAATTTATATGGGCAGACACAATGTCAAACTTGGCATTAACTTTACATACCTGTTGGTCTTCCTTCCACCAAACGGAACAACGTCACGACGATAATGAGTTGTGTTTTCATTGATGACCAGTAAGAATCGATCTTGCTGGAAAAGAAAACAACATAAATTTGATGTATTGGTGATGTCTGCCAGTTTTTCCATTCTAATTTATGAAATTTTATACTTTCGTATGTACTAGGCTTAGTCTCTATCTTAACGTTATAATAGGTTTGTGTAACACGCTAAACAACAATGAAATCGAGCTATTGATGTAATCTTGAAATGTTATTCTTTTACTAAGGACCGTAGGAGTTAACCTTAGATGGCACCTTGTGATCTATCCCCGACGTGATGTTTCTGACGTAAGCAAATACCAGTTCCATTTTCGTTTCGGTTGTGGATAGAAAACGTTGCATCGTCATATATATCTCGTGCTGGCCCTTGTATATGCCAGTAATTGAACGACACAAACATTACGAACAAACGCTTTTCCTACCTGTCTTTCCGCAGAGTATAAGGTGCCAGTATTCCTGCAGTTGCCAGTAATTCCTAAAGTTGCCAGTTATTGAACAACGCAAACATTTCAAACAAATGCTTCCCTATCTGCCACTCAGCAGAGTATAAGGTGCAAAACAAGGCCTATTAAGTCACATAAAATTTTCCGTGGGCGGGAGAACACTTTTGTTCGCTAGGTAACAGAGAGTCTGCGCAAACGAATAGCATCGGATGGGATAATGAGTATCGGAAACGAGGCTGTACGCTGAAAAGGACCTGGCCGGTTTTTCAATTTTAATTTATTCTTCGAATTCCTTCCTCGATATTCCCTCATTATTTATAATCATATACCGCATAGAGTCTGAAAGAGTCTTCATTGTAATAACGTTATAAATATTTGCTTCAAACACAAATCCCATGTGTACAATCCAATATATATAATGCCAACAGTAACATTTCATGAGGCTAACCAAGCTTTTAATTTGTCTCATATGGTATTATTAATGTGATATTTATGATTTGAAAACTCTTTGTTGTCAGGGTGATGAAGCATCTGTGAGTGTTGTAAAATTAAACTGGTCAGTTGAGTGCCAATTGTTTTTCTGAAATTAAAATGTGCAGACATTGACTGACTGTACAATGTGGTCCGGAAAGGGAGTCGCAACCTGATGAAATATGATATAGCAACTTTTGACCACAGTAAAGAATGTTTAAGTAAAACAATAACATGAATTATGAAGGTCGATGAGTAAAAATAAATGAAAAAAACTGGTACATGTCTTTGGATAATTTATTTCCTCATGGCACCAGTTTTGCGACGTTATTTTGGATGTAGGGTTGTGAGCGGGACAAACCTAGAGCTAATAATGTTTTAAATGAGATGGGTTACACAGTAAAATTTCAATTAATTTCAAAGCGTCATTTTGACTATTATGTACCTATTAAATTAAAATCGCTGGTATCCTTATTACGGACTGATACCAGGAGATGCACATAAATTGCTGCCGCCAAACTACTCATTAAATTGTCTCTCACAAAGCGGGAGCATTTTCATTCCATCGTTAAATTTTAGATGAAATCGAGATTCTACAAACACGTGTGGCGGTCACCTAGATTTATCCCAAATTTCTTTATTCAAGTGTTTCGCGATAACACCGACATTGCCGCATTTTGATCTGAGCAGGACCTTGGAATGAACAAATGTTTACTTTCTACCAACCCCTCTGAAACTGATAAGATTACCTTCTATAGAAATGAATTTCCCCTTGCATTGATATGTATCCGCTCATTAATATTGAATGTCACGAGTTGAACACGTATTATAACCCAAACATTGCTCGAAGAAGGGATCATTCCAAAACTGGTCCAGTAAAATAAGCAAAATTACAATAAACATGTGTAAAAGAATAATCATCAGTAAGGGTTGTACCTGTAGTGCAAACAACAGCGACACCTCTGATTGAAATTATTGAGCAACACGTACTGTACAGTCATTATATTCTGCAATCCCATGCAAACTCATATTATTATTTAAGGGCAAATAACGTAATCTTTTGTAATTTTCTATATCAAATTCAATGGCGTTCATTTCGGGTCAAAGTAATTTATCACGATTTTGATGTGTTCTTCCTATCAATGGTCGTCGCATTTTGCTTTAGGTAGCATATAAGAGTCTCCGTATTCCGTTATTTCTTCACAACGCCATATTTGCTAACGATTCTAGAAGTGTTATTTTTGTAAGACGCGTTAAGAATAAATGTAAACAAGTTGAAGTCAAGCCAATGGCAGACTTTAGAGTTAACCAGTTTCCCCTACCTTGCTGCAAGATGGCGCCTTTGTGAACTGCTTGATTGGCGTTAGAGTGACAACTCTCTTCTCTGCATTATGAGTGTAGACGACAGAATCTGACCTGACCTCTGTAATTTCTAATGTAAACATTAACAATGGCCAGAGTTTTCACCGATGTAAAGGTTAGCGAGCTGACAGGTTACTTGAAAGATAGAGTAATCTCTATTAGAGACCAGCGATAAGCAAAGTTGGTCGCGGTTTTTTTTTTCGCAGAAATTGGCAACTATGCACTTGCCGGTTATTTCTACACCCGACGATTTGGAGCTGTCAATGAAGCATCAGCGTACCGTCAAAAGTGGATGATGACACTACTCTTAAACTTCCTGATATCCTCACTCTATCGGAAACCTTTTCCATTTACCATGAATTCAGCTTGTTGATGTGTTGGTTTATTTGGGTTCCGTTTGCCAATTTAATAATGATCGCCTCAGAAAATTGACATCGAGACACCAGTTGTTTGCCACGAGATACGTAACAGCTGTTCAACTTATTCGCACCGGCCGCAACATGATTATTATTATTATGAATATGAATATGGATATCATTTATTCCGTATATATAAGGCCAATGGCCTTTTAAATACAAAACAAAATACAACTCTGCATTTAACCATCTTGGTATTTGAGGAGGAATTTATCAAGGTTTGTAACAAATTTTCCCTTTTTTGAAACTCAAAAAATATATATTTACTCAGCTGATTCAATAAATGAACGTTTTTTGTCGACATAAGTTGATAAAACTTATATTCTACAGGCGGTCAAAGAAATAACTAGCAATGAATTTAGCTTGCAGTTCTCTATATACAGGACAAATAAGATACATGTGGTATTCATCCTCGACTTGCAAACAACTACACACTAAGCATTTTCTTTCAGTTCTTGGGGTTTTTATCCTTTCCCACCTACATTGTTCAATGCGCAGTACATGACTGGATAGTCTGAAGCGAGTCAGAGCACTTCTGTAAATCTTCTTCGATATTACACACAAATATTTTTCTAAACTTGGGCTAAATTTAAAACAACGATACGTATTTACCTTCCTAACAGATTGTGAGTCGGACATGATATTCTGCATCTGTACATCTTGACAGCGGTCTTTAAATATTTGTAAAAAAACGTTCTCATTTGAAACACCTTGTAGCAACCACACTTTTGCAAAGCCAAGGTTACATAACATATGCTTAACTTGCAGTGCCCAACAATGAATATTCTTTTCTGCCCTTTCATATTGTAGTTTGTAGCAAACTGTCAAAATACTGCCTGTTTTACTTTGCAACAATTCAGCCAGTATTTCAGTATTTTAAGTTGACGAAAAACAGTAAGACCATGTCGGCCAGTTTCAGCTTTTACGGCGCTATTTGTTTCAAACATAAAATATGACGCAAAAAGTTATTTTCGACACGCTCAACATCTTCAGCATTATAAAATCCCATATTTCAGCAGCATAATTTAATATTGGCAATTTTTTACCATCGTATATTTTAAGTGCATATTCAAGGAATATATATCCTGTATTTGAAAGCTGGCGTTTCAATGGAAACATAGCTTTTCTGTGCAAGATACCATTCACCACTGCTTGACATAATTAAACCAAGGTATTTGTAGACGGGCACAATTTCAATTTTGTGTTCATCAAGATACCACTTATATGATTTTTAAGTGTTCCCCACGCCTAAAAACAACAATTTTGATTTATTATGATTTACTTTCAATTGCCATGTTTTACAGTATTCAGATATCTTATTTAACAATCTCTATAAAGCTATCATTGCACAGCTCATCAAAACAACATCATCAGCAAAAAGCAGTAAAATTAAATGTATCCCCGAGATATAAAAACCGGATGAATACTCCGTTTTAACTCAGTTTCCATGTCATTTATAAAGAAACAGAACAAAAGAGGCGAAATTACTGAACCTTGTTATAGACCACACTTACAATAGAAAAAATCAGTTACACCGTGTGGCGAACGGACACATGCTTGAATGTTTGTATACATTGAATTCAAACAACGAAAAAAATTTCCTTTCATGTCAAGTTTCATTAGTTTATAAAATGACAAATAATGCTGGATTCTTTCAGAGGCCTTTTCAAAGTCTATGAAGGCACAAAAGGTTTGTCAAGTAAACTACAATCAATGTTTTGATCAACTTCACTGTTTAATTCTAAATTGTCAACAAAAGATTTTGCCATTGCATGAAATTCTATCAGATATAATAGCTGGATTAAAAAGTTCAGAAAAGTTTTCAAACCATAAAGTAATATTGATATTTTTTGACGGACCAGGTGAAAAATCTCTGAACCTCATCCAAAAGTTACGGGAGTTTTTATTTAATGCGACCGCCAGAAAAGCGTCCATTTTACTTTGCTTATATTCTTTCTTTTTATAATAATTAATTTCTGATATGATTTCTTGGTTTCGTGATAGATCCCAAGATTTTCGTGGTTGCGGTATCTACAGAAGTTTTTCAGGGCTTTTTGGACATTACGTTTTGCTTGTTTAGAATCATAATCAAACCAAGTCTTGCCCGTTTTAATATTAATCCCACGGGTACAAGTATTTTTACGAAATTCACATGAAACGGTAAGAGAGATGTCATTTAAACAAACAATAGCAGAATCGATATCACCGTTTGCAATGTGACGGTTTATGCTGACGACATAATCTCGCACCAAGTTTGACTCCTAAAGGTTGAGATAGGGTTCTAGATTACTGTTATCCCAGTATGTTCTGTTGATAATAACTTTTCCTAGGCTGTTAGTTCCGACTGTGTTTTCATCGTTCTCATCTGATTTATCTTTCTGTACACCAGGTATTGTGAAAATTAATGGCATGTGATCAGATTCTGTATGACTACCAATTTCGAAATTCGTTACACAGAAAAGTCATTTTGGTGTACAAGAAGATAGTCGACAATGCTACAGCCATTGGGGTAATACATGTGTAGAAATTACTTGAGTCGCCTTTTCGACCATTCACAATTCTAAATCCCGTAGAAATACAGAAACGAAGTAAAAGCCTTCCATAGGAATTTACAATATTATCTATCCTCGTACGAACTGACATGTTATTATCAGTATCATAGTCGACACAAACCGGGATATGACAATTATCGTAATATTCAATGAAATCAGGTCTGTCACTTGTGCGAGCATTTTAATAGGTCTCCGCAAATCATAAATTTACATAACGGATACAATTACTAGTTCATCTTCTATGATATCGAACAATATTCATTTGAGTGTATAGATGAACCACATGGGGATTAATAAACGACAGCAATAACATAACCACTAGAGTGTTCGATTTGAGAAATAGATGCACCCAAAGAATATTCTCCGAAATACTGTTGAGTCTAACCGAGTCATATAGGTCAGTTGATCATATAAATACAGATATACCACCCGAGTTATGTCCCGATTTACCCTGTTTTCGTCTGATTGAGTGAAAACCTTTAAACCCTTCAATTCGGACATTTGAGTCGTAGTTCAACCAAGTTTCAACAAAACACAGACAGTCAAAACCATTTTAATAATTTATGAGGTTATCATCAGAGTCAACTTTTGGCCAGACCCTGTTTATTCCAGCATAAGAACGTTAGTGGTTGTGTAGTACACTTATGCGGTATGTCCTTTCTTTGCATCGAATGTTCTAGTTGGCAGTGGCCGTCTTGTCATTTTTGTCTCTTCTTCAGCTCGATCACCTGTTTTTTCGAGGCATCATACACAAACGTTTTTTCACCCATCTTCAGTTTATCGTAGACAATGTATGCTTCTTTGTTTTGTTTTCTTGCTTCGACCAGATGTGCTCCCAATTTTCTCCTTGCTTCTCGAACACGAGGCGTGAAGTCCTCTGAAAATTTACATGGCAAGATGTCTTCTTTCAGCGCTTTAGCCCGACGAAATACCTCGTCTCTTTGTTTGTGGAAGCTAAATTTAGCCACATTTGACGTAAAGATGTCACGCTGTGGACCATTTCACTTCCATCTAAATTTAATTTTTATGTAATTATATTTCACACTTTTAGCTCAGTTTCGTCCCAGGTTTCATCTTTATCTTGTTCAAGACCGCGGATTATTAGATTGTCTCGTAGCAAGTGCGACTTTTGAAATTATTGTTCTCTTTCCAATTTATGCAGTTGGTCTCTCAAGTATTTATTTTCTGATACCAATTCTGTTAGTTTCTCGCTCTCTGCATCAAGTTTTTCTTTCATAAGGGTTGAATCGCGTACGAGTTCCTCAATTCTAGCATTCACATTGTCCACTGATTCTTGAATCTGCTTGGAAGTTCTACTTTCACATTTCGTAATTCGGCCATGACATCTGCCAAGTTATAGTCTCTCTCGGGATCAGGTATTTCGTGTGTAGTCTCTGTTGGGGAATTTGATGACTGTGTGGAGTCTTTTTGGAAAGTTTTCTCGGTAATTTTAGACTGGCGAGTGTGTGGGCCAGGATTCATTTCCACGTCACCGCTGAGAAGAAGTAGCGACATTGTCGTTGTTTTAACCACTACGGCATCGCGTAGGGGTTCCGTCACTGCGCGTAGATTTACTCCGATAAAATCATTTGATTGGAAACAATAACTTACTTCTTCATTGGTAGAAACAGGCACAAAATTTTCTAGTTCAACGTTTGCAAGCCAGAAGCCGAGGAAGAAAGTTATTCCAATGACAAATATTGTTGCTGTTATTCTATATATCAGTTCTACAGCAGGTGGCCCTTTACGTATAGCGTGTTCACTTTTCGCAAACCTGTAGGGCTCAACGCATCTCCAAGGAAATGGTTGGCAAAAACTGCCAATACGACAACGCCACAACTGCAGTCCTATCCCTATTTCTTCTTTAAAGGTAGTACCTCACGTTTTGTAGAAAACCTGTATCTTCAGCTGCTTTTCCTTTCCCAAATAGCTCAAAATTTGCAGAGCTTAGACAACATAGTCGGCTGAAAATATGATTTGACCCTAAAAAATTGCTACAAAAGGTTTTTCAACTGTTTTTTATAGAGTCAAATGTGCTTAATAACATACTAAAAGTCTACCAAAATCTGACCACCGGAAACGCGTCATTTTCAAGATGGCGTCCAAGATGGCCGCCATATACTTAAAATGGCCATAACTACTTAAATATTAAACCTAGACTAGTGATGTCTGTGTCTACCACCATGTTTTAGTGGTTTAGAAATCCAACTACCATATCTAGATTATAGACAAGTGGTCATAAGTCCCATAATTTGCATATTTGTACATGTATTAAAATATCACTGTCACATTCTTCGTCCGCAACATGTTGCTCATGTGGATTTTCACAATTTCCGAGGTTAGGTAGTAAAGGGAAATTAACTCCACACATCGTTCATATTTGAGTTGTTTGCGTTTTGTGTATGAAAGTATGTATAATATAAGTGTATGTCATGTTTGGCTGCTTTAAGTAAAGTGTTGCTTAGCCATGGCGAGACGTACCCGTAATCTACGAGTCTTGATGCTACTCCACACTGGAGCGGAGAGACAAGTGTGACACTGCGATCCTTTGGCGCTGCGTTTCGAAAACAGAGTTTTCTTCATCATTCGCTTAAAATTCATTCTTGATTGATGAGACGTGTTGAATGGTTGATTGTCTTTATTTGGTAGTATGTTGTTCCACTTACGTTTGGTGTTCAAGTAGGGAAGCTAGAATGTCTACTGGTTGGTCTTGTTTTGTTTGTGTAGATTCGTGTGAACCTGAGTTCGAGCTGTCGTCGCTTTTGTGAAATCTGGCGTTTATAAGTCTATTGCCTATATATCTATATACCTATGTATATATGCATGTTGGTTGTTTCTTTGAGGATTTGTTTGAGAAAGTGGTCAATGAATTCTGATATGTGAAATGTTGGACTGGAGCATCCATTTATAATAGGCTGTCCTGCGAGCTTAGTTCCTGGTGGCGGCATTTTATGTATTTTTGGTAGAAGGTACCAAAGTGGTGTTCTTATTTCTCCATTGACTGATTCAAATATTCAAATATGGGATAGACAATCGAAGTTCCAGCCAATGCAACACCAGTAACACTAGATGTAATTAAAATTTACACAAATACACCACATAATGAGGCAGTTGAATCAGTCGGCAGAGCATGAAATCACGAAAGATCATCAAATAATTACATAATCAAGCAGCCACCAACGAAATACATGATAGCTCTGCTTAAAATAATCTTAAAAAACAACATATTTGAATTCAATGATGAATTCTACTGGCAAATATGGGGGTGCTCTATGGGGTCTCCCTCGTCGCTAAAAAAAGCAGATATTACATTTCACGAGATAGAAATGAGAATAATACAGAAACACAAACAACAAATACCGACCTGGCTGAGGTTCAGGGACGATGTTTTCCTGATTTTCATCGTAACACAACTCAAAGAATTCATATCAAACATCAACAAAATGCATCCTACCTCTCAAGAAATCACATATTTAGACCTGACTATCTACAAAGATCGTCGATACAACAAAAAGAACATTCTCGACACCAAGACACACATAAAAGCAACAGATGCATTGCAGTTCTTACAAGGAAACTCATGCCATCCGGCAGCAACATTCAAAGGTCTGATCAAAGGTGAAACATTACGATACATCAGAACATGCAACAACGAAACTGATTTTACAGAGAAAGTCACACAATTTGGTGAAAAACTACAAGACCGACAATATAAAAATACCGCAATTATACGGTGTCCGTCATATTTGATCAGAATTGGTACATACCAGTATGGGTACCAAAGATCAACAATAAATGTTGTTTCTATCTGACTGTTCAGTACAGGAAAATTTTACGTTGATGTTATGACAATGACTTCTGCACAGTACAACCAGAAAAACAACAAGAAATATATAAACTAAAAAAAGAAGAATGACAAAAGTAAATATCGTCTGAAACTTTAGGTACTGGAGGTCAACTTTAGCAACATGCATAGCAAAAACAGCTAGTCCCTCTTAGTTTGAGCAGGTCTGTTAATATGTAACAGTTCAAAAACAATGACAGGAAATGATTCAAGGTCAGTGGAGTAGCCTGTTTCAGTCACTGGCATACCACCACTCCTACACATTTGCAGGATTTCCCTTTTTCTTACCTCATTTGCACATTTTTGACGTCCATTTGAACAACGTCACGTCTCAGCCCCTGCATCTACCTGTACACCAAATACTGAGATGATAGCTTTGGCGGTAAGGGAGCTTTTGCATGTGACGGACATGCATCCGCACTAACATACCCACATACATACATAGAGACACACAGACGCCACCGACTCACCATATTAGATGTTTTTTTGTTATTTATGCACATACCAAATATGAGCTAAAATGAAATAGAACGCATTATCAGAGATACAGATCATAAAAACAGAAAAAAGACAGCTTGAACAACAAAAAGAAAGAAAGAACGCCACCAACAATACAGTAGTCTTCATAACAACATATAGCCCGTACATCGAAATGACAAAAATCAAGCAAGCTCTGAGAGAAAACTGAAGTGAACTTGAAAAAGACGAAACACTAAAAAAACTGTTCCAAAATCAACCAATAATCGCATATACCGGTAGAAGAACAGATATTAGGCAATAGACTTATAAGCGCCAGATTTCACAAAAGCGACGACAGCTCGAACTCAGGTTCACACGAATCTACACAAACACAACAAGACCAACCAGTAGACATTCTAGCTTCCCTACTTGAACACCAACGTAAGTGGAACAACATACTACCAAATAAAGACAATCAACCATTCAACACGTCTCATCAATCAAGAATGAATTTTAAGCGACTGATGAAGAAAACTCTGTTTTCGAAACGCAGCGCCAAAGGATCGCAGTGTCACACTTGTCTCTCCGCTCTTAGTGTGTGTAAACATCCCAAGACTCGACCAGACTGGTGCTTCAAGTGAACGTGCCAAAATCAGGAAGAAATTCAGGTTTGAAGTCTGTTGTTGTACTTTCGTCACACAGAACTGCCATTTTCAAGTTCACAATTTTCAACACACCTGTTAGAATGTCCTTATTAACATACAGCAGAATGACCCTAATCAACATAAACAATGTCATCATCAACACGCCAGTATTGTCAAGGCTAAGTTCCAACACCTGGCAAAGATTGAGAACTCTAAA
The DNA here is from genome assembly GCF_041260155.1 of Ptychodera flava. Lineage (NCBI taxonomy): Eukaryota > Metazoa > Hemichordata > Enteropneusta > Ptychoderidae > Ptychodera > Ptychodera flava. The sequence goes on from NC_091929.1 coordinate 12,103,088, forward strand.
CTTATGTAAGGTTCCAAGAACGAAGAGAGGCTGTTCATCGGGTACAGGTAAAGAAAGGCCGATACCAGTTAGAATCACCAACCGCAGTGCTCCACCCTGGAAAGATGTCAAACTTACTATGCCAAGATCAGTTATCCATGTTCCTTTACAAAAGATTAAAAATGAAGGCAGAGCTCTCCCTAACATCCTATTATCTAACGCAAGGTCATTGGTTAGAAAAGTAGACGAGTTACAGTCAACTTGCGTAACGAATAACATCCAGATTGCTGCAGTGACAGAGACATGGTTTAGTGATGAAATCAGTGATGAATCAGTGTCCATGGATAACTATAAACTTTATCGTAAGGACCGAACAGGCAAGAGAGGAGGTGGCGTCTGCATGTATGTACACAACCATTTACAATCTAAACCACTCAGTACCCAGTTAATTGCGGACAATGACATTGAGTCTGTTTGGTGCACAGCCCGTCCACATTGGCTGCCAAGGAGAGTGTCTCAATTATTAATTGGCTGTGTCTATCATCCACCTGGGACAAACGAAAGAAAGGTAAAAGATCACATCATACCTATAGTGGATAAAGTGAAAGCAAAATCACCATATACTGGAACTATCTTAATGGGCGACTTCAATCGAATGGATATCACCGGTATTTCAAACTCATGCCAACTAAAGCAGTTAGTGAAAATGAATGTGGTGTTAGACCTGATACTCAGTAATATGGAACTTTATTACAACACTCCGATATCAATAGCTCCACTTGGTACTTCAGATCATGCAATTGTAATAATGTCATCGAAGGTTAACCCGAGAGTGCCATCAAAGTCAATCACAACACGTCCTTTGAAAGACTCAAGTATCAGACAGTTCGTCATTGGATACTAAATATGATTGGAAGGAAGTTTTCCAAAGCCAGTCATGTGAGGAAAAGACAAACCAGTTCTTAAACACCATGAAAACAGCAATTAACCAATTCTTCCCCGAAAAGAGGATCAAAGTTCACCATTCCGATAAACCTTTCATGACATCAGCTATTAAGTCAATGATTAACAACCGGCAGAAAGCATACAGAAATGGAAATGTACTTCTTTACAGATACTGGAGAAATAAAGTTAAAAAGGCCATTGATTTAAGCAGGAAGTCTTATTACAAGGAAAAGATTGGTAATCACAAAGGCGGGGACAGCAGAAAATGGTGGGAAATGGTGAACAAGCTAAATGGGAAAACAAAAACTACATCACCTATAGAATTGGAAATCAACGGTACACGTCTCCACGGCAACAACCTAGCGGAGGCAGTAAACGAACACTTCATTAACATCACAAAAGACTATGAACCCTTAGACTACGACACATTCATCAACACACTCCCGGATGGCACCTGTCTGCCAACTGTTACACACAATGGTCTAGTCAAGTTGCTGAAATCGCTGAATAAGAATAAGAAAGGTGGGCCAGACCGGATTCCTAATAAAATACTGATGGAATTCGCTGAAGAACTTGCCTTTCCTTTGGCTGATATCTTCAACCAGTCATTCAAGGAGGGAAAAGTACCTTTATCAATGAAAGAAGCCAACGTTGTGCCTCTCCCAAAGGTCAACAGCCCAGCATCTCTTAATGACTTCAGACCTATCTCACTGACAAATACCATTAGTAAGGTCATGGAATATGACATCAAATCGATTCCAGCAATCATTATCATTCAAGGCAAATAAATTACCAGGTCCAATAAACAGTAAAACAAACACACAAAGAAACATAAGATCACTGACAAAATCGGTAGTACAATCTTGAACCACTATATACAGCAAAAAACAGGATGGTTGAACAGTCTCATATACGTTATGTTTACTTTTTTATACGTGGCACGCAAGTTTTGTAGATAACATTGTAGATAAAAAGAACTGACTCATTTGAGTGTCTGGATAGAACACACAAGGGAATAGCTAAATTAGTTATTGAGTTGATAGTAGAGACTCTGGCTAAACAAACCATAATACAACGTATACGTACTGGTGCCAATCTGTCTAGACACACAAGGATAAACAGTGGAGTGGAGTGTTACATTATTAGTATTTCACTCAAATGAGTCGGTTCTTTTTATCTACAATGTATCTACAAACTTGTGTGGGACCTACAAAAAAGTAAACGTAATGTATATGAGACTGTCCAACCATCCTGTTTTTTGCTGTAAGTGGTGGTACCAGGTGTCCGGAATGGGTAAGCGTACCCTGCTAGCATGCTACACCCGTCAAGATTGAACTAGTGTGACAAAGTTATTGTACGGTAATTCAGCTATCTGCTAAATTACTGTTCTGTGTCAAAGTCGGGAATACTGTCTTTCATCATCTGAGTGACAGATTTGCCATATTTAGATATAAGATCTCCATATCTACCATAGAACTTCTTAAAAGATCTAACCAACCTACTTTGTGAAAATCCTTGTCTCACCAGCTTTAAGACTAATAAGCTGTGTCTCTCTTGAAAATCTCCATATGAATCACAAGCTCTACAGTATCTCAGTAGTTGTGAAATGTACACACCATAAGCTGAACTCGACGGAATATTACTGGTCAAGTAGGGAAAGTTAATGATTTCAAAATTAAAGTCATCCCTTTTATCATACAACTTGTGTGTATTGCATTGTGTCTAATTTCAATAAATAGATCAAGATACGATGCTGAGTTCATGCTCTCCGTTGTTTCTTTAATTTCTAATTCATCTGGATATATGTGATGGAGGTAATTAGAAATTCCAGGATTGTTCAAACTGATGAGATCATCAATATATCTATAGATATTATTAAAGGACTTTGCAACTCTTTTAGATCCTGAACTATGAAGAGTCTGCATGAACTCAGCTTCATATGAATACAAAAATAAATCAGCAAGAAGTGGTGCACAGTTTGTACCCATAGGAATGCCTATAGTTTGAATCATTGATTGAAAAATGGATAAAACTGGAAGTAAAAGGAAAGATTGACAACAAACAATACGCTGGTGCCAAGAAATCGTCATCGACACTTGCAATGGTGGACATGATACAATCCTGGGTTGATCAACTGGAAAATCCCGGTCATATGGTTAGAGTCTGCTTCTTAGATTTCAGCAAGGCATTCGACAAAATTGATCACAACATTTTAATATCGAAAATGATCACCTTGAATATCAACCCAAGTCTTGTGAAATGGGTGGCTCACTTTCTCAAGGAAAGAAAACAAAGGACTGTTCTGAACAATTCATGCTCAGCTTGGCAATATGTCAATGCTGGGGTACCACAAGGTACAAAACTCGGCCCTATCCTTTTCATTTTGATGATTAATGACATCCAGGTCCCCATTGTAAACTCTCACTTTATTTTCATGGACGATACGACAATATCTGAACATTTTCACTGCAACGATGTCAGCAAGTCTTGTTTACAAGCAGATCTTGATAGAATTTATGAGTGGTCCTCCAACAACAATATGAGTTTAAACCCGAAAAAGTGCAAAGAAATGAGATTGTGTTTTTCAAAGTCTGATGTGAATCTACCTCCTCTTGTAATTGGTCAATCGACCTTAGAAATTGTAAATGTTTATAAATGCTTAGGTCTCAATGTAAGCCATAATTTAAAATGGGATTCACATGTCAATGAAATAGTAAGGAAAGCTTCAAAACGCCTTCACATCATGAGAGTCTTGAACAGATATGGTGCCAGCAACGAGGATCTAAAGCTTATTTACATATCTTTAGTTCGCTCATGCCTCGAATTCTCTAGTGTTGTTTGGCAAGGTGGACTGTCAGACAAATTGAGGTCGACATTGGAGAGTGTTCAAAAGAGGGCTCTCCGTATAATCTACCCATTCCGTTCATATAACCAGGCTCTTGAGTTAGTTAACATTGACACTCTTGACACTAGGCGTAACAATATTTGCAAGTTGTTTGCATCATCGATTCTAGAGGACAATCACAGACTTCACCATCTTGTTCCATCTCCAAACCACCACAAGTATTCTACGCGATTCAATGGGAAAGTTTCTTTCAAATGTAGGACAAAACGTAGGGATAACAGTCCTGTGGTGTATAGCATCAGACTGGTTGAGTAATTTTGTTTTAATTTGTTGTTGTTTTTGCTTTTTTTATTCTGTGTTTGTCCCCCTTTTGCATAGTGGTTTACTTGTTCATGTATGTCTGAGTTTATTAGTTATTTTAGCTGCAGCTTTTTACGATCCATCTTCCCTGTTCTTAATGTTTTCATTTTTTACGACTTTTATGACTTTTGTTGTAGTAAGGCTTTGTTTTTTTTTTCTGTTTTCCTTTTGTTTTAACATGCTTTTATGTCCATTGATTCTGTGAACTCAAGTAATTTGACCACTTTTAATGACGGTCACCATAATGTTTTAATAAACCATAATAATTATAATATCAAGACTCGTAGATTACGGGTACGTCTCGCCATGGCTAAGCAACACTTTACTTAAAGCAGCCAAACATGACATACACTTATATTATACATACTTTCATACACAAAACGCAAACAACTCAAATATGAACGATGTGTGGAGTTAATTTCCCTTTACTACCTAACCTCGGAAATTGTGAAAATCCACATGAGCAACATGTTCCGGACGAAGAATGTGACAGTGATATTTTTAATACATGTACAAATATGCAAATTATGGGACTTATGACCACTTGTCTATAATCTAGATATGATAGTTGGATTCCTAAACCACTAAAACATGGTGGTAGACACAGACATCACTAGTCTAGGTTTAATATTTAAGTAGTTATGGCCATTTTAAGTATATGGCGGCCATCTTGGACGCCATCTTGAAAATGACGCGTTGCCGGTGGTCAGATTTTGGTAGACGTTTAGTATGTTATTAAGAACATTTGACTCTATCAAAACCGTTGAGAAACCTTTTGTAGCAATTTTTTGGGGGTAAGGTCTTTTCTTTCATAAATGCAGCCGACTAACAGCCTGTTGTTCGGTTAAAACCAAGATGGCGTCCTCCTATTATTATGTCAAAGCCGATGTTATTCCGAAGGACAGCCAGAATAGTCGACCATACACCACGTGGATGTTGCTTGATATAAAACGTAATGTACTACCTGGGGATGCGATTATGATTGCATTGCGTATGCATAGCATCTTTTAATTAGCTGATTTGAGATTGCCTTCCTTCACTGTGCTTGCTGAACTGTGTTAAGGCAAACAAAAATTGTTTCTGGTCCTTGACATTCAGCAAAATGATGGGGCAATGCGGTTGTCTTTACATTTTTCCCTTTTTTCCTTTCTTTTTTATTTCCAACAATGCTAATTGTCACTGTTGATGCAACGGTTACTGTCTTTTATCAGTGGCTGCATAATACTTCCGTTTTCTTTTAAGCATGTTTGGACATGCAAACAGGGATATCAAGGATAGCTGCTGTACTGATGAGTATGTTACCTCAAAAAGCCATAACGCGCAGGTTCTGAAGTGACGCGCGCGGCGACCAGAAACGATCATTTTTGGCCTTATATACTATGCAAATAGTCATCATGGCTTCGCGGAGTCTATAGCGACATTCAAGTAAAACACGATTGGAACTAAATTGGGATAATTGGATTGGCAAAATTTCTCAAGAATTATAGAAATTTGTCTAATATTACACCATATTTGCTTACCATCTTTAAAATTTTATTCAAAATTTACGAAGCTGTTGAAATGTTTTGAGTAAGAATCAGTGCTTGATAGTATCTAATGCAATATTGTTCAAACCTTATGAACAATATTCACATTTGAATGAAAATATGTGAGTTTGTCTGTAGTTTCTTCATTACTGAAACACTAGCAATAATCTCAGTTTGTCACTTTTCCTCGACCAAAATGACGCTTTTTGATTGATTTACAGTTAAGTCAGTCAGGGTCATTTAAAATGTGCCCTGACTCAATTTAATGTTTATGAAGCCTTAAATTCACGAAAAAGTCAGGGCATTTCAAAAGTGCCCTGACTCAAAAGTCGTCAATTAGAGAATTTTAAGCATTTTGTCTCATTTCTTTAGTAAATTTACACACAAATGGACTGTTTTTATGACTGTTTTCATAGAGGAGACTAAAACATATTTTTGAGGATATAGCAAAACTGGTATGACATTCTGATTGTGTAATGAATGATTTTTGGGTGAATTTCTTGTGTCATATTCTATTTAGTCAACAAAATATTTGCAATTAATAGCTAACTATTTTGTGTTTCAGAGATAATGGAAGGTGTAGGCGCTGTGTTGCAATACTGTTTTCAATGCATAACTTCAACGAGTGCCAATGTGATCAACAGAATCAGTAACAGACAGATCATGTGAATGGGATCTTCCTAGCCAGATTTCAAGACCACAGCAGATTTCGGAAATAGACATTCATCACATATCAATACATGAACGAGATACAGAACCTACTCCATGTTATTATTCATCTGGGACTGAACATCCTTGTTGACAGACAGAGAAGTGGAAATAGCAATTTTCAATTTCAAAGTAAAACCATGCATGCTGGTATACTAGAGGTGATTGAACCACCTCCTTCTGTTTTATGTGATATTGATTTTTTTGTGAAATTAAACCTAAAACTGTTTTTCAAATGGCAGATAGTTTGAGACAATCGGAGAAAGCTCCGATGAACATTTTATATATTCATCTGTAAGTATATCTGATACAGAATACAAGAGCATTTTCGAGTTGACACTTGGGCAAAGTGAAAGCTGTGAGTGGTTTCATTACCGAAAAGACAGACTAACTGCATTAATCTTTCACAGACTTCTTCATCACTGACATGACCAGAATAATTATATAGTGAAAAGTTTCCTAGGATAGAATAATCTCAGAAATATAGCGACAGAATATGGATTAATCTTGAAAAGGTTGCAGGCATTTCTATTTCAAAGATTATGAGAATTAACACCAGAATGCTTTTGTTGTAGATAGTGGCTTATTTATCAATAATTGCTGGCCTTTCTTAGGGATACTCCTGATGGCATTTTGCAGTGCAAATACTGTAACAAGGGTTTTTTAGAAATTAAATGTCCATTTACATATAGGGATATGTCACAAGAAGAAATATATACAACTGATAAAAGTCACTACTGTTATTTGGATGAAAGTTATGATGTAAAATTGAGAGTGACAACACCTTGGTATTCTCAGATTCAAGGAGAGTTAGCAATTCAAAACACCACTGGTGTGATTTTGTTCTGTATACTAGAAAGGGCTGTACTGTAGATCGTATACTGGTACATCCAGGTCAGAAAGTTTGGGAAAGAGTGTTAAAATTTCAAATTCATTTTATGTTAAATATGTTGAAAAGAACTACTGGAAAAATGATCATACACAAAGATATATCAGTTTATTAAATGCTAAAATCAAATTTATTTCATTTGTTATTCTTATTCCCAAGGTCTTAGATAACAATAAGAAATCTTTATTAGTGAACAATAAAGGGAAAAAATATTTACCAGCAAAAGTTGTTGTCAATTTCATAACAAATGGACTATAGCTATAGTAAAAACTGTATGGAATGCATCCAGTAACTAGTGTGCAAAGGAGAACGTTTGGGAATTTTATGATTACTGTACATGTTACAAATCATAAAGACATATACAAACAGTAGACAGTACTAAGTAAAATAAGAGTCTTCAAACTGATTTTACAACAGTCAACATTTTTAGCATTTCATATTTCAGATGGCAGTAGTTTTGACAGAGAAGGTGCAGAAACAACAAATGGAAAGGCTCTCAGCCAATTCACCTCTGATATGGTCTCCAGAACTGATTCCTTTTGAATTTGCAATGCAGTCGTACCAAATGTATAAACTTCATTCAATTGTCACAATTAAAGTAAAGTCCGAGATATTATGATCACATATTAAAACAGTCGGTACACAGGAGTTGGTAAAACTGTGTATATACAGTTGCATTGTATGAATCTAGTACATTGAAGCGGGCATAAACTGAAGATGGAAACATTTCACACGCTCATAGGAAAGAGATCATTGAGCAAAGAGATGTACCTGCAGTTCAGCTGTAATACAAAGATTCAAAGCAAGTTAAGTGTACTCTGATGGATTGCAAAGTCAGTGCTTGCTAGGTTGATATTATAGTGATAGCTATACCATGAATACATGCAATTTGCGAATATTAAACCCAGGATCTCAACAGCAGTACGAGTATAGCTGTAGCATCACACTTCAATGAACAAAAACTTGATTCCCTCATAAATAAACCAAAATAAAGCTGGCATGTACTCAATTACCTTTTAACCAAATACAATCAACATTTTGTTGCAAGTTTTGTTGATTTTCATAGATAAAATGAAACAAATGTGACAAAAACATAATAATGATACTCTTATTTAGTTTGAAATGTTTAGATTTCTTTATTTTTGGGAATTAAATATAAAAGCTGCAAGTGTCAACGTTTGGTTGTTCAGGGACTTCAAAGTTAAGGGCATTATCTGATTTAGAAGGCGGAATTGTTTAAGTGGACCGATAGCAATTTTTTAAGAGGATTCTTAACTTTGCTATACTTTTTGTTTTTATCACTTGTGCTTGGCTTAAGGTTCCAAGACAAGAAATGTGACCTTTTTAATCTAACAATTCTCTAACGGTTAATAAACTCAGAACCCCCGTAAAGTATACATTTTCTGAAAGCCTACATATATGGGAACATTTTGGTAACCACAGTGTCACCATTGTTTACATAACTATCACGTGACAAGATAATTTGCATAACCTTTCAAAAGTCGGTTTTCCCTATGTTTTGTCTCAATACTTCAAAATATCTGACTCAAACTTGCTGGAATGCAAGCTGTCACAATGCTCTTTCAAAGTTTGTCTCAGATTTTTTATATCTTGCTTAGTTTTTTTGGAGCACAATTTTAAAGAAATCAACTATGGTAAAATTCACTGCTCTGGAAGTTTTTCTGGCATAAAAAATGTTTGAGAAGGTTTAGAAAAATTCTGAGACACACTTTTGAAGACCTGTAGGATAGCTTGCACTCACATGAATTTCAGCCACATATCTCAAAGCATTGAAACAAAACATAGGGAAAACCGTTTTTTGAAAGGTTATGCAAATTACCTGTCACATGATAGTTATGTAAACAATGGTGACACTATGGTAACCAAAATGTTCCCCTATATCTAGGCTTTCCGAAAATATACAATTTAGGGGGGTTCTGAGCTCATTAAACACTAGAGAATTGTTAGTTTAAAATGGTCAATTTCTTGTCTTGGAACCTTAAGCGTTTACCTTTTCGTGCATTTACTTCATGAGTGAGGGAGGGATATTCAAAGTAGCTTTTCTCTCGGTTAGTTGTTTTCTGATTGTAAAGCCACGGTCTGCCATGATATCATTACCCTCTTGTACTAGATCTAAAAATCCGCTGTACTCTGTAATATAGCAGTCAGAATTATTGCCACTCCATAAACTTGATACAAATATGAAAATACCTAAAGGACTGATTGCCACTAGAAATTTGTAAGTATTATGGGATTTGTAATGACCTATAGTATGTACATTCTGGAGCTGTAGGGGTTACAGGTTTCTGTACAAATAACTCTGAACAATCTATTATGGCTCTTGTTTTAGGTACTTTCTTCGAAACACTGCAGGCATATACTTGTTAACCTGTCGGCGTGATGGCCACGTAAAAAGTTGTCCAAGCACTAAATATTATGTAAATAATCCCTGATGCAAACATTTGAGAAACTCTTGGTCGTGACACAATAAAATTCTGCCTAAACAAACCCTAATAGTTCTACATTAAATCTAGCGAAAGAGAAAGAGAGTGAAAATATATTCGTCATATTTGGATAATTTTTGTAAAGGCCGTGACTTTTAGCATCCTTCTTTTTTGATATGATTTGCTAGCACAACTTTCTTTTCCTCTCCAATACTTAATTATGTTATCTCGCGCACATAAAATATCAATGATTCCTTTTAGGATGTCAACACATGGCATGACTGTGTATTTGTGCACAGACCTATTATCAGTTATCAAGAAAAGTTCTCTTCGTACTTTGTCTTTATCTTAAACTTTAAATTTTAGCTCACAGAGTTCATGTTAGAGGGCATGTTCTTCCAGATATAATGTATGAATTTGGAGTCTCATCCTCTCAATACAATGTCATTCTCCATTTCTTTCTTTGGAACGACATCTCAAAATTTGTCGAAGACGCTGCATCAGCTGCAGAGTACTCATTATGATGATCCACTTTAACAGTAATTATGATAAATGAAGGCCTAGGGAACTGCATACACAGATACACCTACATAACAGACATACAAGACAAACGCATGAGTTTACACATGATAATATTTGAAACTCAATACAATGACATCTAATGTTCGCTGTGTTGCTCCATCCCCACAACTCGCTGAAACAAACAATATCCGAAAACGACTTGTTGTCGAGTTGTTGCTCAAAGTGCATAGGTAAAAACAGTTGTTCATCTGTTTTTAAATATATAAAAAATATCGCGAAAAGTAGCAAAGTGAAAAATACTTTATCGTTCAGTTAGAACACACATATACAACACCTCACTGTATAATTATATTCTTATTCATATTGTTAGAACATTAACATATTTTAAAGTTGGCTTAATCACAAAATTAACTACCAACACAACATTATCAAATTTTCATATGTGAAATTTTGGTTTTCTCTTCAAATTGCACATGACATGCCAGATTTTACGTGGCTTGAATGTTACATTATTGTCCATCAAAAAATGGAAAAGTTTGCTATAGTGACGGCTACAACGTTATTTCCTTGAAGGGTAATTTTCTAGTACTTATCCGTAAAAAATAATACGATAATTAACAAGGCAATGCCTGAACAAAGGCAAATATACAACAAAGTGTTGACGAAAAATCAGATTTACTCCGTTGCATGCATGGGTCATTTAATATGGCCGCTGAGGGCGCGACAGTTTTTCCACTGGTGCTGCAAAACAGCTATATGACGAAAATCAACAAGCCGCACAATTCACCCACTTTGATTAACGTTCGTGGATATTCATTTAAATTGGAAAGTGGAAATATTATTTTTTTCAGGAAGTTATCTCGCAAACTGACTGAACTATCTCTCCTTTTTGTCAATAAAACACAGCAAAAAATTACTCTGTGTAGTTTTGGGTCAGTAAATTCCATGAACTCTTTCTAACATCTTATATAGAGAAGCCTCATCTGTAAAATGTTACTAAATTTTAAACTAAATTTTGATTTTACGAGGGAATGAAAAAAGCAATACTTTTAAATCGCTTTGAAGTTTATAACTTGCAATTTTACATTTTTAGAGATGAGAATCTTCTTATATTCAAAATACCTCTGTCAAGGCCTTTAAAACGATTTGGAGTATTTGTGAAATTTAAGATTTGAACTGAAAAAATTCACGTTTTACGTTAGACGGATGTGTATCTCAAAATTTGAACATGGACTATCTCAACAACTGAAAAGTGAAATTGAATTGCACAAATCACTCCACAAGCTGTGTGCAATTGACACTTTGAGATTGATTTACAATGACTTTGAATTCAAGTAGTCATGTTTAGAACTTCTGAAAATTTACAGGATGAGTTACCAATAACCCACTACCCAACTGAATAATGAGCAAGCTTTGCATGCTGTAGATAAAAGTCATATGCAAGAAACAATATGCATGTAATTTCTCAGCTGAGGGATGTTGTGGAATATATACTGCAAACAGGAGGAAATGAGTATATCTGTAATTTAGGGTATCTAGGCTCATAATACTGCTAGTTGGCATTCATACATCACTGCAAAAATGCAATAATACAAAAAAATCAGACTAATGTGTTGCTTACGGTGGCCCCTACACGCCACGAAACTTTATTACTTTTGAATATAAACTCTATTTTTCCTTGAAAATATTTTTAATATTTGTAAGAGATTTTATTTCTCCACCGCAAACTTTTAATTTTGTATGGGAAACTTTATTTTTCAGTAAAATGTTTTACAACACTTTGAGCAAAAATGTTTTAACTTTAAAAATAACTTTAAACAAACTATTTATTTCTCAAAAGTATTTTTTTTTATTTTGTAAAACAGAAGTAAAAATTGTTCAAGAGTACTAACTCCTGTACACGTCACGGAAATTTATTACTTAACTTATTAACTTATTATTTAACTCTAATTTTTCTTGAAAATATCCTTGGTTTTTGTAAGAGATTCGTTTCTCCACCGCAAAATTTTAAACTTTGAACGGGAAACTTTCTTTTAGAGTAAAATGCTTTACAAATCTTTTAACAAAAACTTTATCTTTTTAAGAATAAATTAAACTTTAATATTAAATGAAACGTTTCTCACAAGTATTTTTATTTTGTAGAACAGAAGTAAAATTGTTCAAGAGTACCAACTCCCTTACACGTTACGAAAATCCTTACTTTTAAATATAGACTCTTATTTTTCTTGACAATATATCTAATAGTTGTGAGAGATTATATTTCTCCATAGCAAACTTTTAATACTGTACGGGGAAACTTTATTTTTATTTGGTAAAAACTTTCAAAAAATACTTTAACTTTTAAAAAAAATATTTGTTTCTCAAAAGTATTTTTTATTCAAATATGTAAAACAGAAGTAAAATTAGTTCAAGAGTACCAACTCAAAACTCGTTTAAGATTTCGCTGAGCGCGAACTGTGTTACTAAACTGAATGATATAAACTTATGTCTTTAGAGCAGAAACTTAAATTAAATTCTTTATACAAAAGTCTTATTTTCAAAGAGTAAAATTTCTTTATGGAAAAAAGATTTTCTCAGAGCAGCAAAACGAAATATATTGAATATTTTGTTTTTCTAAATGGAGCTAAATTATTTTCTGAAGACAACAAAATCAATTCCTTTAAGATATATTTTCTACATATGAGTATGATTTAAGCATTTTTTAAAACTGAACTGAGAAGGAAGAAAACAGGAAGGTTGGAAAGTCAAACTTGCTGTTTTTTAGAGCGCCATTTAGTTATAACGAGAAATATTTCATGTGAGGACGCAATTAGCTATAATGCACAGCAAACTCTTTCTAGCGCGTCAGAGTAACACATTTTTTCCGACAAGCGCAAAATTCATTTTAACGCAAGTTAAACTATATCAAGTGCAAGACCCAAGTTTGATGACTCAGTGTCTCCGAGACAACCATGACTGACTTCATCAGTGTTAAGGCACGCTAGCCCCTGTCTTCCCGACGTCATACGGCCTCCAGCCCGTATAAAGCCGTGAACATACAACATCGCACGCAGGGAAACGGGCACGCAAACAGGTCAAAACGTTGATTTGCCATTTGAGCGGGATGGTTATAAAGGAAATGAAGGCAACTTCTCACATCAGGTCTGTACCGTTGTTAGTGCTACGATAAAATCGACCATCTTCTCAACAAGATGAAATTCATCAAAAACCTATCGGTGCACAAACTAACAAACACCAATATAATGGCGCTAGGCAAAAGCCTAAAATTTTTTCCGACACCAACAAAACCAAATAGAAAACAACTACTTCATGATGGCAACAAGTACAGTCGAAAAACAAGACTACATCATGAGACACAATAAATGGCAACAACACCAATTCCAAGGAAAAACAAAATCAACTCCCCGAAACAACAGAAATCACGAAACCTGAAAGTTATCTTGAAGCAACTAAACTTGCACTTTCATATATACCTATTCATGAAAAGAAACGAAACATGTCGTGATAAATGTTTATGTCGCGATAAATAATCTCACAAACATTACACAAATTACAACGAAACCCCTCGACAAGGGCCGAGGCATCGTCATAGTCAACACAAAACATTGCCTACACGAATGTGAAAAATAATAACGCAACATTCATAAATATGCAGATCGCTAAACAGATTTACAACGCGATCCAAACATTAATGTACTGGCTTCGCTACTTGAAGAACAGTAACACTGAATTCACTAAAAAAAATCACAAACACAAACTGAGGAAAGAATCGACACTGCGACTGATGAGAAACCACACTCGGGTTTCGAAACACCATAGGTCCGGCTGCGTCTCGCCATGACCTTTCCCCACACAAACAAAACATTATCGTACACACTAATCCAAACTTCCCTACATATATCCGGAACGAAACAAACATTTTATTCACACAAACAATCCGATAAGAATGTAGGGACACATATCCGAAACGAATCAAACACAAACTCAATACAAAAACATTTTGGATAGTAAGGTTGGGAGTCTCTTTCACATTTTTTACATTCGAATGAGTAGATCATTGCTATTTTGTGTGGCATACATGGAGAGACACGGGTTAATCGATAGTGCTTTGACCCTGCTTATTTGACCTGAGTCCCCTAAGAAGGGTTTTAAACATGTGTTCGAGTGATTCGTCCTGACGGCCGACGCAGTGCGCCGGGACTGAAATGGATTCCTTTATCACTTACTGTGTTGTTATGTATCCCCTCCGTTCTGCTGTGTGATAGTCAAGGAGAAGCTAGATTCGTAATTGATAGAGTCTTTGACTGAAACCGAACGCAGCGCACCAGATCTGACCACAGTCGCGCGTGGCTAAATACACGGTAGCTGTGGGTCCATGGCTGTGGTGTTTTCGGACGGGATTTCTGGCTTTTACGGACTGATTTTGACTTTCACGTTTTTAACCCCCCCCCCCCCCCCCGAAACGTAAAAGTCAAAACCAGCCCGTTAAAAGGCAGAAATCCCGTCCGAAAACACCACAGCTAAAATAAACGGCGGCCACCGTGTGGTATGCTGCGCATTTCCCATTTTTATGCATAGCACACAGCGGCTGCCGTGTATCGAACAATGCGTGACTGCGGATTTGACAATTTTCCAGTCGGTCAAAATAAGCACGCAGGTAATGGACGTGACCTCCAGGAAAAACAGAAACGGCTCAGTGCAGCACAGCCATCTCATCTACTTGTGCAGTTTCTGTACTCTTTGCAACGTCCTCTTGTATGGGAATTGTGGGATAACTTCACTTCCGCCGCGAAGAAAAAAGTATTTTGCTGTCTCGAAATATTTTTGTTTTCTCAAATAAAAGTTTGCACGCTGAAACTTGAAATTGCGCCCTCACATACTGTGTTAGATTTAGATA
This sequence comes from Ptychodera flava, assembly GCF_041260155.1. Classification (NCBI taxonomy): domain Eukaryota; kingdom Metazoa; phylum Hemichordata; class Enteropneusta; family Ptychoderidae; genus Ptychodera; species Ptychodera flava. The sequence goes on from NC_091929.1 coordinate 12,118,203, forward strand.
GAACCCTTTCTACTCGCCATTAATGAAGTTGTGCGAGTAGAAATTAGATTGAAGTTTACTAGATGAAAAAGAAAATTTTCACTGAGGCAAAAATACCGGTCCTACATAAAATGAAACATAATTTTTTTTACAACGAAAACCAACAGTTTTCTTCAGAGTATTAGAAATTTACTTCGGGAAGAAAAATATTTGTGCAAAATATTGAAATTTTAGTCTCGGCAAAGTAAAGCTGGCTTTTGAAAATTAAATTTTTTCTCCTCTGAAACAAATAACTTGAGTATTAGGGAAAAAAAGTCGTCACGGATTAAATGGTCAGTCTTCAGAAATAAATTTTGTTTTTCAGTATTTTAAACGTACTCTTGTAAAATGCAAAAGGGAAGATTACTTTAAGATATATATATTAATCGTTGTAAAGCATTAACTTCTTACAAACTATTAAAATATACTCAAAAGAATAGTATCTTTTTAAAGAATTAAAAATGCTAACTTGAAAACAAAATTAGGCAAAGTACGTTAGAGTTGTGGCCGCAAAAAAATAGAGAGTTTTGTATGCTAAATTTGAGTTGCGTCCACAGGAATTAGAGTTTTTGGCTCGTAATAAGAGTTGCACCCACTAATATTAAAATTGCACTGTCGGAATTAGAAATTTTAGTTCGTCAAAAATGGAGTTTTTTCCCTCACAATTACATTTGCATCCAACAAAATATTACGTTGTCTCGGGGAAATAAACTCTCTTATATGTATTCATCTGTATATGCACTATTCAGCTACAATACAGACAATTATTCATGCTAATATTATATAGGGCTCAGCCCTTGGTGTTGCGCCAGGCGTTGAGATTAAAAATGTTATTTGTATCGATTCATGATCAGTAATCGTAAAGGATAAAATAGAATTAATTAATTGTTACTTTCTATATACGTTTGTACAAGTATGACCGGTTAACCCTCTCAGATGACAGTTCACGTACACGATGTCAGACCCTGTAGGTATAGATTTTCTGTTATGTGTAAAAAAGTTTGAAATAAATTGGCAATGTTTACCATGATTACTACGTATTGTGTAACAAGGGACGTATTGTGCCATAATAAGCTTTGCAATAGTAACTGTACCGCCCAACTTCCGATCTTGTAAGCTGAAAACCAGCATTACTTCTAAAAAGGGCAAATTTTGCACATAGTTACTGACACAGAGGGCGCCTTTCTAAGATTCAATCCCAGCATTCTTTGCGAATGTTCTTGTTCATATGCATGACAGTTTTCTCACTTCTATTTTTTTAGGCGTGATAGTAACGATTTTTTGTATCAGCGACAGGTTGGATAATAATAATTACTCGCTAATAAAAAAGAAATATTTCATTAATGGCATGTTATAAAATAATAGCGAGCACGTTTCGAATTTGTTTATTTACGAGCACTCAAAAAAACATGGCGGCGCCCACTAAAGAAGGGTACACTTCCGGTTACTCGCATAGTATATTATGAATATGCGCATGCGTAGTCAGTAAGCCTCTAACCGCGACTAATATTGTAAGATTTATAGGGTTTTCATTCATGCAGTGCGTGTATTTCTTTTGCTACCTACCTACCTACCTACCTACCTACCTACCTACCTACCTACCTACCTACCTATCTATCTATCTATCTATCTATCAGTGTGCGAAATTAAGAGAAAATAGCTTCAGTCATAAGGACCTGCACCAAGCCAAAACTTCAGGTCCTTACAGAAAACTGCCGGTCCTCAAGAAATGCACTTGTTAACGACCATTAAAGTCAACTTCTCCACCAATACTATGCTGGTGAATGTTGTAATATTTAATTTTTCATGTTCTTTGATCAATAGAGTCAGCAAGTATTCACTCACAAAGACTATTGTTCACATAGATTACAGAATGGTGTAAGTGAATGATCATGAATCATTCATTCAGGAGTATTTGACATTTCTCTGGCCATGTCGGACCATAAATGATGTCAAAAAACCAGGGCCGGGGAATACAGGCTCATTTGCGACATTTAGGCCTACAGTCCAGTATGACGGTGAGTTTGGCCTGCCTGTCGTAAAACGGTGGGTTTTACATGGAAACAATTTACAACCCTACTCTCGGCCTCTGAGAGTATACACGACGGATCGTGCAACTCGACAAAACTGTTATGATAAGGCCGCTCTTTATTATAAAATGTACACTTGTTATCACGATATATCGTGGTAACAGTCGGCCTCGTGAACTTTGGTTAAAGACCAACGAGCGAGCAAGATGTTCTAGCGGTCCACAAACAAACGCAGCGAAACGTATTACTTGACTGTCGACTGCAAGTAGCACAATTGGGCTGTCGTTTAACATCTAGTCCTTGTATCAGGCGTAGTTCAAAACCATAGAGGTAAAAAATACCTCCATGTTAAAAAACAAATATGTTTAGTCAACAGCATTGTTCTCGTAGTAGATTTTTTTCTTCAACTCTTTCTATGAACCGTTTATGTTTTGAACGCTTCAATGGAAAATCAAAGCAAAGTAAACGGAGTCAGTTTGACAGGCTGTATTATGTATGTACATTTGTGTACATGTAAATTCCGAACATGCACTTAAAGTGTGGAACTAGTGAAGTGATACTGGTTGTTGTTGTCATATGACACAGATATGCTAACATTACCAGGGTTACACTCACTAGGCGAGTATTATTATAATATTGTATCGCATTGTTGCACCAAAATCAATCCATTCTATTGCCAGAATCTGCACGGACGTAATTCATACTGATCTGAATGTAATCAGCTGCTCTGCAGCTGTTATCAGCTATGCGTGTCGATCGGAGGGATTAGACTCTTCGTAAATGTAAAAGTCGCAAGACAAAAATTACTATGTTGCGACATTGTCAACCCCCCCCCCCCGGTCTGGCGTACCATAGATCGAATTCCCCACTACCAGGACACGAGGTGAGATCAATATCCCCTGTTGCCCCGCACTCCCACGGTGGAAAACATTGATAGGTGCATGACATTCAAGTCTGAATCACATGATTCAAAGTCAGTCATCATCTGCATCTGTTTGAGGTCTTGACGGAGAAATTTTCATCATTTATTCCAAATTTCAGTCGGTCATAAGGACCGACATGTTGCTAAAAACATTCGGTCCGACGAGAAATCTGTCGGTCTCGGACCGTCGGACCGACGTTAATTTCGCACACTGATACATACATACATACATACATACATACATACATACATACATACATACATACATACATACATACATACATACATACATACATACATACATATACATATAATTACCGTGATCGCCTTTGATATTTCAACAAAGTAATCAATTATCTACAAAAAAGTATTGCCTGTCTACAGACAATGCAAATTTTTAACAAGTAACCCAGTAAGATAGATACATCAATTATAGATTGAATGCTTCGGAATGAACAGATGTTGTGACGTAAATGTATATAAAATCAAGATTATTGGGCAATTCATGCCTCATCTCAAAATAAACATTTTAATTATTCTATTCACCTTATAAGTATGATGGGAGATTTCTTGGTTTTATCAATTTTATTACGGTCACTATATAAGTAACCACCTTAGAGAGTAAGGTAACTGCCGATCATCATTTTCATTACGTACCTTCACCGTTGACACATTCGACAACGTGGCATTAAAATCTGTATTAATTGCTTCGACTAAGGCTGTGATGATACCAAGTTTGATGCAAAATAATGAATGTACACGAGGAAGTCTAAAAGAAACATTAGGAACAATATGCATGTACGAATATTGTCTAAACGTCCGACCTTTATCCGGCTGTTACCGTTAAAGACAGAAACGAACGACATGCTACGTAAAAGTCTCACAGTTTCTTCGGTAGTATTGTTGGCGAGGTATGATATTTTGCTTCTAAAAATGACACTATTTATTAACGTTTCGAAATGTCGACAAGCAACTACTTAAAATTTTTTAATGTGGCTCACATTTGACAGGGCATTAAACACATTTTGGTATTTGAATCCATTGTACTACATTGTTTTACAGTCACTGTGTGATGATTTCTGTCGACGACTAAGTTCTCACTATCAACTTTTTGTTCGACTTATAAAATTTACGAGGAAAATGCATAGCGGGACGGAAATGAGCTATGATAAAACACTTTAATGTGATTTTTGCGTAATCTGCTCGTCAAAAAGGGATCGCATATTAAACAAAACGCTAATATGAAAACAATCAGAATTCATGCAAAAATCCTCGGTATTTCACTCTTGTAGTGTGTGGGGTAACGGCAGGCTCCATCATACTGCCTGATGTCACACCCTCTTAAGCAGATAACAGTTTCACGATTAAGTATGCTATCGGAATATGAATGTTATCTACATTATGTTGCATTGTATATTTTTCTTCGTTTTACTAGTTTCCGTTCTGTATTTTTAATGCTGCTTCTCTTTGTGTCCTCAGTTATGCAAATCAACCTCTGTATGAAATCCCATTCTTTTACTTTCGTTGAAAACCCATATCGGTAAACATTTATATTTGATTCTCTCAAGACCCTTTAAAAATTGTACTGTCCAACATATAAAATGCATTATTTCACGCACTTTAAATCACACGTTCGGAACACCAATGCGTGATCTCTATTTCCGTTTTACGCTAAGCAAGCTGTTTTTGTTAGTAAGATTAACGAACAGTTTCTACTTCGTTCATTTATTATAATGCTGACGGCAAACAAGAGATGGTCACAATGAGACGCACAAAGTCCGCCATCAATATCCCTACACGCTCTTTACTATCATTCTTCGAGGCCAACAAGCCCGATTATTACCCGCCAAAGACGCGAGGACTATTTAGTTTAATAACGATCATGCATCATATGATTTTGAATCATCAGTGTTTCAACTTTCTTTAAAAGAAATGTACTTTGTTATATACCTAATTCCGGGGGAACGGACGCATAATTTTGAAAATGAGGTCATTTTGTATTTCGCAATTGGCCTAATTTGCGCAAAGAAAATTAATATCTTACGCTATCAGTACGTTAGCGTCCATGAACATGAACATGATAACCGAAGGTAACAGGTGAGTAGTTTATCGAGAAACATATATTTTGACCAAAAATTGCGAATATTGCCAGAAAATACAAATGTGATGATCTTATAACAATTTTAATACATTAAATTGAGATAATCCCCGGGAACCTGTATATCAAATGTCAAAGCTATCAAAAAAGCAGTTTTTGAGAAACCATTTTTCAGTAAAAATGGCAATAATTGCCCCAAAATACGGAATTGTAGATTTCATTTTTTTTAAATACATAAATAACCCCTAGGAACCTGTTGACAAAATATATAAAGCTATTAGATGAGTAGTACTTAAGTAACAAATTTTTGACAAAAAATATAACCTAATCCATGCTAGGGCTCTAAACAGGTATCTCATGTGTTACATTGTGAAATTTTGGAAAATTTGGTGCAAATTTGTAGGAGCTGAAACGTTTTAAAATCAAGCTGTGAAAATTTATATATGAGTGACGTCACTGGTCAATCGCGCGTCAAACCTGTGTCTTTTGGAATTGTATGGTTCTATAAATCTTTATTATGCAAAGAAAACCATGAAAACTTTGCATTTTGATTGATTTTGGAAATTACCCTTAGCAACCGTTGCTTAGCAATTTACTCTTTCGGTATCAACTCAAACTACTTTATATCTTCTTTGTTGTGCTCAACTGATTCTACAATTCTCCTGTCGTGTCCAGTAACAGTGCATTCAAGACAAGACAAGATCTTTTGCAAATCTATGTTTTTCGGAAACTCAAACCATTTTGCCAATAAGTCAGGTAAAAAACCTCTTGAAGACACATTTCATATGTGTCCCGTGTCTGTATTGTCATTCGTTCTCTTCTGTCGAGTTTTGGTTTCTCTCTCTGTTCTGTTTTCATGCGTTGCAATTAAATTATCGTATGTCTTATGATTTCGCGGTTTGATTTTAATCCTTTTTCGATTTTGACGTACAAATAACGAACTGGGGTCCTACCCCTTCCATATAACTAAGGAATTACGTTTCTAGTGCGTCGGCTTTTATGATCGACGGCGTCCTGGTGAAAATTAATTTTCAGTAAACAAACACAATTATACTTACTATTATTAATACGAGTAAGAGAATTGATAGGGGAATGGACAATCCCGATAACAGCAAAGATGTCTTTATCGACAGAATTAAACAAAATACAAACGTTATCATCACACGCTGTTTATCTCACGAACTTGCAAACGAACGTTGCATTGTTTTAGATTGTGACAACAAAAATAATGAAATGTATCAACATTCCTGGTAATAAAGTCATGATTATCAGTCTTTCGAATCGAAATTGTATGAGGACTTGCTCATGCCCATAAAACTGTTTGAAAGAACAACACTAGTGCTTGTATTTTTAATATAGACCTTTAATAATTCTACAAACAAGAATTAAAAGACCGCTCACATATCGTTGACTCCTACGTTTTGTCGATACACCGAAGATGACCCCGATCAATGCCTCCTGCCAAGATAAATGAATGTATATGATAAATGAATGCACCGTTTGTCAGCGCTATCAACTCGGACTTGGCTTTAGCGTAAACTTTCCATGAAATTGTGAGGGTGATGTTGTCGAAGCTAAACAAAACTATTCAAATTCTGTATGACTCTATATTTTAAAGAATCTTTGTGGAGGTAAACTTGTTTTAATGTTCATCTATATTCATATCAGAGGTCCTTGTGTAGTAGAGTATGGCTGACTGTGTAATCGTCGGACCCAGTAGAGCTAACAAGGGTTTTTTCCGCTTGAAAAAGTAAGGTCTTCGCTATAGTGCGTGTAGCTCTTGTCTAACGCTTTTTATTGCTACATATCTGTCATTTTCACATTTTCGAAATGAATCTTTCATGTGAAAGCGTTCATTGGAGACAATGCGGGATGTTAAAGCGAAAAGATGATATGAAACTTACATACAACGCAGAAGACATCAAAGATGATATTGACATTGGATGAAAGTCCAATCTGAGTAAAAAAATCGCTGCCACCATTGACAGAATACCACACATTAGTAGGCTAACACAGATTAGTATCACCTGTTTGCGTTTGATGACTGACTGCGTCTCAAGTCTGTCAACGATATCCATTGCCATGGCGACATTTGTTGTTGCTGTTCATTTGTCTCGGAAATATCGTGTAGCTGTAGGCCTAGGTATAAATAGAAGCATTAAGTGTCTAAGAAACGCAATAAGTTAATTTCTTCAGTGCTTCTTGGTATGCCTTGCATGTACAAATATTGTATTAGGCGGCATTTACAGACACCTCTTGGAGGATGGCGACCGGGAGATTCAAAAAAGGGTTCTCAGATTTGTTCAAATCAGATTTGTACAAATGACCCCCACCCCACTAGACTAAAAATGCGTTCGAATCCCCTTCTGACTGACTATAATTTTGAAGCCCCCCTCAAAGGAAGTAAAAATGCGGCCGATATAGTAGTTTGTCAAAAATATATAATCGTAATAAAGAGGAGTCTATTTGACTTTATCTCTAGATTTATATATGCCTGATAATTCATGTAAATGTACTTTTCTTGAGTGGCCGGTAAAAAGTGCATGTGAGTATTAAAATTGATTATTTTGATTTCATTGATAATGTCGATCCTCTATACAGGGTAGTCTACAAGGAAACTATGTACTATATTTTTCACTCTTAAACAAGCAATATATGTGCATTTATAGACATTTGATAATTGATATAAATATACTTGTTCAGAATAAGGTGGTTACAAGTGCATATGTGTACAAGAAATTTTATTTTTTATTTTCACCGAAAATGTTGATGAAATATACATTGGAGCTTATGAAAAAAAAAACTATTGATATTTTTTACAATAAAATAATTATATCTGTGCTTTAATAAGTGTTTAACATTCGATACAAATATACTTGATTCAAATAGGGTGTTTGAAAGTTAAGATGCTTGCAAAACATGGTATTTGAATTTAAGCCAAAACTAGGATTTCACTTCTCATGGTAGTCTACATGTAAACTATTAAATGTTTTCCCTGACAAAACCATTGTTATTGATGACAAATGAATCCTAATCGAGACTTGAATTCAATTGCTAACTGTAGACAGAAGGCTGTGCCTGACTTTTTACCATGCTTCAGGGAGTAGAACAAGAAACTGTAGTGGATACACAAAACAAAACCATCCAAAAGTTAGCCAAACGTTATAAATTAAATTGACATCCCAACACATATTTCATATAAATATGAGATTTTTGTTTCGAGTCCCCCTCCTTTAGGTCCACAAATTCTTTCAAGTGCCCAAAATATACCCTCGATATTTTCAAGTCCCTTAGTCATTTCTCCAGCCCAGCACAATAGGTGTTTGTTAATGCAGCCTGACGTCAGACTTTTATCGGACTGCTGCCGTTAAAGACGGAAACGATTGACATGCTATGTAGAAGCCATACAGTTTCCGTGGGTATGTGGCTGGTGAGATATGATGAATGCTCCTCAAAATGACACCGTGTATTAACTTTTTGAAATGGTTGACAAGCAACTACTTATGTGACTCACATTCGATAGAGCTGCAGGAAAGTAATTATTTGTCGCTAGGACATAAAACGCACCTTTAGCATTTGAACCGCCATTGTACTACATTTTTGTAATGTCTAAGATAATTGTTACAGGCAGTGAAATTCTTCAAGGTCGTAACATGATCGTGTGATGATTTCTTTCGACGCCGAATTTCTCACAATCATATTTTTTGTTCCTTTGATAAAATCAACAAGGAATATGCATCCTGGGACAGAGACGAATCGTGATAACAATGCTGAAATAAGGTTCTTGCGTAGTCTATTTGTCAAAAAGGGAATGCATGTTAAACAAAAATGTAACATTAGAACAATCAGAAACACCAAAGATTTGTTTATGCAAGATAGCGAGGCAATTTGCTCCCTCACAAACACCGATCCGCGTTCCAAGTGGTGCCAACAGGTATATTGCACGTCTCACTTTCGTCAGCCCTTAAAAAGGCCTTGCTGATGTGACCCATTTACTTGATACACATTTAAGGTATGTGATGTACTCTAGCGTGCGTAGAAGTGTACCGGATACATTATCAAGTTCAGCGTTATTTTCGAAAGAAAGGAAAGTGATCTCGTACATACCTGGCGACGGCTGACCTTTCTCACTTGCCGAGGTCTCTTGTTATGAAGCACGTTATATATAAGTAAGTGAATTATAAACATATTTGAAATCCAACAATGGTTGAGGTCCTTGCTTTCAGCCAGTCACATGCAATAAAACATATTTACAGTACTACTAAAGGTGGCTACTTCCTTGTACACCACCCTGTACCTATGAGAAAAAACATGTAGGACCTGCTTGAAAATGTTTTATTGATTGAGGTTTGTAAAATATGATCATTGTCAAGGGGTAAAACACAGGCAAATAGAAGAAACAGACTAGCAACGCGGCATGGTTCCATGGTCGTCTCGGTAGACTATGGCCTTTTCATATTAAAATGAGCTTCACAGGTGTTAGATTTTTTTGAGACCTTTGTTCGTGTTTGATAATTGCAAGAGATTATGCAAAAAGTACGACGAGATGGCATCGTGCTGCTAGTCGCGTAGCAACCATACTTACTTTGTGAGCTCTCAGGGCAGAAACACTAGCTTCACGCCAATCAAAACATAACACGCCAGCAGTTTCATAAACACGTCCTTCAATGACCTACTTTTAATAGACAATATGACTGACTGTAAACCATTGAGTAAAACCAGACAGTATCGACAGAAGATTTTCAAATTTGGTTGAAACACACTCATTATATATTCATAAAAATGTAAGAGGAATATTTAAAATAGTACAACTCACTTTCCCGAAGCTCAAAACTTTCCTGCTTACGCCAGCATGCCGATTCCACTCAGCACGACATGACAACAATAACACAAACTTTGCCGAACATACTTTCGCTTAAAATTGGCGAAAATCCGGAAACTACCGAAGGTGCATGTTCGGCACTCTTCGCAAAAGCGAGGCAAGAGCTACCTGAGGTGAGGCGAACATGGATGACTTACATAACCGATTCATGCCTTGAACAATACCCGTTGCCAGTCTGTTTCTATTTGTCTGTGGGTAAAACGTAGACAGCCCAAATCGCTTGGCTTTTCTCGGCAGCAGATACTGTAGGCCAAGGCGTTCATTCCACGGTAATTAACATAAATTTACACATTGACAGTGTGGTAAATCCGGGGGGGGGGCATCTACCTGGTGCCCATTGAAGACTATGACTCTGCAATGATGTTTAGCATTATCTAATAACTCCACAATTCCATTTGGTTTTGTTCGCCTATGATGTTTCTAATGCGCCCTCTAACGTGGTGAGTAGGAATATTTTATTTTTAAGGAAACGATATTGAAGTGATGAACTGTATGCTGTCTGATTTCGTAGTTAGCAAAAAAGAGCGCTCCTCTGGTCATAGTGCTGCAAAAAATCAACCGTCTCAATAAAATTAGAAGCTCAGCGTCAAGTTAAAGGGACATTATCGCTATCTTTTGACCCTTTTTTCACCTATATTGTTGCAAGCGAACAATTGCTGATGTCGTTCGACTTATTGAAAGATGTCTAAAAATGGTCAACCATAGACGACTTCCATCCAATTTAGCCTACACTGTGTACAAAAACCTGGGGTCAGAGGTTTTAGGTGGGCTACTGTTAACCCTTGACCCGAGGTTTTTCTACACAGTGTAGGCAAACTTGATGGAAGTTGTCTATGGTCGACCATTTTTTAGACATCTTAAAATAAATCGAACAACATCAGCAACTGCTCGTTTGCAACAATATAGGTGAAAAAGGGTCAAAAGATAGCGATAGTGTCCCTTTAAAATGCACTAACGACCCTAAAACTGTGATTGCATCAGAGTCTCTCCCTGGCGGATTCATTAGACACATGATTGAGTCAAAGTTCCCTTAAACACATTATCTTGTTGAAAAAGAGAGAAAAAGCGAACGGACAATGTAAAACTGAAGGTCGATTTAGTCTTCAATTGTGCCTCCAAAACATCTTTATCCCAAATTACGACGCTTTATTGCATTCAGTTTGCGATACAGTAATCAAATTTCGAAAGTGTATCGAATGTGAACATTCTAAAAACAGTACTCATTATTATTAATCGTGGTTTTAAGGAGGATATTATTTTACCTAAGATTGTACATGATTTATAAATAAATAGCTTTAACCTAAGACAGCTGCACAGACCTTATGAGCGCTAAGAAAGACACTATTCAGCCTACCTTGAAGAAATTAACAGCGAACACCTCAATAATCTTTTGTAATTACTGAGTTAGAAAATGTAATTGTGATGTAAATATATAAGTAAGATTTAAACGGATGCATTGTGTATAATATATATATATATATATATATATATATATATATATATATATATATATATATATATATATATATATATATATATATATATATATATATATATATATATACAGATTACTCCAAATACAAAGTAATGAATCTATTACTCAAGTTTCATGCATCCTGCAATCATAAGATAGAAGTGAAAAGATTACTAGCTTGACACTCTTACATATATGATTGGGACGAGTCATTCTATTTGTAGGTAGTGTTAAAATTTAATAAATAATATTTGTTTTAGTGGCGACATTTTGAAACCCACTCAGAGAGTATGTTTAAAGAGTGTAGATTTGTCAGCATTGATAATTTGCAGTTTTTACTGATATACAAAGATTACATCGCTTGCTTATGTTAGAGTAGCTCGATGCTTTATCAATACGGCTAGGTTGACCACGGAATGTCAAAGACTTATCTCTTAAGTTCCATTCAAATTTTGATAGCTAGGTATCGTTTTTGTATCTTTCGATTTCATGTGGTTAGTGTAGCGCATCTTGAAGGCGTTATAAGTGAGGCCGATGTAAACCCTCTCTGCGTTGTCCTCCGTTGATACTTTGGCCTTGTAAACCACGCCTTTGACTTGACAGTTACACTTCAAGGGGCATGCCGACTTAACCCTGCAATTACAATCAGCTGATTGGTCCTTACGCTGATCTCCCGTGATTACCCTCTAATTATGCGATTTGATTACACACGGACACGGACAGGCAAGCTGGCTCTTATAGAGAGATAAACGAGGAGAGACAGCGTTTAAGATTAGTTAGTCAACCTCCGAACTTTCAGTTTCAACTAATTTAATGAAAGTAACTGAGTACAGGTAAACCAGTTCGTTAGAAAAACAATTCCATTCCTAGATTCTTACTGTATAAGTACTAAAGATAAATGTTGGTTTCACGATACATGATGTAATCATTCCGTATTAAATTTCCAAGCCATCTAATGTAAGTTCCATTTTCGGCCACGTTCATCAATACAGTTTGACAGGTCTGTCGAAGAAGTCAAAAATAGTCATTTAAGCAAGAGGTAGTAATTCCAGACAAGAAAATATGTCGGTCTGTGTTTGCTGCCTGCAAAGGAGTATTTAATGTCGCTAAACATATTGAAAACGTAAATCATTTTACAAAATGTCAAGTGCATACAGTATTCTGTGCGGAGTTTTATTATTTGATATACGGCAATTTGTATATGTATACTGGTAATGGTTCTCTTCTAATACAAAGTCAAGGAATTTCTGCTGTTGGTTTTTGTATTTTTTTCAAGATGAAGGCACCATAGTTACCGAGGTCATTTTATGGTGAAGTGCTTTTTAAAAAGGTTTGACTCCTCTTAGCTTTAGATTGATTCCGTGCATACTTTTGTCAATACAAACTGATATTATTATATATAGTTACTTAAAATATCCTCCACCACGTGACATCACGTACGAAGAAATAAGCTACGGCTAGCCAACAGCTAGTCTCAGTGCCTAAACCCTCCGTCGTGTACGTTCGTCCGTCGCTGACAGATCACAGATCCGTACACACAAAACAGGATACAGAGCATGTCAACTCGAAAACAGTTCAACAATTACCAGTGAGACATTTAATTTCAACTTCACCGTCGAAGGCAACCGCAACCAAACAAGTGTCAGTGACGTATACGCCACAGGTATGCTTACCACGAAAAGACGTCGACACATGGTTATGTACAACTTGGGCGACGAATAAACAGTTAACATTTTCAGAGACGTTTTTGCCAGTAGTTTTCTCACCGGAAATTCCCTGTTTTTAATCTTTAAGAATATTTAGAACGTCATTTTTACGTGCAGTTAACTCTACGTTTGCGTGTCGTACACGGTAAGGCAGTGAGGACTTGTGTGCAGCTAGCCTTTGTGCGTAAACCCTCCGTCGCGTACGGAGGGTTTGGGCCTTAAATTTGAGACTATATTTGGAGTATTTTTGAATAGCAAACCTTGGCTTGTCATGGGGAATTATGGTGCATTAATGGATGTCAGTTAAGACAAGAGATTATTTGTCAACAGCAGTATTGAATATTTGATATAATGAATTACACCGGCAAGGCCAACACAATGTAGATAGATATATTTTAGTTAATAAGTATCTTGTATTGTATTCTGACAACAGCAGTATTATTGAACATTAATGCTATTATTCATTTAATAGGCTAATACAATCATCATTGGCAGTCACGTGGAAGTTCGTATTAGGCATGATAATAATTTGTTTCATTCCATTATGCAACTTTTCATTGACGCCACGGGCTTTCCTGCGTTATGTCTGCATTACATGCACATAGGATACGCACTATGTCAATTTAAAAGTACTCCATGATCAATCATCGGAGCCGAGAACTCAAAACAGACGCGAGGAAATTTCATTTAAAAATGGAGTGAACTCATTAAATACCTAACAGACATTTCACTTTTAAACTCTGCAAAAACGAAAATTTGTGGCTGCCAGTGAGCTTTAAAGGGCCGTCTTTAGCTGTCATTGAACTGTGACAAGTGTAGTGACAACATAGTTTTACCTCGTACGATTTTGAACTGCTGAAAGGCTGTTGTTCGATTTACCAAGAGCTGCACAAATCTTCAATTCTTCTTTCATAGACACTCGAATGTGTAGCAGATAGATGACAGCTCCAAACATTCTGTGCAGATTGGCATTTGAGCTGCTTTGAACTGCCATAGCTCTGAAACTAATCTGTGACATCAAAGTGCAGATCTGAAGTCATTGGCATTCACATGACGGTTCTTATGAAAAATTACTCTCAAGTCTTGTTCACCATAACTCAATATTCATTGAGCCAGTGTACAAATCCACGTGATGCATGTAACAATGCTTGTAGCAGATAGTCTAAACTTAATCATATCATTAAGTATGCAGTCACATCATGGTTCTTATTAAAATTGCTCTGAATTCTTCGTCCAACAATTCTTGAAATCTGTCAAACGACGTAGTACTACTGATGTGATATTTTTTATTTGAAATCTTTCTTCTGTCAGGCTGATGAATCATCTCTTAATGTTGTGAAATCAAGCGGCACTTGAGTGCCTATTAGTCTTTATCGCCTTATCTAAATTTGGATATTTTGATCTTAGGGCTTTCTGATATTTATATGGTAAATTTCTTAGTTTCACTGTAATTAACCACTATTTTGAAAAAATTGCCCTCAAAAGTCTGGGTTAACGGTTTTAAATTCCAGTATGCTTAAATTGTCTGCATAATTGTTTGGTTTGGAAAATTCTTCTGTTAGAAGGTTTTTCTAAATGACTGATGTAAAAATTGAAATTCAAAGTTTTTATTTAGTCCATGTTATATATTTAATGTTTGGAAGTTAAAAAATCGCATTTTATATATGTCAAAATTATATACAATGTCATCCAATAAATTGAGATGTAATGCATACTTGCCAAAGTGAAACACGAGAATGGCTTAAATTATGTCCAAACATGAAAAAAAATCACAAGTTTATAGAACTTCGATCGAGATGGATAGTTGTGACACCACAAACACCAGAACAAACACAAATGTGGTCAATACAACAGTTGATTCTTTCAAGAAGAGTCCTCTCCAGGGGAAGATGACTATCATCAAAACAAAGGAAGGGAATACAAAAATTAGGGCGACTAATGAAGAGAAAAAAACTCTGATGTCTCGAAACCAACATTAAGACGAATCACAAAAATGTAACCTTTACGGCTGACCAAGCCAAGGTAAAAATCACTGTAAGGTTCAGTTTGTCTCGCCCTGCATTTCACAAAAATAACACAACTGCGATGATCAGCTCCATATATCAGGTGTTGCCAACTGGTAAATTTCGTAAATGAATTTCAAAATCAAAACAAAACATGCTTTGGAAGCTAATATACTTATTTTAAAGTTAAACTTTTAAAGTTTATTTATTTTTTAGAGCGCCTTTTCTATTCCTAAATATTGAAAAGCGCTACACACATTAATAATAAACCATAAAAAGTCTGCAAGTTAAAAATCACTGCTGAAACGAATAATAAACCTGGATACAATGTTAAAAGGTGGGCTAAAGCTGTTGGTAAAAAAAGCACATTGCAATTGGTCCCTACAATTTATAGTACTGTTAAACAAATGTGTTTTAAGTTCACGCTTAAAAAGATCGATGTCAGTGGTTAACGTTAGTTGTCTGGGAATTGAGTTCCATAGTTTTGGCCACACAAATATTGAACGCTCTCTCGTTGAGTGTATTAATGAACGAGGTACAAGAAGATTGATTTTGTGAATACTATCGTTAAGTAAATTGTAATGTGTATTGCTGATAGGTGTGAACAACTCCTGAATATACATAGGTGCTTTGCCATTCAAGGCCTTAAAAACTAGCAAAATTACTTTAAAATCGACTCTCGCCTTTACAGGCAGCTATTGAAGCTCAATGAGAGATTGTGATATTCTGTCATTTTTCTCAGACCTTTTACTATTCGTGCGGCATTATTCTGCAATCGATCGAACAAGTACTGCGGCATTCGATACAATATCAGATTTGCATAATCAAGATGAGAACTGACGAGAGAATGGACCAAAGTTTTACCATAGGGTAGCCAGAAAGAACAAACAAACAAATAAACAAACAAATAAATAAAAAATAAACAAAAACGATACAAACATACAAAGAGGCATACAAATACATAAATAACAAACAACATACACACAAACATAAACAACGAACAATATCATGAATAAATAAACATACAAACAGATAAACATCTATTCATATTTATATTCTATCTATGTATCTATGTATCTATCTATGTATCTATGTATCTATCTATCTATCTATCTATCTATCTATCTATCTATCTATCTATCTATCTATCTATCTATCTATCTATCTATAACTTTCCACAACATTTTAAGTAACGCCACTGCCCATTCTCTACCACAGAAATTTCTCATTGTCCACTAGATGAGCATCTATCCACATGTACATTTCATTTATATGAACTATTGATCTATATCATCCATGCATGTGTGGCAACAAAGATAACGGAAAACTGTGCAGGCAAAAACGTATCATTTTAACAATTGAACATTTCCGCTTCTAAGTTAAACCCTTAATCTTTACAGAAGGACTATAACCTTGGCTTGCTACGGGGGTATTATAGTTGCAATAGTTTGTGTTCCAAACTAGTCAATATATTGCCCAGGTGTGCATTATCGAAAACTGAATGTTAGTCAGACAAGAGATTATTGGTAAAAAGCTGTATTGAATATTGATATAATGAATGACACATGCAAGGCAAAAACAATGTATATATATAAATTTGTGGTAGAGTAGTATTTTGTGCTGTATTTAGACAAAAAAAGTAATGAAAACATTATCGAAATTATTCCTTTAATATGGTAAAGACATCATCATTGGCAGTCACGTGATAGTTCTTATGTAGGCATGATAATAATTTGCTTCAAACACAAATCCCATATGTACAAGCCAATATAAATACAACAAATGTGATCTAAAAATTAAGAAAAAACACCAGCTGTCAAATATTGTATTACTGATGTTTCATTTATTTATTTGAAAACTCTGTTGTCAGGGTGATGAACCATCTCTGAGTGTTGTGAAATCAAGCGGCACTCGAGTGCCTATTATTTTGTAACACCCTATCTTAATTGTGATATTCTGATCTTGAGGCTTTCTGATATTTACATGATAAATTTCTTAGTTTCACTGTAATTTACCACTATTTTTGAAGAAGTATGTAATAAAAAGTTTGAGTTTATGGTTTATAAGTTCAGTATTCTTTAAGTTTTTGGAAGTTAAAACATCGCATTTTTATTTATGACACAATAATTTACAATGTCGTCCACTAAATTAAGATTTGCCAAAGTGAAACACAAGAATGGCAGCACAAAAACACCTTTTTATCGACTGAAATTTATATTCAACAATTAATGAATACAATAAGACAACTTTACAATAAGAAAGTTGAACTGACATATTTCCAGGGAAAACAATTACTTAAAAAGTTTGTATCCGGTTTCATCCGATTTAGCAGCTCATTTGACATGATATGCCATTCCATGGCAGCAAACAACGGCCAGATGAATAGCGCGAAAATGACATCTGCAATGAAAACTAATTATTCCTTTAATATGGTAAGAAATCATCATTGGCAGTCACACAGCATTTCTATAAGGCATGATAATAATTTGCTTAAAAGACAAATCCCATATAAAAACATCAAATGCGATCTAAAATTTAAAAAAAACAGCAGCTGCGTTTTCTTTGGGTTAATCATGCTTGAAATGTTTCAAATACTGTATTACTGATGTTTCATTTGTTTATTCGAAACTCTGTTGTCAGGGTGATGAACCATCGCTGAGCGTTTTGAAATTAAGCTTCGCGTTTTATTTATGACACAATAATTGACAATGTCGTCCTCTAAATTAAGATTTGCCAGAGTGAAACACAAGAATGGCAGCACTAAAACACCGTTTTATCGACTGACATTTATATTCAACAAGTAATGAATACAATAAGACAGCTTTACAATAAGAAAGTTGAACTCACATATTTCCATGGAAAACAATTAGTTAAAAAGTCTGTATCCGGTTTCTCAAAAACATCTGTGTTTGACTAGTCACAGCATTAATTGTAATTGCATTTTTAGAAGGGAAAATGTAATGATGAACATTGCCGGCAAACCATCGCTCAGATAGCGCATGTGCATGTAAATCAGGCTGGCTGTGCTTTGAGACAGTGTGACCATACGTTGAGACGGTGTTCAATTGAAAGCCGTCTCAACACACAGGTAGGACATGAATGGTGAATCAGAATGACCCTCCCCAGCTACCAATCCTGCAGGTCTACTTTGGGCTGTCTGGATTCTGTTGCACATCTGCATAGCTGACTACATCAGAAAGTGTGCAGATGTCTGCAATTTGTCTGATTTGGTATGTATTTAACTAGTTTTGAGCTGCAATTAGCAGCTCATTTGACATGATATGCCGTTCAATGGCAGCCCAAAATGGCCAGATTAAAAGCGCAAAAACGACATCTGCAATGAAGACTAATTATTCCTTTAATATGGTAAGAAATCATCATTGGCAGTCACACAACAGTTCTATTAGGCATGATAATAATTTGCATCAAACACAAATCCGATATGTACAAGCCGATATAAATACAACAAATATGATCTAAAAATTAAAAAAAACACCAGCTGCGTTTTCTGAGGGTTAATCATGCTTGAAATCTGTCAAATATTGTATTACTGATGTTTCATTTATTTATTTGAAAACTCTGTTGTCAGGGTGATGAACCATCTCTAAATGTAGTGAAGTCAAGCATTGCATTTTATTTATTACACAATAATTTACAATGTCGTACTTTAATTATGATTTGCCAAAGTGAAGCTTAAGAATGGCCGCACAAAAACACCTTTTTATCGACTAAAATTAATATTCACAATTAATTAATCCAATAAAAAAACTTTACAATAAGAACGTTTAACTAGCATATTTTCAGGGAAAACATATGCAATTACTTAAAAGTTTGTATCCGGTTTCTCAAAAAAGATCTTTGTTTGACTTTGCACAGCATTGAGCTTAATTTGTTTTAATTATATTTGCATTTTGAGAAGGGAACAATGTAATGATGAACCATGCCGGCAAAAAATGGCTCAGATAGCGCATGTGCATGTAAATCAGGCTGGCTGTGCTTTGAGACAGTGTGACCATACGTTGAGACGTTGTTCAATTGAAAGCCGTCTCAACACACAGGTAGGACATGGATGGTGAATCAGAATGACCCTCCCCAGCTACCAATCCTGCAGGTCTACTTTGGGCTGTCTGGATTCTGTTGCACATCTGCATAGCTGACTACATCAGAAAGTGTGCAGATGTCTGCAATTTGTCTGATATTTAACTAGTTTTGAGCTGCAATTAGCAGCTCATTTGACATGATATGCCGTCCATTGGCAGCCCACAGTGGCTAGATCAATAGCGGGCACATGGCAGCTAAAACGAAGACTAATTATTCCTTTAATATGGTAAGAAATCATCATTGGCAGTCACACAGCAGTTCTATTAGGCATGATAATAATTTGCTTCAGACACAAATAATCCCATATGTACAAGCCAATATAAATACAACAAATGTGATCTAAAAATTAAAAAAAACACCAGCTGCGTTTTCGGAGGGTTAATCATGCTTGAACTCTATCAAATATTGTATTAACGATGTTTCATTTCTTTATTTGAAAACTCTGTTGTCAGGGTGATGAACCATCTCTGAGTGTTGTGAAATCAAGCAGCACTCGAGTGCCTATTATTTTTAACACCTTATCTTAATTGTGATATTCTGCTCTTGAGGCTTTCTGATATGTAAATGATAAAGTTCTTAGTTTCACTGTACTTTGCTGCTATTTTTGCAGAATTATGTAATAAAAAGTTTGAGTTTATGGTTTATAAGTTCAGTATTCTTTAAGTTTTTGGAAGTTAAAACATTGCATTATTATTTATGACACAATAATTTACAATGTAGTCCGGTAATTAAGATTTGCCAAAGTAAAACTTAAGATGGCAGCATAAAAACACCTTTTTATCGACTGAAATTAATATTCAACAATTAATGAATACAATAAGACAACTTTACAATAAGTAAGTTTATCTGTCATATTTCCAGGAAACCAATTACGTATAAAGTTTGTATCCGATTTCATCCGATTTAGCAGCTCATTTGACATGAGATGCCATTCCATGGCAGCAAACAACGGCCAGATGAATAGCGCGAAAATGACATCTGCAATGAAAACTAATTATTCCTTTAATATGGTAAGAAATCATCATTGGCAGTCACACAGCATTTCTATAAGGCATGATAATAATTTGCTTAAAAGACAAATCCCATATGAAAACATCAAATGCGATCTAAAATTAAAAAAAAACAGCAGCTGCGTTTTCTTTGGGTTAATCATGCTTGAAATGTTTCAAATACTGTATTACTGATGTTTCATTTGTTTATTCGAAACTCTGTTGTCAGGGTGATGAACCATCGCTGAGCGTTTTGAAATTAAGCTTCGCGTTTTTATTTATGACACAATAATTTACAATGTCGTCCACTAAATTAAGATTTGCCAAAGTGAAACACAAGAATGGCAGCACAAAACACCTTTTTATCGACTGAAATTTATATTCAGAAATTATTGAATACAATAAGACAACTTTACAATAATAAAGTTGAACTGACATATTTCCAGGGAAAACAATTACTTAAAAAGTTTGTATCCGGTTTCTCAAAAAAGATCTTTGTTTGACTAGTCACAGCATTAATTGTGTTTTAAAAATATTGCATTTTTAGAAGGGAAAAATGTAATGATGAACCATCGCTCAGATAGCGCATGTGCATGTAAATCAGGCTGGCTGTGCTTTGAGACAGTGTGACCATACGTTGAGACGGTGTTCAATTGAAAGCCGTCTCAACACACAGGTAGGACATGAATGGTGAATCAGAATGACCCTCCCCAATTACCAATCCTGCAGGTCTACTTTGGGCTGTCTGGATTCTGTTGCACATCTGCATAGCTGACTACATCAGAACGTGTGCAGATGTCTGCAATTTGTCTGATTTGGTAGGTATTTAACGAGTTTTGAGATGCAATTAGCACTCATTTGACATGATATGCCGTTCAATGGCAGCCCAAAATGGCCAGATTAAAAGCGCAAAAACGACATCTGCAATGAAGACTAATTATTCCTTTAATAGGGTAAGAAATCATCATTGGCAGTCACACAGCATTTCTATTAGGCATGATAATAATTTGCTTCAAAGTCAAATCCCATATGTACAAGCCGATATAAATACAACAAGTGCGATCTGAAAATTAAAAAAACAGCACCAGCGTTTTCTTAGGGTTAATCATGCTTGAAATGTCTCAAATACTGTATTACTGATGTTTCATTTATTTATTTGAAACTCTGTTGTCAGGGTGATGAACCATCTCTAAATGTAGTGAAGTCAAGCATTGCATTTTTATTTATTACACAATAATTTACAATGTCGTACTTTAATTATGATTTGCCAAAGTGAAGCTTAAGAATGGCCGCACAAAACACCTTTTTATCGACTAAAATTAATATTCAACAATTAATTAATCCAATAAAAAAACTTTACAATAAGAAAGTTGAACTGACATATTTCCAGGGAAAACAATTACTTAAAAAGTTTGTATCCGGTTTCTCAAAAAAGATCTCTGTTTGACTAGTCACAGCATTAATTGTGTTTAAAAAATATTGCATTTTTAGAAGGGAAAAATGTAATGATGAACCATGCCGGCAAACAATCGCTCAGATAGCGCATGTGCATGTAAATCAGGCTGGCTGTGCTTTGAGACGGTGTGACCATACGTTGAGACGGTGTTCAATTGAAAGCCGTCTCAACACACAGGTAGGACATGTATGGTGAATCAGAATGACCCTCCCCAGCTTACAATCCTGCAGGTCTACTTTGGGCTGTCTGGATTCTGTTGCACATCTGCATAGCTGACTACATCAGAAAGTGTGCAGATGTCTGCAATTTGTCTGATATTTAACTAGTTTTGAGCTGCAATTAGCAGCTCATTTGACATGATATGCCGTTCATTGGCAGCCCACGGTGGCTAGATCAATAGCGGGCACATAGCAGCTGCAATGAAGACTAATTATTCCTTTAATATGGTAAGAAATCATCATTGGCAGTCACACAACAGTTCTATTAGGCATGATAATAATTTGCATCAAACACAAATCCCATATGTACAAGCCAATAACAACACAACAATTACGATCTAAAAATTAAAAAAAAACACCAGCTGCGTTTTCTGAGGGTTAATCATGCTTGAAATCTGTCAAATATTGTATTACTGATGTTTCATTTATTTATTTGAAAACTCTGTTGTCAGGGTGATGAACCATCTCTGAGTGTTGTGAAATCAAGCAGCACTCGAGTGCCTATTTGTTTTTAACACCTCATCTAAATTGGAATATTCTGATCTTGAGGCTTTCTGATATTTACATGATAAATTTCTTAGTTTCACTGTAATGAATGGTCTTTATGCTAACACTGTTAACTGCGTGATCTGTGTCGTTTATCTTATCTGAACAATCGCGGACAAACTTTCACATGATAAATCCACGTGAACATGTGTGATGTCAGTCTGGACTGACACACTGACGCAACACTGGTGCACACACGATGTGGATAGAGAACAGATCAGTCATTTGACCTGTGCCGAGAAGCGAAAGTATTGTTTGCTCGGGACAACAAATAACAGAGGTAAAATTGACAAAATTTTTCAGAACACTAACATCAAAGGAACAATGCTTCTGAGGATGACATGTTGATACTAAAATGCACGGGGCTTTCCTGCGTTATGACTGCATACATGCACATGGGATACGCGATATGCCATTTTACAAGTCTCCACGATGAATTTTCTGAGCCAAAAACTCAAAACAGACGCGAGGAATTTCCATTTAAAAATGGATGAACTCATTTAATACCTACCCGACTACTTCACTATTAGACTCTGCAAAAACGAACTTTTTGGCTGCCAGTGAGCGTTGTAGAGCTGTTTTAGCTGCCATTGAATTGTGACAAGTGTAACGGCAACACAGTTTTACCTCGGATGATTTTGAGCTGCATAACAGAGCCGTACATACAAATTTTCAGATATGTATACTTCACGTATGTCCGTACAAATAATAAACGTGCACAGTTTATCTATTTGCATATAAATCTGTCTATTTGTGATTGAGTAAGAAATCCTTCATATCTACTGCTCATTCCTTGTTTTCATTAAGTTCCCTTATGTTAGATTCAAATCTTGAATTCATGGTATGTGGGCATTCAATTAGCTGTTGCACTCAAATGACATACATATATGTACACAATGACGTATACACGGTATACACATACCGACAAACTTACAGACACGCAAAATTTTGAGGTCTCTCACAATAAAGAAGTCACGTTGTTGCCCACGTCGACACATCGCTATTACTGAGATATCTTCATACATGGCATCTTCAAATTCTCGGCCATTCACGCAAGATGCTGCTAATTGGCACATCATTTCCATATTCAGGATAGTTTGTATAAAATAAGATTACTTTGAGGATTTGCAACGTGATCACTGTGGAATGAATTGCCCAGATTCCCTTCCAGTGATGACAATGTTTGAATTGCATGCCCTCTCTCAAAGTATATATTCTTTGCCATTTCTGTTGTAATAATCTGTACGTATTTAAACCCTCTTAATGGTTATATTAATTATTTCCTTTATAATTATTGTATTATGTTTTTCGAATTACAAAGTCAAAATTAGATTGAATGGACCAGTGCTTGAAATCACTGTCCTCACATAAGCCCGAGACAGGTGACCTTGCTCTTTGGCCAGAAAAAGGTCATACTTCATGTTCCATTGGACAGAAAAACTCTAATTCCTCAGCTTAACAAAACAACAGTCTGAGCATATATCCTGTTGCATGTGCGACACTTTCGATTATTCAAGAGAAACATCATCTTGCTTGCTGGCTATTATTTCAACTTACCTTTTCGGTCAAAGCATTGGACGATAGTCCCTGTCAAAATTGTCGATGTGTGCGTGTGTACGATCCAATTTATCCTGTGCCATTTTTCTAAACTTCCAGAGGTTTGAGTCATATTCGTCATGCAATTTTTTTTTCAGTGAACTCTATTGCATGCCGCTGTCAATGATTAGTCTGCAATAATGTCACCACTGTGTTCTTGATTCTCCAGCGTAGGTATGTATACAATGAAATCGATTTCTGCAAAGCGAAAGATTAGAGCAGAATCTCCAAGCCATGAGGCCAGATGTACAGAAGACACAAAAAGCTTCGGAGATTGCAATAAACTTCAAAGGGTAAGTCCCCGTAAATTCAAAGTTAATTTTGCTTAAAATGAGCTATGCTATTGATTTTGCCATCCCTAGTTTATCAAATAAATGCAACATCCCAAGGAAACAACGCGGTTAAATATTATAAAAATGCAATATGTTGTGCGATTTTGAAGTTGGCTGCCATTCGGGTCGTTTCGGAATTCGCGGGCATTGCCATCGGATATGACGTAACTAATTGAACGTACGTGTGAGCTTGTTCACCATGGCCATAGCTAATGCTTACCGCTGTGGCTTCAATATGGTGAGAAGTTACCCTTTTGGTGGTTCAAGTAACCTCAGCCATTGTCAGTTTAACATGCATTTTAGGATGCCGTCTTAGCTGTATTTGCCAAAATTACAAGAAAGGGTCGGAAAAGAGGCATTCAGACAAGCGTTTTCTGCGGTGCACATTTTCGAGTGCCTTGCCTGCCTTGTGACTTCGCGTCGAATACACACGGTTCGGAAGCCAGATGTACGGTAAGATAGAATTTAATTCCTGGAGCTACTACATCGATTATGTGATCGCAATGCCGTACCAGTACGACCATTGTCACCAGAAAGCGTTCGCGTGTATCATCATCAACTGTGGACAGGAGCGAGGACTGCAGCAAGACTGCGACAGGTTACCCAAACTTATCGAGGGGATGAGATGCCGCGAAGTATGGCAGTGTTTACATCCACCAGGACTGATCGCCGATTCAGCTGCTTTACGAAAGTGATTGTAAATAAAAAATACAAGTACTACATCTCATGTATGTGTGACTCTATAATTAGTAACGTTAGGAGATATCTAACTTATTCCTAAAAAGTTTATGTATTGATTGACTGACTCTTTGCGAGACTGAACGAAAGTTTGTGTATAGTACAGCATGGCTCTGCCAGTAACAGTGACACCACGTGTAGCATATTTTAATACTGTTGACGAAGCAGTCACGTTGTCGTAATCTGTTCATTTCTACCCGTCTAAGTCTTCCCTAAATATTTTAGCTTCTTTGAGAATTTCGCAGTCATGAAACAATGAACACTGTGCTTTCTATCGCTGACACTTAATCAAGAAAAACCCTGCGGAAATGTAGCTGATCATTCCGTCACAGAAATGGCCAGCTGAGCCGCCCGGCCTCTGGTGCCAGTGTGCCCGATATTTACATCATGTCAATTTTAATTAATCTCTTTGGCTAGACATGTCTTCACGGTCACATGTTTTTAAAAGTGCCAAACTTTATGCGAAGTTTTATAACGCCACCCTGAAGATACTGCGGCGAGAATACTACTTTGATTTTTTATGCTAACGTGACCCTCAGCCGGTTCAACTGCCAGCTGTGGATCGGAAAGATGTGTGTTAAACGTGACAATTTTGTGTAATTCAAATTTGTGTAATTCAGATTTTTGAATACAGATTTTGAACGAGACAATTTTTTTGAGAAGTAATAATGAGGTGGGATGGCAACTCCAGACTTCGTTCATATTTTGGTAGCTTGCGGTTGTGTGTACGGTAGTGCACTAGTGTGTTGGACTGTGGTGGGCTCGTCATAGACGGTCAACAAGAGTTCCGCTCTTGTTCTCGTTTAGGTTAAGGTCCCGACTGTTAAAATCTGCAGGCCTGTAAATTCTGAACAGCTTTGTCATATCTTCTGTGACGATGACATTCTCAGTTGCACTGCTTTCACTCATGAAATTATCACTATCACCATAGTCAATGCACTAAGTCGCCATCGCGCGTTCTATTAGTGACGTCACAGCTACTTACGCCAAAACGGGGCGAGCTCGGCAATTTCCGGAAAATGTCGCCATGATTGAAGTCAAAACGTGCCACTTTCAGAACTTTATCCGTGTTTTCGTCAAAATAACACAATACAACCGTCTAAAAACCGCTCAAATAAGCTTCAGTTTGTGTGTAAATGTTTGTTTTATTAATACCAATTTCATTGACAACCAGAACTAGAGTATAGGCCTCAAGTCAAACAAAAATAGCCTCAAAATAAGGCGAGACTTACCCTTTAAGGCAAAGATAGACACGTCGTCATTCCTATGTGATTTTAAGACGGTTGCTGGTAATCTGAAACTGAATGAAAATGTAAAACTGTCAAAAGGTTCGTGTGATGTACGGACAAAGTACAAGAGGTTCAGTTCGCTTACAACATCAAACAGATAAATACTTTCAAGTGAAAACTGCTTTTTTCGATGTTGGCTTTTCGAATTGCCAAGATTAACACTAAAGTGTTAATTTTTCGAGAACGATGACTATGTAGAGGTCATTACAGGTCCGTAAGTCCAATATATTTTGTAATTGTAACTGTATAAATTACTCAACGGCCAATCGCAATACGTAACTATTCAAAATGGGTCAATAAAACCGTTCGAGATTATTAACAATATCATTTCATGAACTCATATCGAATCGATTGGTATCAAAGTACCCCCTCGTCACAACGTAGCTTTTACCTTCGTTACCCTGTCAATCACGAACACTCTATATTATAATGTAAGGCTATGACTTTTGACACCTCTTTGTTCTTAATTATGTAATCCGATTCGAGGTCAAGCATTTATTTTCATTTTTCAAATTATTCATCAAATATTGATAAGATGAACAGAGACATGTTGTTCTTACATGAATTCGTAACACCTAAGGCTCTTTAAAGATACTGGAAACTACGAAGAAATCAACAAAAAAGATAAATGTCTAAATAGGAATCAAATCATCTTTCTGAAAGATTGAAACTAAACGACTCGATACCAGATAACATTGAAATGTAAGCATTTATAACTTTTGCAATTTTTGCAAGATACAACAAACTCTCTGAGATGAGCAAAGCCGACTGTGAATTCATTACGCACAACTTGCCGATGCACTCCGAAGAGAACGTCATTCCACCATACCAACGTAACCCACTACCAACCCCATTCAACCGCCATTAAAACAATATTACCGAAGCATTAGTCAACGTGAATTATCATGGAACACCAAAGTTTTAGCAGACTGTACAAACATACGGGTAATTTCTCAAATACTGCTGTGTTGGCTGGTCTGTCTACGTAGTTTCCTCTTTAACCTCTTATTTTTTGCTCTTCTAATCATCAGTTTGTTGTCCCCTTTTTCAAAGGGGAATGTTAAGATTACATCTGTACTTAAAACAGATCGTTTAGTCAAATTACTGTCATAAATATCCTGATCAGAAATGTACACGTCCGTCACGCATGTACGTCAAGAAATGACAGTCTGACTAAATAGAAATCAGGCAAAATAGTTTTGAGTCGTTACTGTTTCACTCATTCTTCGTTCTGAGATTTTCACCTCCTTCTAGTAGTGCTTGATATGCCCATAAAGTACACCAAAAGAGAACAAACAACCTACAAAAGCAAGTAACCAAACAACCAAGCAATCAAACGAATACTCCCCAAAACATTCACTTTCGTATCCACACAAAAACTAAAACATTATGTCTGCACATGCTTACCAAGTCTAAGAGAATTTTAATTATTAATAATTATTAACAAACATACATTTTAAAAGTGCAAATATTTTCTCTCTCTCTCTCTCTCTCTCTCTCTCTCTCTCTCTCTCTCTCTCTCTCTATATATATATATATATATATATATATTATATATATATATATATATATATATATATATATGCACGTGTTCATACATTACACGATTGACACTAATTGGGATAATTGGATTGTCATATTTTCAAATTTCTCAAAAGGTTAAGTGCCGTATAGCTGATTGTTTCAATATTGCAAATTACTCATAAAAACAAGTGTGTAATGTAATAAAAAAGTAGATGAGATTATATTTGTAGATTAAATCGGCATTACTTCACTATCCGATTATCCAAAATTAGTCCCAATCGTGTTACATGATATATTCGGTAAGTTTACGTTTCTGCCGAATGTTGCCATCAACACCTGTCAAAATCTATAAAACGATAACACGAATGAATGAATGAATGAATGAATGAATGAATGAATGAATGAATGGATGAATGAATGAATGAATGAATGAATGAATGAATGAATGAATAATATAACGTGATTACTGTGAGATCTGACCGTAACCAGATTCAAACAAGAGTCCAAATGGTAGAAAATGTCAAAATTACTTCCTAAAACACTTTTATACCTAGTTCCAAACATTCTGTCAATTGTTAAAAAGAATTTACCTTTAAAATTCAGTCCAAAGTGAAAGCGAAATTTTTGTTAAGGCTTATGTGTTGAAAAACAGAAACTGTCAAGTGTATACACTACTACACAATCAACTTCATACTTGAATGCAAGAAACAGCCTACAATTAAATGTAAAACTACAATATTAAATTGATTTGAAACTATTAAAATGAAAATTTCAATATATCATGAAAATACGTGACGAAAATCTCAATATGCCAATCACTTTGTAATGTATTTCGATATCAGTGTGCAGTGTACTTCAATAATAATTAAATGTGTTGAAAAACAGGAACTGTCAAGTGTATATACTACTGTATGATCAACTCCGTAATAGAATGCAAGACACAACACACAGTTAAATGTAAACTACCAATCAGTTACTAAATTTTACAATGTAAAATGATTTAAACTTTGAAACGATTTTTTAATTTGTCAAGAAAGTACATGACGAAATCTTCAAGATGATATTTTTAGATGTTTTGCGATATCACTGTCAATAATGTGTATCAATAATGCTTAACAATGTTTACTTGTGATATCCGACAGTAACCAGATTCAAACAAGAGTCCAAATGGTAGAAAATGTCGAAAGTACTTCCTAAATTGATATCACTGTGCATAATGCACATCAATAAAAATGATTACTTGTGACATTCGACCGTAATCAGATTAAAATAAGAGTCGAAAATGTAGAAAAAATGTCTTAATGGCAATGAAAAATACTTCATATATTTAGTTCCAAACATACCGTCAGTGATTAACAAGAATTAAAATAACAAATTCCTTTTAAGTCGAAAGCGAAAATTTTCTTACAGCTCATGTGTTTGGGATATTTTGTCCCAGTCGAGTCGCATAAAATATCAACCACTCGTGTGAGGTGAAATCTTATCTCAGGTCCTTTATGATATTCTATCATTCTCAAGTGATGGTATCAGAGTGGGATCAATTTGTTCGCTTACTATGTATTTTGTTGCGAGGGCGAAATAGATCGACTGATGTTAATTGACCTTTGCTGTTAACGCGCCCAAGCAGCACGTATTATTTGACAAATTGGCGGTCCCGTCCCTTCAAAATGATAGGTTGTGCACTTTTCGTCGGTGGCAAATATATATGAATATTGACCAAAGTATGATACCATATGTGTTATTTTCACTTATTGATCGCAAACTTATTATGTTTACGTACCGTAGGTAAATTTTAAACAAACAGCGATTGATATTAAACAATTTGTTTATTACTCAACTAAAACCGTAAAAGTGTTGAAAGCAGCGATCATTAGTCCGAATTATCAGAAGAAATATAGGGTCATCGGTGTTTTATACTCAGAACCAAATTATTACCATCAGAAAGTAGTTACCCACGAAGACCTTGCCTATTAAGTTCGCATATCGATAATCTCATTTACATATAGTATGGTAAAATACCAGTTTGTCAGGTGCAGTATGACTCTGATAGATTACGATGTAAATTTGATGTCTTTGTTGCAAATATTGCAATGAATATGGTACTTGAACTATTCTTTTAACGCTATTTGTGTGTATAGATAAAAAAAATGTCAGATATTACATTTATATAAACACAGATACAGGAATTACTTTCGTTTCTTGCTTATTTGCATAGCAGCTTCAACACTATGGGTTTCATTTCTTTCACTCAACATGGAATATAGCGATAAAGATCCAATAATGTATAGTCCGCTAAATTTGTGAAATTGTTTAAGGTGGAACACTTCTTTCAGTAAGCTTGCTAAGTTTAATGTATCCATAAGTATAATGCTAGAGGTACAGGGTCATGAAGATAGATTCAAGGATCTTTACAAACGAAATACTGTTGACCCGTTGTCAATGAGTATCGTTAGCGTTGTCGTTCACTACACAGGCAAGGATGTGTTAGTCAACACGTTGTAAGTTGGTTATTTCAGATGATTGCACAGGCACACAGTTCGAGTAATGTTCGAGTCCTTGGATACCTAAACATTTAATACATCAACAAAAAAATTTATCGTGTCTGCATCGTAATCATTTTTCATGTTTTTATCCCTTTTTAGGTAAAAAGTTCTTCTTTAACGAACGCCCTAACTGTCAAATTTAGTTACGATATTGTTTTTCTGTTTGTCTAAATTCGTTTTAAGAATAAAGAGAAAGTTCTCGTTTTCACAATCACATATCTTCAAGAATCGAAAGTCACCCCTTAGAGCACGCGCAAAGAATAGCGGTCATTTCGAATTGCAATATTGGCACATTTGATGTAATTTATTTCTCTGACCAAACATTTTGTTCTGGATTGTGAAAAAGCATGATTTGTAATTACTTGAGCAAAGTATTAGTAAACTTGAAAACTTATTTCTGGATGCGTAATGCCACTACAAAACACAACTCGCTCTATGCCTACGGACATTTGGAGTCAATTTACGTAGTTGCATTTCAGTTACAATACACAGTAGCGAAGCTATTCTTTACCTTGCAACCGTTGTCATCCCAGATACCAGTATCTTCATTCAAAAATTCACATCGGGCTTGTTTGACACTCATTAAGAAATTGGCATCAACATCTAAAGAATACAGAATGGAGAAGCTCTATGAATCAAAAATCGCCAGTACGGAAGTTATCATTCGCTTGAAATTGCTTTTACTTTCCATTACAAAGTTTGTCCTAGTCTAATTATTATATTTTTTCAGCGTGTCAGTCATCTTATGCGTAGTTTTGATTGGCTGAGAGCACATCGTAGTAAAATATTGTACCCATGCGAAGACGAGTCTCCTCTTAATGGGGAGACATATATACGGTGGCCCCTATAAGTCACACGGAACATTATTATTGAGAAGATCAACTCTTATTTTTCGAGTCAATATCTTTAATAGTTTAAGAGATTTTATTTTTCCAAAGCAAACATTTAATTCTGTACGGGCAACTTTATCTTAGGCAAAACTGTTTTTTAAAACTTTTAACAAAAACAAACTGTAACCTTTAACAAAATAAACTTTAACTTTTAATAAAAATAAAAGTTTAACCTTAACTTAACTTTAAAGTTTGTACGCTGAAACCTGAAACTACGCTTTCACACAAAATACTTAGTCAGTACAATAGAAAGCGACGTAACAGAAGTTGTGCAACTAGAAATTAAAATTTACAAGTGTAAAAGAAAAAATTCACTTAAAAATATTGTTCCTTGAATAAATGAACAAGCCCCTAAAGGAATTAAAACAGTTTATTAAATAATATATAAATATTTTTATCTGGAAAATGTTAGAGTTGAACCCTCAAAACGTAGAGGGTTCTGCATGCAAAAATTAGGTCCACCAGAATTTAGTTTTGTTCTCCTGATAAGAGTTGTGCCCACTAAAAGTAAAGTTGAACTTTTAAAATTAGACAGTTTACTCAAAAATAGAGTTTTGTCTCTCATAATACAGTTACAGCCATCAAAATTTAACTCATAAATACTAAAGAAATTGTCAAAAAAATAAGATTTTATATTTCTTAGTATTATAATTCGAACGACTTGTAG
This sequence comes from Ptychodera flava, assembly GCF_041260155.1. Classification (NCBI taxonomy): domain Eukaryota; kingdom Metazoa; phylum Hemichordata; class Enteropneusta; family Ptychoderidae; genus Ptychodera; species Ptychodera flava. The sequence continues at coordinate 12,150,225 of NC_091929.1, forward strand.
GGCCATTTTTTGCATTTATGTAGCAAAAACAAATACACATAGCACTAAACAAATTATTTTATACATGACAATCGTTACAAAAGTGATATACCGTATAGAATAATGTGTTTACAGATGCCTAGAACCTTGTTAATTCACTTCCGTAAATCAGTGGCGCCACTTCGCTTCCAATGCCATTGTCAAGTATGAGTGCACTGTGTCCTTCCCTTAAAATCTTAATAATGCCCGGTATCTGGCGCTTAATATCCATGCGACGACGATAGCCTTATAGGTACACCTTTTAGCCATCAACACCAATATTGTTGCCATATACAAGCAATGACGCCCTTCGTGGAGATGGGTATACACTCGATTTTGGTACAATTCGCTTCATGAACCACTAATGCTATATGTCATGCTATCCCATGTGTACACTCCCGCGGCACTGATTATCAATTCATTAGTCGTTAATACCAATGCCTATAACATACCAAAATGGTTTAAGTTGAGAAAGAAACTTGGATAGACTTTGATGTGTGAAATATGGTATAAACCATCAGGTTTGAAAGACCAAGTGTACTCACCCTTTGGAATCGTAAATGTCAAATAATACTCTCCAGTCTTAAGGAAGTAGTGCTCTGGTATGAAGATTGTTGAATATTCACCAAAAAAGTTGACGTCAATAGAAAATTGGTAGCCGCGATAATTATCAGTATAACCGACCACCTCACTGAATACATAGGCTGTAGCATTTCCATATATGGCATAGGAATTTTCAAACCAGACGATGACTGCATGAAATAGTTTCGATATCTGTCAAACACGAAGTTGAATGAACTAAGCTAGCGAATTTGTGTGAAAAATAGTCATTTTAATAAAAATACACAATGGCAATGCATGGATACTAGCAGTCAGCTTTCACTTGGAAATTAGAATGCAGCTACGATTGTATAAACCATTTAATTAGATTAGTCTTTTCTTTCAGGTTTGTAGTTTACCAAGCAGACTAAAAAAATGATGTCTGTTCATTGTGCTGTCGCATATGCCGTACCTTTGGAGAACTGCTCAAAAATATAAATAACCTGTAGTAGCCTAAATGGGCTAACACAAGTTAATACGATTTGATAATACTATGAATGTAGTACGACACCAAAAGCGTGTATTCCTCTAATCTGTATATTCAACCAGTGCATAAGCACTGGTTTGAAGTCTATAGGAATCGTAAACAACATTCTAAATATTCCTTATCTTGTTTTAATTCTACCAACCTCAATGGTGAATCCGAAGTATGTAACATCACCACTTTCAAGGTCGTCACCTGCAATTGGGATCTGATCTTCAAGTGGTGCCGGGTCTGTAGCAAACGTTACTATGATGCCTTCCTCGGTGTTATTCACTTTTAGCAATGAAAAATAACAGACCGTCGATATTACAGATGAATATAAATCACAAGCACTATAGTACACTTAGTCAGTAGAATTGTGACAAGTAAATTACAAAAAAAATGACGGAATAAATAATGAAATAAATGAAGAAATAAATTAATAAATAGATAAATAATAAATAAATAAACAAACAATTACATAAGAGAAAATAAACAAATTATCAACGCAAACAAAAATTCAAAAACTCAAGAGAAAAGAAGATTAAAAGAGTAAATAGCACGATTTATAGACAATAAAAACGTCATAAATAATAAATAAGATGGTCGTAATTACTGACTATTTTTCTTGCAGTAACTTTACGAGCGTCTTACAGCACACTTAGAGCCAAATAGAGGTATACGCAGAAAGACGAAGTTCAATCAAGACGCACAGGAAAGTCAGTGAAGAAAAAGTCTAAAGAAGGTGAATTTAAAAACACCGTGTGTTTTGCATTTATTGTCAGATTTTAGGAATTGTGATTTCAAACTGATAAGTACAAGACATTCGAAACAAGTCATTGTCAATGACATAGTCCCCACTTGTAATAGGAGTATTAGTCTTGATGGGGCAGGGAAATGTGGTCATTAAGAAGTATCACTGGAGTGTATATGTTCAGATCTATGGGCACATAGGTCTATGTCTTGTTCCCAATTTGAAACACATGAGGCATATGTAAGTTATGGTTCTAAATCCAGAAAAAAGATCAGACCTCTAGCTGTATTGGCCCGCCAAAAAAATACATATGCGCATAATAACGAGGTACAAGATGTGACATCTTAAGGTCTAATATCCTATCAGAATTAGAGGGTATAGAACTTGTGGTTACTGAGTTATGCATATATATGTATAATCAAGGTCAAAGGTCATAACGTCACGTAATATTTTGAAAAAAAAATTGTATTGCTCATTAATCCCTATATGCCAAAAAGTCAGACCTCTAGCTCTATTTGCTTGCCCAGAATTAGATTGTGCATAATTAATGAGGTAAAGCGTGTGTTGTCATAAGGTCTCCAACCCTACTAAATATAAAGGACATAGCACTTGTGGTTACATATTTATCGACATAAACGTATATTACAGGTCAAAGGTCGAGGTCACATGACATTTGGTCAAAAAATTATATCCTATAGGTATCCCTATATACCAAAAATCAGACATCCAGCTCTATGGGTTTGCTCAGAATTAGATATATGCATAATTAATGAGGTACAATATGAAGCATCATAAGGTCTCCAATCATACCATATATGAAGGGTGTACCACTTGTGGTTACTGAGTTATGGACAAATATGTATATTTGAGGTCAAAGGTCACCGAGGTCATGTGACATTTTGTCAAAAAATTGTATTGCTAAGTTATTGCTATATACCAAAAATCAGACCACTAGCTCTATTAACTCGCTCAAAATTAGATATGTGCATAATTAATGAGGTAAAATCTGTGACATCAAAAGGTGTCCCATCATACCATATATGAAGGGTGTAGCACTTGTGGTTACTGAGTTATGGACAAATATGTATATTTGAGGTCAAAGGTCACTGAGGTCACGTGACATTTTGTAAAAAAAATTGTATTGCTAAGTTATCCCTATATACCAAAAATCAGACCTCTAGCTCTATTGGCTCGCTCAAAATTAGATATGCGCATAATTAATGAGGTACAATATGTGGCGTCATTAAGCTGTCCCATCATACCATATATGAAGGGTGTAGCACTTGTGGTTACTGAGTTATGGACAAATATATATATTTGAGGTCAAAGGTCACCAAGGTCACGTGACATTTTGTCAAAATATCTGAGATATCTGCGTGAATGGATGGACTCACGGACGGACATGACCCAATCTATAAGCCCCCTGGACTTCATCCGTGGGGACTAAAAACTGTGTCACTGCATCCTTTTTGCAATATGAATACGATGAGAAACTATATTTTTATTTTTCTTGGCCTTATACATGGGAGTCTATGGACTGCCTTATACATGGGAGTCTATGGACTGCCTTATACATGGGAGTCTATGGAGACTGCCTTATACATGGGAGTCTATGGAGGTGAAAACTAAAAAGTCCTCTAACACGGCCAAATTTGATCGCATTGTGAAATTAATCGACGTGCATCTGTATGGGGTAGGGTACTATCCTTGTGCAAAGTTTGAAAGAAATTGACCAGGGCATGTCTGAGATATCTGCGTGAACGGACGGACGCACGCACGCGCGCACGCACGCACGGACATGACCAAACCTATAAGTCCCCCCGGAACGGTGTCTAGCATGGGTTATTCTTTCGATTGTTCTGGATGCATCATGCATCATTTCGAAGCTGAAGAACAATTGTATCTCTTCCACTTAGGAAAAACGAACTTGCAACCACGCCTATAATTTCCCATTTTGATACATATGTCAGACGATTACCTTTTAACTCGTTGCCATCTCTGTCGGTGAAGGTCAAACTCAATACATCAGTCTTTGCATTGCTACTGCCGTTGGTCGTCGGTTGAAACAAAGTTCCCTTCAAACGTTGGCACTGTAAGAGTAGAAAAAATATCATACATTTATGTATGGTACCTCACAATATGTGTAATTAACAAATAAACTGAAAAAGTCCAGCAAAGCCAAAACTCAAATTCTCAAATATGCGTCGATACAACAGATTTGAACCGGTAAAACTATAGGAATTATATCGTAACAACAGCATTTCTGAGTTGCCAGGACGAGTTTAAAAGCTGACATTACTTCTGTTGTAAATATTGCTCCAATGCCAATTATTTCGCTGTTTTGATCTTGTTGTTGCCTTCATTTCATAAATATAATTGAAAATGTTCTAAGTAACTCTGGTTATGATACCATAGCTGCCAGGCGCTACCGCTGTGAGGCCTTCCTGCAAGCTGATGGCTGACTTCCTTAGGGACAGCGGGAGACAATTATTGACAAGTTCACGTAACCGAATCCGTACGTCTGATTGGTAAAAATGGCATTCGGTGTATCAAAATTTCAACTTGATCGGATTCATGAATGAAAGCACCAAGTAAACATTTGCATATCTGAAGGGCGATGAGCCGTTTTACTCATCAAATGAAAGTAATCTAAGGAAATAAAAGGAGGATAGCGAGAATATTTTTAAATCTTCGACAATAATTTTGATCCATGTACATCGAACATTTGAGAAAGTCAGCTCGATGTTGTATGGCTCCGTAAAAGCACTATTATACGATGACGTCAAACAGAGAAAAACTAGTGACAAAGGAGCGTGATTTGTATAGTTTGACTACAGACACGGTCAGACGCATGCTGATAAATTTGTAGTTGTGCTGTTAGTAAAGTCACTGACTTTATGAAGAGCAAAAAACTGGATCTTGTAGGGTAACCAACTGCTTCTAAGCATTCAAAAACGAGTTAGTATCATGACGTAGATAAAACCTATGTTGAAGCATATGGAATCGCAGGAATGCTAATGGTCTACTCTGCTTTTACGTAACACGTCAAAAGGTTACACTCGAAATCTGAATGGACCACTGTAAAAAGAAACTTACGTGCGCAAATGCCCATAAATATACGTATTTTACTTAACATCTGAATAATTGGTAAAGTTTCCTCTCTATTTAGTTATGCATGCATCAATAGTTAGCGTCCATGTGCTTCACGGAATTTAATCATCTGATAAGTTAAAAAAGTTCGGAATCCTTCAATTAGGGATTGACTCATGCAATTTGTGACGGAGTGGTCAAAGATTGAAAAAACGTCAAAGTAAAAGTTACAATGTGTACACATTGACATGCCCTTCGGGCGCTCTTTTTAGAAGATACTACCTCAAATTCAACTGTACCTCAAACAATAACAAGAAATCAAAATTTGAAAAGTATCAAACGGTGTCTACTTTACGCGGAACCACAAGATTAAAACACATATCATACCAGTCACCAAATCACTGGCTCCACTTGACAAATGGCAACAATAGCAATCATGGCATTTTACTACATCTAACAATAAAGTCCTTTGCCCTACATGGCTATTTGATAGAGCAAATTATGTCATTTCGCCTGATCGTTTTTTAGGAACAAGTGCACAAGGGGTCTCTCTTATACCGGTATTCAGGGTGTAAAGAAGTAACAATCATTGAGTTTTCTCCGGTACATTCAAAAAAAGTTTTAGAAGTCTAAATTTAAATTTTACGCCGGCCTGCCTGTAACATATACACTACGATAAGTTCAGTTACTTAAACAATGGCCATCTCAACGTAACTTTCGTTTTTGACGATTTTGTCCTGAATATAGCAACAACTCACTGTATTACTTGAACTCACTATAATACCACAAAATATACAGGTTGTTACACTTTCTTTTAACGACAGATGTATAGAGACTCTGAGATATAAACGTGTGATATTTTCAAACAATATGACATGTTTGATAACAGCATATTCCACTTCTTTCGTCGCTGAAATGTCACTCCAATAAAGGGGATGATGTTAAATGATGGTAAATGCACTTTCGGCGAGGATTTTTATTTTATTTTATTTATTTATTATCTTTTATTGTAAAATATCATCCCGACTGACGGGGGAAATCTCCCATATACAACAAATCAGCTTTTTACATTAATTTATTAATTCTCTTACAAGCATGCAGCATGTCAAGTTTTAAGTGCATCTTGATTTTTATTTTGTTTTGCAAAGAATAGTTTTGAATCAATGGCAGGAAATATACTTACGATCCTGTTAACTTCATGATCGGACGTAAGATTGGCAAACAACTTGTCCCAAGTTGGAATGTGAAAGCCATTGCCATTTCCCAGTTGTACAGATGTATTTGTAAGACTGTCTATAGAGTCACATTCCAAATTCAATATAATAGATGGTGTGGCCAACTCAATAGGGCCTGTGCCAGGCTCCGTGTTGTTCAGAACAAACTTTGATAGCTTGTCGGCTAAATTTAGCAAGGAGTTAGTAAAGGAATTCCAGTCGCTGTCCCCGTCGTTATTTTCGCTTTCTGATGTTGAATACTCCACTATCGATAGACTTCTATCCATGACATGTAAAATATCTGTGAGACAAATGTCAATGTGATGAAATAGTTATCTGTGGTCTATGTCTGCCCACTCTTAAAATTCATAAAAAAGATTTCAACCATTTGTATTAATTAAACTCACCATTGGCTATTGACTGGCTTTCGTTTGTCGATACAACAATAAGTCCTGTGATCGCCTCGGATAGTTCTCCAAAATGCTCAATTATCTACAATAAAAGTATAAAATTTTTAAAGATCAGTGCAGGTTCTTTTAACAGTCATGTAATTCTAATTTAGACACGACCAAGTAACATAATTCAGTAAAAAAAAAGTATGGCACGTTTAAAGACCAGTGCAGCTTCTTTTATGAGTGATGTAAGTCTTAATTAAGACAACAACCCAGTAACATACTTGCATCAATTATAGATTGATTGCTTTGGAACGAACTGGTATGATTTTTTAACGATTTCACTTCATCCAAAAATAGAGTTTTTAATTCTTCTCGTCTTCTTATTAGTATGATGTTAATTCTTCTCGTCGTCTTACTAGTAAGATGTTAGATTCCTGTGCTTTGATAAGTTTTATGTTTATACAGTTCACCTCCTTTTATAGAAAGACAAGTTTTTATACAACGTTATTGCCTGGCTGATTATCTTTTCCATTCCGTACCTTTGCTGTTGTCATGTTTGACAACGTGTCATTGATATCCTTAATCATTGGTTTGACTTGGCCTATAACGAATGCATATAAGGAAGAAAAATTCGTTAAGTGATTCAATGTAGATGTGACACGGTCAAAACATTAACTAGGCCTAGGTATGTTGTGTTGATCTCTTTATAAGAAATAATGTAGGAATAGAATGAGAGCAGAAAGGAAATTTGAGCATTATATTGAAGACCCTGCTATGCAGGCAGACTTACAGTCAGACACTTACAGACGTACAGACGTATAGACGTGCAGACAGACGTATCGACGTGCAGACAGACAGACATACAGACATACATACAAGTAAGTCTTTTACTGCGTGATGGACTGCTATGGTGTTGACTAAATCTACTACCCTCTGATACAAACAGCCGATTAATAAATGTGCACTGTTTTCTGAGTAATTAAAGTGGTATTGACCCAGACTGGAGAGGAGAAAAGGTCTTGTAGGTAATAAAGAAGGCAGTCAGACGATTTGGAGTCGAAATCTTTATTTGAAATGTCACAGTCAAAATTAATAAAAGAAACTAAAATAAACCGTTGCACAAAGAACCTCAAGCCTGCCCAACCCCTGGGGACTATATTAAGATAATGAGGACTTTCGACCTGAAGAACTAAACTGAGTGCAATGTCGGTCATATAAACACGGTGATCGTCACATAGAACAGCTTTCTGGAAATTTGAGGCGTTGAGTGCTTTCGAGGACTGCACTCAATTCCCGATTGTCGATACCGAGCGTTTAGGGACTGGACACAAATTACAGGGGGGGGTGGGCCGGTGTTTTTTGGGGGTGGGTCGCCATATTTCGCGCAAGCATTTTTGAAGGGTCATAAAATTTTGTGCAAGCCTATGGGGGAGGGTCACCTTTTTTCATGCATCAAAGCTGAAATTGCACGTGCTCGTATTAAAGAATATGGATACTCACTGACTGAAAAAGAAAAAATACCTCCTGGCACTTTCATTTTCTGCCATTTCCATTTTCAGGGCGCACGTTTAAGGGTATAATAAACAATGTATTGATGATCCAAGCAGCCACATTGATTTAAGTTGTCATGATTTCTACTTATCCAACTCCTCTATTGTGCATAATTGTCCCCTATTATGACTCTTTCAATAACAATTTGGGAGATCACTTATTTGATATCATTCTCCCATTGGCAATACATTGGGTATAGGTCGGTGTCAAATGTTCATGTCGCTGTATGTACATTTTTTATTTTTGAGGACATTGACAGAATACAAACTATTCAGAATAGTGCAAAATGTCATCAATAACAACTTGAAGCTTCAGGTCGAACAACTTTTGAATAACAATTTAGGATCAGAGAACCTATGAGTTATTTGTAGTTTCCTCATAGCCTACAATGCATAGTGAATCAACATTTCGATGAAATTCCAAAATCAAATTTCTTGCACAACCATGGACTTGAAACCACTCTAGTCTAATCATTAACATTAATACTAATAATTAGGTGTACATAAATGCACAGATTTACTTAGTTTTGTATTCGAAAAAAAATATTCATAGTTTTGTCATAGACTGCTATGCATAGTGAATCGACATTTCAGTGAAATTCCAAAATCAAATTTATTGCACAACCATGGACTTGAAACCACTCTGGTCTAATCATAAACATTAATACTAATAATTAGGTGTACTTAAATGCACAGATTTACTTAGTTTTGTATTGGAAAAAAAATATTCATAGTTTTGTCATAGACATGCATGCATAGTGAATTGGCATTTCAGTGAAATTCAAAAATGAAATTTCTTGCACAACCATAGACTTGAAACCACTCTAGTCTAATCATTAACATTAATACTAATAATTAGGTGTACACAAATGCACAGATTTACTTAGTTTTGTATTGGAAAAAAAATATTCATAGTTTTGTCATAGACTTCTATGCATAGTGAATCGACATTTCAGTGAAATTCCAAAATCAAATTTCTTGCACAGCCATGGACTTGAAACCACTCTGGTCTAATCATGAACATTAATACTAATAATTAGGTGTACATAAATGCACAGATTTACTTAGTTTTGTATTGGGAAAAAATTATTCATAGTTTTGTCATAGACTGCCATGTATAGTGAATCAACTTTTCAGTGATATGCCAAAATCAAATTTCTTGCACAACCATAGACTTGAAACTACTCTAGTCTAATCATGAACATTTATACCAATAATCAAGTGTACATAAATAGACAGATTTGCCAAGTTTTGTGTTTTTGAAACAATTATTCTTAGTTTAGTCATAGACTACAATGTATAATGGATGAACTTTTAATGCAAAATTCAAAAAAAAAAGTTCTTGTACACAGATGCACGTGTTACCACCCTCTTCTAATCAAGTACAATTATGTCAATTATTCAGGGTCCATATATGCACAAAAAGTGCATATTATTAATTGTGAAGGAATTTTTTTACAGTTTTGTCATAGACTCCCATGTATAGTGGATCAACATTTTGAGTGAAATTCCAAAATCAAATATCTTGTTCACATGTGCACTTGTAAACAACCCATGCTAATCAAGTATATTTATATCAGTTATTAAACATCTATAGATGAACAGATATTGCTAGTTTTATATTGGAAAATACACGTTATAGTCAACTACCATGTATAGTGAATCAACATTATCGATGAAATCTAAAAATTACATTGTTTGTACACGCATGCACTTTTTACCTGACACTTCAAGCAAAGTACATTTACATGAATTATCACACACATATGATTTGAAATTTTTTGGACAAAGCGTTATATCAGCCACATTTTGCCTTCCTTTTGGGATGGGGATTTCAAAAGTATAGCAAGTCAGAAGGGGGGTCTTGAACACATTGCGGGTTTGTTGGGGGGTATTGAGTAACAGGGGAGGGTCATTATTTTCATGCACGGATAAGGGGAGGGTCACTAATTTTTGTGCATGAACTTTTGAAGGGTCACTATTTTTGACGCAGCGGTGTTTCGAAAAACACCGGCCCACCCCCCTGTAATTTGTTTCCAGTTCCTTAGTATGCATTATCCTATTTCTGTCATGTAAACTAAAGCTACTAAATGGTCGAAATAAATTTGTGTAGACAGCGATAAACCGAATGTAACATTTATAATGACTCGTGTTTGATTAGTCGGAGAAGATACTAATCCAAAAAAAACAGTCATCGTAGACCACTGCTTTAATGCTGAACACTCACCTGTTTTGCTGGCGTAGGACAATTTGACCTGTCCGAGAGGCATGCATAGGAAACATTCAAGTACTTTAATATCCCACCGCAAGGGTCCCCGAAGATGCTAGTCACGGCGCCAACACTGCAGGACGTTCTTCCGTCGCATAGTGTTGATACTTTACTTTGGCTGCTGGTTTCTTTACAATCAGTATTGGCGTAGTACCCCATGTAGCTTGTCCCGAGAGTGTGACAGACATCACTCCGTGTCCGTCCATAGTTTGCCGATAAAACATGAATCGTCCCGGTAGCACATGTTAGTTGTGCCTCTTCACGGTAACATCTGTAAAGAGATGTCACTGAGAAAGACGCAGAATATATCAAGATATGTCTCTTTTACAACATATGTCAAAGGAGTAAAAAGGTATAAGTCATATCATTGCTGAAAATTAGAAACTTTGGCAGGTAAACACATTTCTCGCACGAAAGCGGAAGTTTACGTTTTTACTTTTGAATCTATATTTTGTTATTCCACCGTGCCATGTGCCTCAACAATGTCAGAAAATTTCCTTAGTTAAGTCGGGCCCCGTGACCGACCATGATTTAATCAACAAACCAAACCAAGTGACGGGTATACCGCGTGATCTTCACCACTTCATAACAAGTATGTATGTGCCATAGAGAGCAAAGATGTGGAATAAAATGACCAAAACAGACTTGTACATCTGTAGGTGAGAAGGGTTGATGTCACTGTCAGTAACACTATAACAGTGTACTGAAATCATGAATTCTGGCATGAAACATAATACACAAGGGATTTTTATCTAACTTGGAGCTCATGTCTGTTCTGTGACAATTGAATTAATATTGAAATGTTTCTATGTCTTGACCGATGAGATCGCTGTATATACAGGTATGACATGATACTCGAGATGTTAGGACCAATGAACGTGTCATGATAAAACATCAACTTTCTATTTGCAAAATACTACCTTATGCATAAAATGGGATTCATTTAAACTTCTACAACTTAAATATTGCTTTAAATAATCAATACAGGATTTTTACATAATTTTTCATCACCAGACGAGCAGTAGACGACAAATACGCGCATGTCAGTGCTCTTAAAATACACACTGTCAGTGTATCTATACTGATATGAACCAGAGCACTTTCACGATTGTAGGAACAAAATTATATCATGTGATTTCTAAATGAGTGGTCGACCTTGCCATCGGTGAATAAGACACAGCCTATATATACAAATCTGAGAACAACAATTTACATACATTATTCTTGGAAATGTATATCTCGCATACAATACGTTCGCCAATTAAGATGATGTTCTTTTGTTTGTTAGTTAATAAGTATTTTCTCGCCTTTGCCCATACCTAACAGCTTATGGTGTGACCGTCATGGTCCCCTATTTTCGCTTTAATAACAAATTGAAAAAATATTTAACTTTGAGTATCAAAATAGGGTTATTAACGTAACGGAAACATTCAATAGATTAAGTTGACTTTTCACTTAAAGGGTCAGTAACTGTAACTTTCGATGTTTTTTTACGTTTTTGTTTGTATACCAACTACAAGTTTTTGTTCTAATATCATAGCATATCAAAATATCTACACTGCAAAAGTGTGGCTTATCAACAAAACATCTACAAGGTCGCGTAAATGCACTGTTGTTGATTACATTAAATTCAAAATGACAAATACAGTTCACACATTTACCGGCTGAGTTAAAAATCCAATTACTGTGTACCTTAATATGCTTTTGGCGACTTAAAAAGGAAAGTGTAGTTGACATTAAATATCAATATACTTACAAAATCATAAATTACAACCACTGACCCTTTAGATACTTGTTAGTTTCAGTCCCTGAATGATATCAGTACGGCTATTGAAGAGTGGCTCTCAAAAAGTCGGTGCTGACTAAACAGTGGCATCAAGTCGATTAAGGATGCATGCGCCCGAGACAGATATCGGGACTATCAAATTCTTACAAAGCTTCTCTCATCTATCTCTTGTTTGGGCTCACTTTGAATCTCTTTAAGTACAAAAGATTTCAAACGTTTTAGTTTTCAGAAATCTAAACTTGATTTTTCCCATAAAGTTAACACAGAGATTGTGCCATTTTGAATTTCAAACATCGGTAAATACTCGATTATTTTATTACCTGGTACCAATCTTTGTATGTTAGCACCTAATTTTTGTTCTTGCTTTGGAAAGAGAATGGTTTAAAGTTTATTTGAGGACAGTTTTTGAAAAAGTTTAAGTCTTACTTTCGAGGCGCATACTACCTTAAAGCCGTACATTTATGTCATCTAGTGTACAAAGTAATGTTTGTTTGTTTGTTTATTTTTATCACTGCGCTTAAGTATATATGAGTGATACAATTCGTATCGATATTAACAACAGACGACACAATGTCCACTACCTACTGAACCTCAGGTATGTCCGAGAAGAACATTAGAATATTGACTTAATTCAAAATGTTTTCACTTCTAATTATCGTTTATAAAGATCCATTGCTTCATTGAAATAATAACTGACATTTTTTTTCTTAATAGCGTGCATAGATGATCATAAATATTTTCATTTTACCTTCACCTAACACTTCCACTTCACAGAGGGTGAGAATGCCAGTAATGTTTTCTAGTTGCACAGAGACAAAACGACCTTCCAGACAGCATTCAACTTCTATCATCTCATTGGAGCTGATCTCGTCCGCTGTTATGGTTTCTCCGCACTGTTGGTTGTCAGCAATGACGTCATTGTTACCAACTCTGATCACCGCACCCTGTAAACGTTGAGCTGACGCACAGAGAGTAGTAGATAGTAAGTCCCTTTTCACAAACGACTCTCCAATAATGCATGCATGAAAAATATTTATTGGATTCAGTAGTTGAGGCAAGATACAGCACGTGAGAGGGGCAAGTATAGACCAAACGTTTTCTGAGATTAGGAATATCATGTAGTTCTAGATTTGAATGATGTCATGTATATCGAGGTTCCCCAAGGTCATGATCTTCAAAGGACCCCGAAATCGGTGAAATGCAGTTAGTATAAATTATTGGCACTGGTTTCTTTGCAAATTTCTGCTTTCAGTTCTTGAACCCTGTGGGATGCTGACATTAATTTGGTCCCTCGTTTGTTCTTCCACGGAATATCTGTCGGACACACTAATCCCGCAGAATTTCTGGAGTTTAAGATTCCGTGCAGAATTACATTTGTGGGTTTATTGTACATGTCGAGATTTTGGACCATGTTAGCGGATCCATTTAATTATAGACTCAGACTGTAATTACGTGCATAAGTATGGTGTATGTGTTTCTTCAAGATATGACTGTAAGGTCCAGTTGGACTATACAATTTTTGACGGAAGGGGGTGCACTGCTAAGAGCGAGTTAGGGTGAATCCCCTAGATATTAGAAATAAACTCTTTTCATACAAAATACAGATCAGATGTACACTGTAGTCACATTAGATAGTCTTCCTGATTTTGCTGCAAATTACATTGTTAAAATGATATTATTTGCAAAGTGCATGGAAGATAAGAGTCAAGGAATTACATGGTAAGTCTTCTCTGTTAAATATTTTATGATTTTGTTTTATTTTCTTAGAGTGGCCAAGAAATGTATTTTGTTTACTGTGTTGATTGGTAGCAATGTACATCATGAAGGTAAATCTGTGACATTGTACATTGGCCCGACCTGGCCTCTATCAGACAATAGGGGAAAGATTTACATTTTCATTATATCTTTTGCTATAAAATATATGGTATTATTATACATTATCACACGCACAAGCCACGTTTGTCGTCTCTGAACAGAAAATACCAGGATTTATGCTCTGGTCGTTCTATGTCACGACAACCCGCGTCTGTGTCATCAAATTTGGTGCATCGGAACCTTTTTGCATCGGATCTTCGATGTGCTCGTCAATGATGTGAACAAACAAAATGGCTGCCCGTATTTCTCCTGCGATCAAAATTCGTCTGACGTGAAATTTGTAAAAATTAGTATGATTTTTTAGGGTCTGACAAAATTCCACTTAGCAAATTTTGAGTCCTGAGTTAGTTTTGTTACCAATATAGGGGTTCATATCCGTACAGACCCCAACGCCGCAAGAACTTTCGACGCACAGAATATTTTCATGCAGTAAACATGCGGTTTCAAATGCAAGGCTGGGCGGACGCTGAGACTCAAAAAGACAAGTAATGAAATAAATATTTTTTATAGACTATGACAACAATATTCTGAACGACGAAAATATAAGGGTGTAACGCTCGTAGATTCCGAAGGAATAACGTAAATTATTTTTGGTCGCATTACAGTGGATTTTGTATTGCGTACTATCGGGCGCGACGTTATACAATGTTCGCGCTGTTGAGACTTTCAGCTGATTTCTAAAAAACAGCGTAATTTATCCAATTAAATCTCTAGCCCTATGCTATATTTGAAATCGTGTATAACTTCGCGAAAGGTACGTGTTGTGTGAGGTCATCTGGCATTTGCTCCGTACACTCCGTAAGCGCCGTAATCCTCGCTCACGCCACCGACGGCTACAAATATTGATTTTATTCTAAAAGCATTTCGAAAGTTCAAATGCGGAATTGTTGTGAGAAACTCCTATTTTGCAAAAAAATGATAAATTCTTGGCTTGTGCATGTGATAAGTACATTATTTCCACAACGTTTTCGTCGTTCGGCTCGGAAAATGCTCTTGACGTAATGATCATATCACCACTCGACTTCGACCCGTAGTGTCACGATCATTACGTCACTCAACGGTCCCTATGGTCGCTCGTATTTTCCTTCGCCGAACAACGAAATATATCAGGGAAAAATATCTACGTATTTAGTAAAGGAGCAGGCAGTATTGGGGACATGAATATATGAATCTTGCTTTTTAAAATGCGCACTGCAGTACGCCATGTACAATAATACCGCATCATACTACTTAGTATTGCCTTGTTATCCAAGCTGGCCACACTGTGTCGTCCGTCTTCAAGTTAGTCATTCTTTCTTCGCGTCGAGTTTGCATGGAAAGTTTGAAAATACTGCTGAATTCCATGTTTTTCGAATATGTTTAAAGTCACCGAACCTTAACAAGAAGGCATACGCTCACAATGATGGAAGTTGTTTTGCAAGCGTAAGCAGCGGCGTGAGTTATAACATCCGTGTCTCTCTTTTGTGCGTGTAATGTTGGTCTACTACACACACTGTTTTTTGTTGCCCAGCAACATAAGAGTGAGAAATGTGATGGTTTCATCAGTATGGTATTAATTATTATCCTGTCTTAGCCTTCTCATAATATTATCAGTAAATTACTTTCATCGCGGATGATTAAGAAAGTAATTAGAAGCAATGAATAGTATCTGCTTAAATGATCACCGAAGTGGAAATTTGTCGATCTGTATGTAGTCGTACGTGTGCTATCTAACAAAAATTATTTGTGGCAGGCCAACACTGCGTGCAGGATGGAAAAATCGCGATTGAAATCTTATTTTTATTTTTATTCCGCAATTAATGCCTTCAAAATGATTCAAGCCCTTTTCCTCAAATATATAGCTGCATATTTAAGGGTTTTACGCACAAAAAAAAATAATAAAATATATTGCGCTGTTCTGCTTGCAGATGTCAGACACTACCTCTTTTGACGCAGGGATAATTATTCTGTTGTGGTTATAGAAATGTCAGAGTTTGTAGAACCATATTCCTAAATGGATTACTTTTAAAATGTATTCAATGGACTTTAAGATTTAGCAAATTAATCCGAATATGGTCGGGTCGATTGAACTCGCTGAAAAGCACCAATAAATGACGACCATGAGAAAGTATGCATATTGTGAATCCCTGGCTATACGCTGCCATCCAGTGAAAAGCTGAGTACGGTCACCTACCGAAGAAAATGTCATAAAAAAGTCCAAGACATATATGACCTGGATGCTACTTTTGAAAGTTTTACCAAATTGACAATACTGGAAGTTTTGAAATATTGTACAAATAAGACTTTGAATCTCTGAAATTTTTGGTGAAATATTGGCAAAATTTGGTGAGAAAAAATCCATTTGTTCACACATTTTTTCATGTAAAGTAGAATCTCTACCGTTCAAACTTTTACTTTTGTGTTATTGAACGATGAGAATGTCAACATTTTATTCACTGCATGAACTTGGAATTAATTGTTTTATATATTGATTATACTTGAATTTCGTGAAAAACATTGACTTTTCAACGTACGTATGTAGAAAATCAAGCATTGTGACTCCATCATTTTCCCTTAATATTTGATTATTCTAATATACAAGAATTCAAAAATTCCTAATGCAAAACGTTTAACAATGGCTGCAATTGTAACCGCACACTCTTAAACAGACAATATTGTTTTTACATCTTAATATTTTGCAGTATTTGGTCTATCATCATAATCTACATATGTGTTATGTATACTGCTGTCACTTTCTATCAAAATGTCAATATACCAAAATACTTCTGCATATTGACACTCAGGCTGTGTGAATCAGTTTAAAAGCACTTCAACATGATTGTTTTAAAAATTAACTTCAAAAAATGATGTTAATTTTTCTTGAAAGAGTCATCAAAGGGGACAGTTTTGCACACTTTTTGACAACTTAAATCAATGTGGCTGCTTGGATCATCAATGCATTGTTTATTATACCCTTAAACTTGCACCCAGAGTGCGCGCCGAAAATGGAACGGCAGAAAATGAAAGTGCCAGAGGTATTTTTTCTTTTTTCAGTATTCCATATTCTTCAATACGTGCACATGCAATTTCAGCTTTGATGCATAAAAAGGTGACCCTCCCCCGTAGGCTTGCACAAATTTTTATGACCCTTCAAAAATGCGTGTGCGAAAAATGGCGAAACCCCCCCCCCCAGCTGTAATTTGTATCAAATCCCTAAGAGCAATTCAAAAACCAGACCACGGTCACTCTTTGAGCAGACATTCGCGGCACATGCATGTAGCACTGATCAGATGATGGGTTAAAGGCCATCTCGATTTAAAGTATACAATAATTTACAGTCCAAATTCGTGTCCATATGAAATATTTCCAATTTTTGTTTGACGCACTTTAAACTTTGGCAAGACTTTTATAGGAACATAAAACAAAACAAAAATACAAAAATAATTACGTTAACTCGAAAAATTACATCATCGCCGAACTTGCCATTTCGAATCGACAACTGGTTTATCGCGTAGATGAACTCAACCACGCTGAGAAGTGCTGCTGGCCTATCCACTGCTCTCGTTATTCCGTACCTCAACGCAACGGGCAGCAGTCACGAACGAACGATGCCATTTCTGGTTTCAACATGTCAAAGAAGGCGATATTTTAGTGTTGAACCGAAGTACACGACCCGTATTTCGTTATTTGTACAAAAATTAACGTTGTGGGTTTTTAAGAATAACGCATTCTGTTAATATCCCCGTGGTCACGGATTCGCAAGAAAATTTAAGAACAAGTCGCCATCGTAACTCTCCGAGACCCGCGATCAAGTTGTTGTTTGACCAAAGTTGAAATGTCGGCGAATGCATTTTACGAGCCAAAAACAGACAGATAAATAAATTTACCCGAGCCACACAACAAAATGGTTTTCATCCTGCTGCTCCAGACAATTCCACGGTCATTGATCGTTATCTGGCCAAGAACACACTAACAAAGCCAGAAAAATCGGAGAGTTTATTACTAACTCGTTTTTTAATGGCACCATTCAGTTCAGACTGTTTGCTACAAAGTTGTTTGGAGATGTGACCCTTCAAAAATGGGTCACAAGCTTTCCTTTGATGCGAAGGTGCGTAGAGATTTACATGCATGAATAAATGAAACCTCTTGTGAGACAAACTTTTGGCCAGTCTACATACAGCCAAGAAATTACATGGCTGAAAATTTAGATTGTGTGGCTGGGACAGTTATCGCTACATAATTTAAACATACATGTTGATGGGATTTATAATGAGCTGTTTGTTGAGGACGGTAAAGTTGCTGCGCTACTCGTCAAAATACGGAAACATTAGTCGGTACCCACCAAACTTCGTATGAAAACCTTAATGATACAATGTAAGCTTATATCTCGAAAATACCCATAATTATGATTGTGGTAGGAGGTTCAACAATTAGTCCGATAGTATCAAGTCTACGTCGCGTTGCATCCTCTATTGTCTATGGTTTATCTAGGGAACGCAGGTAAGCTTATTTAAATATAAATTTAGGACACTCCCGATATAAGTAATGACTGCTGACGTCATTGTTTTCTCCCGCTGAAGCCATTCGCTGTGCAGACATGCCGAAACGGGGGCTCCAAAAATCGGTAGTTTTCCGCGATTTATTTTATTTTCCTCGGATGACTTCTTTGAACAAATGTCATTCCCGGTCGATATTATCACTAGGTAACAAAATATGCCCGTGTTTAGGAAAATGCACGTTTAATTATCAAAAACCGTGGCATCAAAGTAACAAAACAGTTATTTTGCGTTTTTCTCGAATTCAATGTGTGAATGAGGTAGCCTTCTTTGGCACCTCTTGAATTCGGGCTCACACACACCAGCTGCTTGAAATTCACACTGTGTATTGGAAACATGATGAACTCAAAATCAGTGTTTGCGATTTACTTTATATTCATTTGTGTTATTGTTGTTGTTGTTGTTGTTTTGTGCTCTTGAAGGTGTTAGACTAAGGTGCTTTTCAAGGAATTGTAATTCTCACGCCAAATAATTTGAGTGGAGACGCCGAGAAATTATCGCAGACACGGATTTGAAGGATATTGTCAAGGCTTGTCAATGAACAAATTTCAACTGGAAAGCTTGCAGCGTGTTCGCTTAAGGCGGACCGTTTTTGTAAGGGTCAGCAAAACGCTTGTCACGTGACTCTTATGCAAATAATGACCATGTACTGTGCTCGGTCGGATTTCTCTATATAAGGGATCTCAGAAAATACTTTGTCGGGGTTTGGGACTTCTTCAATTGAGAAAAAAAATCTGAAAGTGTCTAAAAGGCATCTATCATCCTTGAACATAAAAATAAAAAATAGTGACAACATCACTGTTCGCTCCCATATAGTTATCAGAGTGATGACATTGACCCCAAGTGTGCCTTGGCTCATGGAGATAACGAACAGCTGAATGTTATGATAAAATAGTTAAGTATAGACCTATACAGGCACTGAGAGTGAATATGTTACAGCGATTTGATTAGTTGATTAGTTTCTTTTCCTTTTCTACTCCTGTGATAATCTTAAGACAATCAATCTGAAAGGCAGTTTATGTATTGACAAATATGTTATCTTTTACAAGTACACAGTAAACTGTTCTTGATTTTCATTTACAATATTTGACAAAGACTGAAATACATAACATGCAATCAATGTTTACACTTTGCCTATACACCAGATACATGGAGAAATTTCAACATACAATCATCAACTCAGAACCCTACACGGAAAAGTAAACATTGTTTTCTTCCAGAACAGCTGGTGCATCAACATCTGGAACAACTTACAAACTTAACCAATTACACAAGGATGATGAAACAAGAGATAAAATTAAACTGTGGTGAACTTGACCATCCCTTTCAAATCCTTACCTAACTTGACATCTTAAACTAAAATACACTGCATGGTTAATTGCGCACAAAAATACATCGGGGTGGACTATTTGATAAGGGACGGTGTCTGGAAGATCGATGAGGTACATTACAGTATCTTTTTTATCCGATCCATTGTACATTCTTTTTTCCCCACTCTCCATCTTTTCGTTTTGTCAAACCTTCTCTGGCTGATTTTTTATTTATTTGTTTGGAATTTTTTCAAACTCTGCCAGGATTTTTTACTGCATTTCAACACCAGATACAGTTTACCATATCAAATGCTTACTAAATCACCACATTATATACTCTTAGTTCCAGTAGGTATAAAATTACCAAAAAATCTTAAAAATACAAAATGAAAGATATCCCAGTAAAACTGAAAGTTTTGCAAAGTTGCCCCAAAAATTCAAAATTCCGGATTTCAACTTAATTTCAATATATCTTATTAACAAAAACCCTAAGAACCTGTTTACTAAATATCAAAGCAATCAGACTGGTAAATTTTGAGAAACAAATTTTTTGACCAAAAATGAGAAAAATTGCCCCCCAAAATACAAAATTGCAGATTTCATCCTAATTTTAAATATATCAAATTAACATAAACCCTAGGAACCTGTACACTAGATATCAAAGCTACCAGATCACAAGTTTTAGGAGAAAAATTTTTTGACCAAAAAAGGCAAAAATTGCCCCAAAATAAAAAAATGCCAGTTCAACATACCTTCAATACATTATATTGGGATTAATCTTAGATACCTGTATACCAAATATCAAAGCTATCAAATCAGTAGTTTTTGGGTAAAATTTTTTTTATAAAAAATTATGAAAATTGCCCCAAAATTACAAATATGACAATATCAATACAATTTGCACAAGCATGACTGAGGTCATTCTGAGGAACATGAATATGAAGTTTCATAGCAATCAGATGAGCGATTTCAGAGAACAAGATTTTTTGACTAAAAACGGAAAAAATAACCTAAAAATACAAACATGCAAATTTCATCCCAATTTTTGCACACATACTTTAGAATACCTAAAAAAATCTGCATACCAAGTTTCAACCAAATCTGACCACTGCTTACTGAGTTTTAGCCATTTGCAGGATTTTTCCTTTTTTCCCCCTCATTTGCATATTTTTGGCACTGACATGTTCATTTGAACAAATTCACATCTCCACCCCTAGGTGCACCTGTACACCAAATACTAAGACAGTAGGTGCTACGGTTTAGGAGTTTTTGATGTGGACGGACATACATACATACATACATACATACATACATACATACATACATACAGACGACATTTTTCCACCTTATACGAATACCTCCCATTTGCATATATACATATGCATATTATATGGGAGCTAAAAAATTGTTTACAAAATTTGCCGGTCTAAGCTACTCGATATTTGGACCACATCTCCTTAGGTCTAGAGGTCCATTGCCTTTCTTCTTGTTAATTGGAATAAAAATAAAGACGAAAGGAGTGCTACACTGTGTAAGAAAAGAATGCAGATGGAAGTACGATATGAAGTAGTACGTGGGAAAAATGTTGTCGTTTGACAACATTAACAATGATTGCCATCTGAATAATAACCTAGAGTAAACTTACCATAGACGTCTCTGTTCGTGACGACAATTGTATGAACTGTATATTCTACAGCTAGGTCAACTTTTCACCAGGGTTCAGATTCATTTGTAGTATGCGTACAACTTCCAAGTGAGAAATTAATATCTCTGTTTCCGTCGACTGCTCTAGAGGCAATCCCACCATGCTTTTCACTGCTCTGGATTGCACTCTTTTGAAAGGCGAAGTTCCAACATGACGAATCACCTGTGTGTAAAATAGTCATGTTTTTCCGTGTTTGCGATATTTGTTATTTCGATAATTAGGTCAGGAGGGACTCGCGGCGTTGATTGCTGAAAATCGACGAGTGAAATTACATCACAAGACATCATGAGGAAGGGATGCAATATGCGACAATAAAATTAATTGCAGCAACAGTGTACATTACAGTCTACAGACATTCCTTATTCTTCCTGTCTGTGATATTTACGCAAATCATGTTTTAAGTCATGGTTTCCGACTTGCCTGCTTAAAGCAATTTTAATTGATATGTGCAAAACAAGACGAAGTTAAACTAATAACATGTGACATTGCTGCTAATTTTCATCGCTTTCCAAAAGTTTAAAAAGTTGACGGTAAATATTCATCAATGGCTAAGATATGGGGAGATAGAGAATTATCGAGAACAATGTCACAGAAGATGACTTATGTCTTGATATGTAGGTTGTTTACCCTTAAGGTCATTCTCTGCATTTTGAATGCTTTCAAACATTTGGTGATAGTCAGCAAAAACAACAGATAGTGTGTTTGGATATAATATTGACAACATAAAATGAATGTATCAGTTTTATATTTTGGGGAGGTATGCGGGAGAGACCTATGCATGTTTGCCTTGTGATTGCAACATATTCACAAACGTATGTGCACGTATAATACAACAATTGTAATCGTAGCGGAGGACGTTCGAATCGTAAAATCATATAGTATGGTGTGTTTTTTAATACGTATTGAAAGCAAGTAAGGGCGACGAGTCACAAAAGCATGCTGATTACGAATTCGTTTACAAAATGACACGTCATCGTTCTATGTAATAATTATTACGCGCAACAGAGATAACAACATGGAAGAAATAACTTTCTTAAGTCTTGGGCCCTACAATCCAAATTGCTTCAATCGCATTTTCTGTCCGAACAAATATTGGCGAAAATTAAATGTTCAATACAAAATGTCCTTGGATCAAAATAATACCTGTTAATACCGATATTCAATGAAAATTTGGACTGTATTTCACTATCGTACAATCCAACAAATAATTACGCAGCTACTGTGTAACGTGTGACAAATTAACCTTACATTTTTGTTGTAGTCAAAAAAATTGAAGACGTGTCGTACACATTCTCATATAACCAGAACTCTTGCCATTAGAATTAAATACTTTTTCACACATGAGATTTTAGTGATATTCAGAAAAGATTGCGCATTTAGCTTAACTGACCTGAGACGTCGCACAGTATGATGCTAGGAATCACACATGCCAGGAAATCCCAAGACGATTTGACCGTTGACCTCGCTGTTAATTTTATGCAGGAAATTACAATGACAATGCTTGGTCGAATGGCGCAGTGCCTCGGGGTGGGATCGCCAGTGGTATAGGGGGAGGAGTACCTTCCCGATGGTGATAAGTGGTGCAGATTACCGTAGCCTAAGTGACTGGCGTATACGCGAGCCAAAAGACACCTATGGTTGATTTCCTGTTGACCAGTCGGATGGCAGAGTTGCAAATACCTGGACTGAACCATTTGGTTTTTTGTGGGTGTCGATGGTACTTTGACAATAAAAGTAAAGATGCACATATATTGAGTTTATTGTCTTGTTTATGAGCGGCCAGTATTTCCAACAGCATAAATTATGTGCATTTGCCCTTGAAGAAATAAATAATTTCGAATAAAACATCGCGAATGTAACCACATTCCTTAAGCTCGACGTACACTTAAGTGCCCCAAAGAACCATGAAATCGCCCGACTTTCGATTGAAGAGATGAGTTTTGCCAAACCGCGTATACAGAAAAAGTGGCAGATGACTTTATTTTTAGAATCATAGACAGTATAGCGAGATGTAAAAAATGTGA
This sequence comes from Ptychodera flava, assembly GCF_041260155.1. Lineage (NCBI taxonomy): Eukaryota > Metazoa > Hemichordata > Enteropneusta > Ptychoderidae > Ptychodera > Ptychodera flava. The sequence goes on from NC_091929.1 coordinate 12,173,813, forward strand.
AACAGGCTCCCCACCTAACTATCCTAAATGTTTTTGTGTCGAGTTTGTGTTTGATTCGTTTCGAAAATGTGTTCCTACATTCTTATCCGATTGTTTGTGTTAATGAAATGTTTGTTTCGCTTTGGATATTTGTGGGGAAGTTTGGATTAGTGTGTACGGTAACGTTTTGTTTGTGTGGGGAAAGCTTATGGCGAGACGCAGCCGACCTATGTTGTTACAAAAGTTGATAAAGTCGCCCTTTGACGCTTGCGTTTCGAAACCCAAGTGTGGTTTCTCATCAGTCGCAGTGTAGATTCTTTCCTTAGTTTGCATTTTAGTGGTCTTGCTTTCCGATTAGCGAGGCAAGTATATTAATTTTGGTCACGTTGTGAGTCCGTTTGGTGGTTCGGTTTGTTTGTTCTATATTTCTTTACTTCGGTAAATTTTGTTTGACTTGTGTGTCTTTTAGATTTTTGCGGAGGTTTGTGAATTTTTAGGCAATAAGTACCACTGCGGGGTACGGATTTTATGTTTATTGGATTAAGATACTTACAAGTATCCTGGTTGATGTGCTTGTTCTCGTACATTTTGATTAATAGTTCGTTTACTTTGTTTACTGTTCGTTCTGGCTTGTTGTGTATAATACTGAGTGTTGCGTAATTGCCTTTCGCATTCGAGTACGTAATCGTTTGTGTTTACAATAACGAAAAACCGACCCTTGTCGAAGGGTTATTTTCCCGAAATTTGTCCATTGTTTGCAAGCTGGTTTATCGCGACTCTTTTGGCACGCGACATGTTTTGTTTCCTTGTTTAAAAGGGTATCTCTAGAAGTGCGAGTTTAGCAGCTTCAGATAGCTTTCAAGTTTTTGTTGTTTTTTTTTTTTGTTGTTCGTGGAGTCCAATTTGACTTTTCTTTGAATTGGTGTTGCGATTGTTTGTGTCTCACGATGTAGCGTAGTCACATTATACGACTTTATTTGTTGAAATTCTGAGGTGGTTTTATTCTGTTTGGTTTTGTTGGTGTCCGAATGAATTTTAAGGCTTTTGCCTAGTACTATTTTTCGGAGTTTCATAGTTTGAGCGATAATAGGTTGTTGTTGAATTTCATGTTGTTGTCGGCTTTTCTTTGGAAATAGCTGATTTATTTCCACGGCCATGTTTTCTGTTACGTTACGGTGATTGTTTATTTTGTATTTAATGTTGTGTTTCAGTTGTTTGTTATGTGTACGATTTTTGTTATTTCTTTTAAGTGTTTGTGTGTTCTATGTCATTTTATGGGTTTTTTGGTAGTTCTCTTTTTGGAGTATTTGAAAAGGGCCGCTTGGTATGGGTTTTTGTTAGCGCTTGGCGCGTTTGTTTTGGCGATGAGCCTAGCTTTTTATGCTTCTTTTCGCCGATTCGATGTGCTTGGTGAGTAGGTGTTTGCCGCCTTCTTGTCACTGTGTGTGCGTACATGGACAGTCTGCATAGCCCTTGAATGTGGTCTCGATTTTGATCAAACTTACAATTTAGGAGTATATATCAAAACTGATAAATGATTTATGTGATTACTGTAGCTATAGATAGGCTACATTCAGGATGAGCAGCGACAGGCAGTAATTAGTAGGCAAAACAGGTGGTTTTCACCGTGGGCAGAACTCAGTGCAATGATACTGAACATTAATAGTAAGCCTGTCACTTGAAGGTAATGCTGTAGGTGAAACAAGGACTTCAAACGCACGATGATACAAACAACACCACAAGTGAAACGTACACATAGAAATACACGCGTTCCTACGTTGTGCCCACCCGGGCCACGCGATTAAAATATGGCTGATACTGCTGGATAGTGTTAATTGGGTCGGTAAACAGTCAATTAATAGTTTAAGTGACTACCTCGGTGATTGGCAGGTCGTATCCAATGACGCATATGCAAAGCAGGCTAAAAGACAAAAGCCCCCAAAGATATTGACAGCTGGCCAGGGGTCACCATGAATACGTACGCTTCACTACGCAGAAACTGCGTAGTCAAGCCCTTCTTAACCGGTCAAATCCTCTTGGCATTTTCCCTCATGACCAACACAGAGGAAATGCAGCAGCGAAAACACAACCATTCTGTGGCGGCTCTCTCACCAGGGAACGACAGTCTATTTGCTTAGTCAGAAAAAACCCCGCGTTGCAATATTCACGGTCTAGCAATTATTTTATGGTTCCGACATAATTAAGTAATATGCAATTTAGTATTATAACATGCTTAGCTTGAATCAGGCAATCTGATTGGCTGGAGCCGGGGTTTATATTCTCAACAAGAAGACCTGCGCACCGCGTAACATTTTTGAGCTCGCGCAAATTTCGAACGCCAACTTGAGAGCTCAACGCGCCGTAATGTCGAGCAAGTCGCTTTAGCATATTATAATGAGGTTATAAACGGTGCGCTCGGGTATTTGGTTGCGGATATAAGACCTCTGGGGTGAAAATTAGCATATTTGGGTGAAATAATCACCTCGCTTCGCTCGGTGATAATTTCCCGCCAAATATGCTAATTTTTACCCCAGAGGTCTTACATCCGCAACCAAATACCCTCGCTTGCCGTTTATAACCTCTAAATAAAGTAAAGTGAGCCTTGCTTGGCTTAACAAGGCACAACTGTTTCGACCTGCATTCAAAGTCACTTTCATAGTTTTTTTTTTTTAATTTGAGAAAATGATTGTTAAACTATTATTTTTCAGAATTTTCTGAGCCCTTAATTAGCCTTTACTTATATATCTATAGCTGAGATATGGCTATTAATTATTCTGGTCTGTATAAGAGTCCTATAGGGTTGTTGGCCAGTGAACAATGACCAGTGAGGGACCAAATCGCAAACATAAATTGTTTTGGTTACTCCCTTACCTTTGACTCTAACTCTATCACCTACTACATCAATTATGCACATATCTAATTCAGGGCTAGCCGATAGAGCCAGAGGTCTGACCTTTAGCACACAGTGACACCTGTGGAAGCAAAGTTTTTTTATGTCATATGACCTCGCTGACCCTTGACCTCCAATATGCATCTAAAATCAGTAACTGCAAGTGCTATACCCTTGATAATCGGTATGATGGCCTGAAAACCTTATGGCGCTACATGCTCTACCTCATTAACTATATCTATATCCAATTCCGCTACGAAGATAACAATTGGAGGGAAGTTTGTTGACAAAATGTAACGCCACTTCGATGACCTTTGACCTCGAATATATATATATATATATATATATATATATATATATATATATATAATATATATATATATATATATATATATATATATATATATGTATATATCCCTAAAAATAAGTAACCCTAAGTTCTACTCCCTTCATATTCAGTATATGGCGGCACATTCAGTACCTCACTTCTTATGCACATATCTAATTTTGGGCTAGGAAAAAGAGCTAGAGGTCTGATATTTTTCGATATTGTGACAAAGTGTATGAAACGAGTTGGTTGAATCAAATGTGGATATTAAAAAATTCCAAGGAATTGTTGCTTGATTTAAGAGTCAAGAAAAACAAGTACAGGTCAATCCGAACATTTGACTTTTCCACACTATACACCACAATTCCCCACGATAAACTTAAAACAAGGCTGTCATCTCTTGTTAAACAAGCTTTCCTGCATAAAAATGGCAGTAGAAGGTACCAATACATTATCATCAAACATGGGTCAGGTTATTTTAGTAACAACATGGATGCCCAGCACAAATACACAGATGAAGAAATTATTAACATGCTTAATTTCTTAATCGACAACATATTTGTTAAGTTTGGTGGTATGACCTTTCAACAATCTATCGGCATACCAATGGGTACAAATTGTGCACCACTTCTTACTGACTTATTTCTCTATTCATATGAAGCAGAGTTCCTACAATCTCTCTACAAAGCAGGGTCTAAAAAACTTGCAAGGCGTTTTAACACACGCACAGATATATTGGTGATCTGATTAGTCTAAACAATCCAGACATATCAAAATACTTACATCATATTTACCCTGGTGAGTGAAAATCAAGAAACAACTGAGAGTAGGAACTCAGCTTCATATCTTGATCTGTTCCTGCAAGTGGGTACTAATGGGCTACACACCAAGCTGTATGACAAAAGGGATGATTTTGATTTTGAAATCATAATTATCCCACTTATCAAGTAATATTCCATCTGCACCTGCTTATGGTGTGTATGTGTCTCAACTTCTCAGATATTGTAAGGCTTGTGATTCCTACGCGGATTTTCAAATGAGACACAGCTTATTAGTATCAAGACTAGTGAGACAGGGATATACATCCAAAAGACTCGTGAGGACTTTCAAAAAATTCTACGGTCGATATGATGACATTGTGGCCAAATATGACACCTCGGTCACTCAAATGATTAGCGACAGCATTCCCGGCTTTGACTTATAACAGTGATTCATATACTGTATCTCTTCATACAATATTAGACAATTTTGGGACCAATCCTGACGGGTGTAGCATGCTAGCAGGGTACACTTACCCATTCCGGACACCTGGTACCACCACTAACTATCAGTGGTTCAGGATGGTCCTACTTAAATTTGTAAATCTCAAATGTCCCATGGACCTGGTAATGTATTACCTTGAATGAAAATGATTATTGGACCAGTTTAATGTCATATTGGTATAAAGGAATTGATATGGGAACAAAGATTATTGCCAAAACGCCATTTTAGCCAGATGATCTTTGTTCTCGATTTCACAAATACATCTATAAATCAGAAACCAAAATGATAAGCTAAATTGAGAGTTGAAACTTGTGTCAAGTGAGTTAACAGAAACAAATGAAATTACCATAGATGACATTCAATTGAAGCTACACATTATAAAGAGACACTTATTGTACTGTACTGTACTGTGTTAAGTTACTCTTGGTTTACAGAGTTTATATTTTATGTATAAATACACTACAGCGAGCAACACTTTCTTGAAAAATGTAAACGGTGCTGTTGCGGCATACTGGTCGTCATCAGTTAGAGTAGCTGAAGATCAGGTGAATTTCAACGGGCAACCAAAGCACAACCTTATCAATGTTCACCAGGACAACCCTTTAAAACTAGCCGTATTTAACGGATGAAGATGGTTCCGTCATTGATGAGAATCAGCGACCAGTTGAATTTTGAGAGAAACTTATCTCCTTATTCACCAGGACTGGGAATTGGCTCATAGAAGTGGCAAGTAGTACAGGTATGAATAACATAACTTTTGCCATTTGCTGTGTTACTATCAAGTGTATCATTGGAGAAAGGAAAATAGGAACATTGTGGCATGGTTAGTTATCGTTAAAGATGCCCCAAACTGCAGAACATAGGGAAAAAGCTCCAGAAAAAACTACCTATTTTAGTTGTTTGATAATTACATTACTAAACCAATTACACCTTGATCGTAAGTACGTCAGCATCCAATTACAGGGCCTAGTTTTGAAATCTAGCCATTTTGAGTCAATGTCAACAAAGTGACTGTGCAAAAGAGCGTTACAGTAAACAGGTCTGTGAGTTATCTCCTAAACAATCACAGTGACAGTATTCTAGGCATATGTGTGAATAATTGTAGTTGGTTGGTCTCAGAGAAACATTATGTAAAAAATAAAATAACATGTTGTAAACAATGAAGTTGTCAAAGAAATATAACATTTCACAATGTCAAGGAATTTGTAGATTGCAAAATCACAATTATGTAAAAATCAAGTATGTGCAAAGTATCATTTGTAGATATTACACACAAGGATTATGCTAACAGCCGGAACAAAAGTACCATACAGTTTGAAAAAAAGAAGTATATAAAAAAATTATCATCAATGTATGTTTTTGAAATTATTTTTAAAGATGTAATTTCTCTTCCACACGGGACTGATTTATATCAATTTTATTCATTCAGAGATGTTAAAGCACGTGTCAATTACACTTACACTGGGCAAAATACTTGATATGAAACAACATTATAGACATATACAGATTCTGTATATGTGTCAAATACGTTAAATATTGACGTACGTATACTGATAAAATGCATCAGTACAGGATGCAAAGATCTGTATTACATATATTCTTGATCTGCATTGATATACGCTACGCATATCAACGTATTGAAATGTTCCATATACAAAGGTATACGTTAGGTATGCAATCAATATTGTGTTCCATATACAAAGATATACGTAAATATACTAAACGTATATCAAGCATTTTGTCCAGTGTTACAGGTTCAGCACTGGTTGCTTCACATAAACAAGGAAGGAGATGTTTAGTATTTGAAGAAGATGGCCACAAATTTAATGTGTTAGTGCAACGAGCTGCAAAAGAAAAGAGCGAACTTGCTGTTGGCAGCCTTGATGATGATTTTGAAGGCGACCAATCAGAGTCACTGTAGGAGTCTGACCCAAAGCAGTAATACAATAATGTAGATTGAGTGATTGAGTAGGCTAACGAATTGTGGTTAATTCTTCAATTGTGTATTTTTGCCAATTTTTGTCAGGCCACTGTTATGACCTCAAAGATTTTCCACCTTCTTCATAAACAAATGTGTCACAAATATATATTCTCTACATAATTCTGAGGAGCTGTATCAGCTGCTAGGTCACTTTTTCAAATTGCGTTGTACTTCGGGCATTTTTGCTCTCTTGGCTGAAAGTTTTGTCTTCTTGCTTTGAAATTGGTGTGCATATTGCTTGGACGACTCCAGTAGAATTTGTTGAAAAATGCGTTGAAATCTTGCATATTTTGATTTTGTTGCTATTAGGTGAAAAATCTGAAATTGTCCACCTGATGTGAAATTTGGTATATAGGTTGCTAGCGGTGACTTCAGGCAGATCTCCTAATATTTTGGTGAAATTTGCATATTAGCATTTAAAGGACAATTTTTTCATAGTTTTGATCAGAATTCATCTTCTCTGAAACTGCTTGTCAAATTAGTTTAAACATTGGTACAGAGTTTTCTTATAGGTTTCTAAGTTTGTGTAAGTTCCCATTGAAATCTCTTTCCAGATTACTGTGGAATTGAACATAAAGGTCGATAGAGTACTATCCATATCAGTGATGTAAATATTGCATTGAAACCTTTTATACTTAATTTCCGGACACTGTTTCTTTCCTTTGGTTGAAAAAATACAAAAACTTACATGTGAGACTGTTTTCCTACACAAGTCCAAGGGTAGACCTGACTCGGATTTGTTGAAATAATAATAAAATTTGTGTATGTATATTTTTGCTGTTTTTTCCTATTTTAATCTAATAAATATCTAGACAGTTTACTTATGTTTAAATGTTAAGTTTTGCCAGCCTAATTCACCAAAGCATGGCCTACCTGTACTTTGAGATTGCGTTCAATTGAACGCCATCTCAAGCAGGGTCACCCAGAATTACCCATACCTGAGCAGCCTGTTCTTTGAGACAGTGTTCAGTACTGTATTGTACTGCATTTCATTGTATGTATCGTGTTGTATCAAACTAAGAGAGAAAACACGTTAAACAAAGTTCGGGCAACTGTGGCTTAAAATATCCGTCATGATTACTGTATTGAAATCGATTTGCCAGAAGATAAGAACATATTTAATTCTGTACCATGATATAAGGTCATCCGTCTTCTCATGTACAGTTATAAGTGATTAACCTAGGTCGTCATCATAGGAACAGTCATCTAATTATGTTTACATTGCTACGGCGACAGGCTTTATTAATGCGTGAATAACACACTTGAGGCAAAATAGGATTGCTTCGTGGAGCTACAAGTCCAAAACCACTTCTTTAGCATATGACACTATTCTAAAATCATATTTACGCTCTTAATGTAGAAAAACAATTGGTTCCAAAACACTACAATGTACAGAAACCGGCCTCTGGTATTCCTAAGGTAAAGATGCAGCGACTAGGTTTATGAAACTGACATGGCGCTTTAATGCTCAAAAGCTTCCTTTTTGCAATTCACTTGTTTGTTTTATGAGTTATTTGTAATATCTCTACTTTCAGCTATATGGCACCTATTACTTCTTACAAAATTGAACAATTAAAGGAACCAATTATCCGAAATTAGTTCAAATCGTGTTTACTGTAGATTTTCGATCGGGTTCGAACTCACAAAACAAGGCACCATGTCACGTAGCTAAAAATAGTAGAAAACTCTCAGCCAAATTCCCGACCATAAAAAGAGGGATTAAATTACCTTGCCGAACTGTTACAACTATTCTGACTGCGACCCCCCTCACGCTGTAGAGTCAATAAATTACTTGCGCTAACATACTGGCTATAACACATCGCACACAAACTATATCAGCAATGAATATATCGATTAAGACAGCCTTGGGAACAATTCTGTCCACCAACGAAGCTATCAACTCAGAGTACAAAATTAACAACCATTTCAAGAGAGATCATTTGAATATTTCAGGTCCCTGACCTCAGCGTAGCATCCAGAACAGCAGGATTTTCTCACCATTGTCATTTTGTCAATGGATAAGGCCTGTGCAGGTAACCTGTTGCTGGCTAAATACGTGATATCTGATATTCTTGAAAATGATCCACTTTCCTCACCTAGTAGTTTAGGTAGGTAATACAATAGCCCTAGTAACAAGACTCTTTTTCTCCATTCGATTAAAAGCGCAATCAGGGAAAGTATATATTCTTCTTAGCAGTTCATTTGTCCTCAAAATTGAAAGTGAAATATATGCTGACTCGCTCTGGACTAGTGATTGCTTGGCTTTTAAATATCCGTTTAAGGTTCGAAGACAAGAACTTGACCTTTTTAAGCAAACGACTCTCTAGTGATTAATAAGCTCAGAACCCCCGTAAAATAAATATTTTCGGAAAGCCTAGATATAGGGAAACATTTTGGTTACCATAGTGTAACCATTGTTTTACATAACTATCACATGACAGGTAATCTGTATAACCTTTGAAAAATCGGTTTTCCCATATTTTGTTTCAATGCTTTGAGATATATGCCTGAAATTTTCTGTGAGGGCAGGCTGTCCTAAGGATCTTTCAAAGTGTGCCTCAGAATTTTTTAAAACTTCTTTAAAAAATTGTTTTGCAACGAAAACTTCCAGAGCGGTGAATTTAACCCTTGTTGATTTCTTTAAAATTGTGCTCAAATAAACACTAAGCAAGATATAAAAAATCTGAGACACTCCTTTAAAGAGCGTTATGGCAACTTGTGTTGAAGCAAGTTTGAGTCAGATATTTTGAAGTATTGACACAAAAGATAGGGGAAACTGATTTTTTAAGGTAATGCAAATTACCTGTCACGTGATAGTTATGTAACCAATGGTTACATTGTGATTGCCAAAATCTTCCTCTGTATCTAGGCTTTCAGAAAATGTATAATGTACGGGGGGTTCTGAGCTTATTAAACACCAGAGATTTGTTAGATTAAATGCATCAACCTAAGACTGTGTAGGGTGATTTGTGTTCGTCCCTTATGTTTCCCTCAATTGTGGTGGAAGGTAACGTCGTGATCGGAACATGTACACAGGGCAACATAGCAATGTACGTAAGTGCATCGGCTACAGGGGCTACAGGCTCTTCAGCGGCAAACAAGATGTTGAACACAGACATTGCGTCCGTCTAGCAGTTAAATTTGTGTAATTGGATGACTGTATAGTTGTATCTAACCACAATTATTCAAGGAATAGCCGATGTTTGCTGCTGAAATTTTTGTATCCCAAGTCTTGTATTTTATGAGTCTTAACAAATCTTTTTTCGATGGAAATAAGAAAGTGTGCAGATGATCGCATGTGTTATCAAGCAGTACAAAAGTTCTTTTAGGAGTGCACATTTTCAGCTTCTTGAGGCTGGTAGTGCGCAGATTGGTAAATAAACAGATGAGTAAGTCTTTATACGCCAAGTGATATTTAAATAATAACACATGAGAGCGAGGGCAATATCACGATTTATTGCCTGCCCAAGGGATGGTGGTCATGATCGAAATATTGATGATGCCCGAGCCGTAGGCGAGGGCATCATCAGTATTTCGATCATGACCACCAGCCCGAGGGCAGGCAAAAAATCGTGATATTGCCCTAGCTCTCATGTGTTATTATTTTTATTACACCGAACAAGCAAACATGCAAAGAAACAAAAACACAAAGACTTCTTCGAGTACAGTTCGCCTTCTGAGTCCGGACCTCAGCGTAAAATGTTGTCAGTGCCGAGTCTAGGGTTGCCGCTAAAGTTTGCCGATCTCCTCGGTGGCGTATCCAAATTTGTTGCTTGCATAGTCGCTTAACACAGAAATTGCATTCCTTGTTGCCATTTTCGTTCGTTTGCTGTTTACTTGCATCAAAATATCGTCTAACTGTGCTGGTGACAGCTCTGCATGACGTTTCGCAGCCATAAGTTGCCGACTGCAAAGTACAATAAGCGAACGACAATTTGTTTTGCGCAGAAAGGATGCGCAGTAAGTAAAATGACGTCATCCATGTAATATCAAATGCAGAGGGCATCATCAAGTTCGCAGAGGGCATCATCACATTCGCAGAGGGCATCATCACGTTCTTTTACATGTCACGTGAGTCGTGTTTAACCGATGGCAGTGCACGCTGAATGAGTGAGGTGTAATAATTAAATATGTCGGGCGTCATTGCTATGTCTCAGTGAACGTAATTAGGTGATGTTCAAATTACCTCACATAACAGGATAATTCCTATTGCCATCAGAGCTGATGTATCCTATGTTTGTTGTATTGGTTTGACGAGCCTCATTTTCCAAGCCCTAAATTTTGATATTCGAATTGTGAGTTTTGAATTAAGATTCATAAACTATTGTGGGGAATTAATCATTGGTCCGCATTGCACGCAGCTGCAATTAATGATGCTAATGTCAATTAAAAGTGTATTTTTCACTAGAGATGAATAAAAACACCTGTTACCAACCTGATGCGATTTCACATATAGGGAAATAAGTCTCGGTACATCGAATATCATGCCATTCACCATTGGCGCGCATATATACACAGTCTTCAATTCCACCAAGGTTATTAGGTTGATCGTCATTCCAATTTCTATACTGACTTGTGAAGCCTTCTATCCATCTGAACTGGTTAGTGTCATCAATCTGTCACACATTACAAATATAATTATTGGTAGATACATTGAGAACTCGTTAATTAATGTTAAGCTTTTCATTTGACCACAGTCATCAATAATATAAATTTGTCAGGATTTGTGCTACAAGATATCAAATATTTGCCCTTTAGGAATCAAGCGTAAAGTTGCCACTTTGTCATTAAAGGTCACATGTGCTCATATTATCTTTATTTCATAATACGTTCCACTGATCAGTAACTTTTCCCTTAACCATGTCTTCATAAAAAAATGCATGTTGCAAACTTGTAAAAAGTTCAACCGAAGGTTCGCTGAGAGCTATTTACGGTAATGACGTATTATCTCGGAGATGCTGTTCATACTTATAATACAAATATTGGTCAACTTCTGGAAAAAGCATGTAACAATTGAAGAGCGTGTGCCTGACTGTTAGGTCTAGTGCACGTTGAGAATATATACCATAGGGGAAGCACAAAAGTCCGTCCCCAGGGGTTGGGGCGGATGTAGGGGTGTCAGCACAACGTGCTTCTTGCTATGGTTTATTTTATTTTAAATCGTTTGACAGTGATATGTATTGTCAACAAAGATTTATACCACCGACCTTTCTTTGCAGCTTTGGTTTCTTTGTCTTATGTTAGCACTTATGTTAGCACTGCTTTTTGTAACGGTTTCTTTTTCTGCTTCGCCGTGCCACTTATTTGTCGTCTGACAATCTTACGCCATGGAGCTAAATAAGAGCTCCATGCTCCGAAGTTTTGTCCCTGTGTTGCCTCTATTATCTGGTGAGTTTGATTGCCTAATTTGCCAAAGTAAGCAAGAGTAAATTACTAATCTGTGGACGCTGTCACCAGATTATCACCGGATTAACGTTGACAAATAAAGTCAACAATGAACAAGGTAAAAAGCCATTTCCGCAGAAACCTACTTTATGATAACACTTTCCAATTTTACGAATGCCAGTAGTTTTCGAACATGTTGAAACGTGGACAGTGCAATTTATGGGTTTATCAGTTGCTTCCTGGGGCTGCAACACGCTGTTTGAAGCCGTTGAGTCAGTGACTGTCCCGATGTGGTCCGTCAGGCCGGAAACCGAAACTAGAAACCTTTGACCTTCAGATTGGTCGATAAGAGTAAACAAATTACCAAAGATGATAAATACGGACGTGACAATCTATATGCTTTTGACAACAATAGGTCATCGTTTGAAGGGCGAGTCTCGCCGCTTCTTGCATGGAAACTGACAAGTCGGTAAAAGTGTATTCATATTCAATATTCGGTCCTAATTTGGCGAATATAGGCCTTATATCATTCGTTTTTAACTTACAATTAACATCCAAGACTAGATGTTTTGTAAATCTGCGAAGACAGATTGGAACCACAACCGATCTTTGCGTTTGGGATATCGATGCCACAGTCTTTTTCGAATGAAAACGGGGATGTTTAAGCTTAGGTGATAGCAAAGACGATAAATTGGTCGGTTGAATAAAACAAATTTTTTGACATCATATCATTTTATGGCAGTTTTTAACCCGCGCGACACCCTGCGTAACAATTTCTAAACTGAACCTTCGGACACATCTTTTTATGTCAACGTTTGGACAAGCCTTAAAATGCAACTGTCTAGACTTCTGTATGTCTAATGACTGTCGGAGAAAAAAACTCTACGCCGCTGTCAGACTAAGTCACTGTGTCTTTCCCTTGCACGTCTGCTTTCCCGAAAATGTATTTTTGTACACAACCAACTTGACAGTTAAGCATGTAAAACTTCGAAGTTACTAATACACGTCGATTTGATGTGCAAACCACACTGATGACCAGTTATTTATTAGTTCTGAAACTGGAAAACATTCTGCATGTCACCTCGAGAATGCCCTGAGAATCTGACTGCGACCTTTGTTGATACGTTAGGTAGTTGAGTACAGATTAATGTATCAAAACTTGCACTGATTCACGCGATTGAACTATCATGGTCTTGGTAGCTCACTAACGTTTTCGGCCGAGAGGGCGAAAGTTTTAGGCCCAAGGGAACATAAGAAGTACATTGCATGCTTTCTGGGAATTTGAAAGGAAAGCCGGTTTCCTTAGCTACCATGCAAAATCCAGCTTTGACTATTAAATTATGGATGTACAAAATTGTGTACATCCATGGACTAATGTTCCAGTCCTATTTCCAAGAATAACTTTCGAGCTGCGTAGCTAGTAATGTTGAGGTCAAGATATCCGAATCATTCGCGTTCGAAATGTTTCTTCATTTGTAGACAGAATACTCAACTCTTCTCGTTTTTGTTTTAATTTAGCGCACGGGTTCAATTGAAAATTCAAAGGAAAACACCGCGGTGTATAAAATCTGCAGGCACGGTCGCAGTCACCAACCGACAACCCCACTTGTATTGTAGAACACACAACCGAACGGTACATGCGATATATCGCTCAAAAACTTCCATCGTTTGTAAAACATGTCTTGTTCTGTTCAGTGAAAAAAAGACTGATACAAGAGTGCCTAATATATTGCAAGGACCATGGACCTCTTTCTTAGCTCTTTTCAAGGATGTAGTTGATAAACTGAACAAGTTGAAGGCGAACGTCAAGTTAATAATAGACAGTCGGCTGTCTATGAGTTAATAACGCCTTTTCCGTTCTTGATCTTGACTTACAAGGAAATTTTCAGTATGAAGTCTGGTTAAGTTTAATGCGGTGTCAACGTCATTTCTGCCGGGCCAGCCGTCTCTGACACGTTAGAAAGGTGCGTTAACATACACCACGTATTCATTGGAGGTCCTTCTTTCAGGCCTGTTCATTTACAAATGAATGTTTATGAATACATGAATATAAAGTGTCCACTAGTTTTACGGATCACCTCTGGACACGGCTTTTGAGAGTTTCTCCCCTTTATTGTGTTAAACCTTACCAGTGCGTTCGTTGTTACTTTGTAATCGGTTGATAATCTGGTGACAGCGTCCACAGATGAGTAATTTACCCTTTTGCTTACTTTGGCGAATTAGGAAATCAAACTCGTCAGATAATAAATGCAACACAGTGATGAAACTTCAGAGCATGGAGCTCCGTTTTAGTTCCACGGCAAAGGAGAAAAAGAAATCGTTACAAAAACTAGTGCTAACATAAGACAAAGAAACCAACGCTGCAAAGAAAGGTCGGTGGTATAAATCTTTATCGGGAATACATATCACAGTCAAACATATAAAATAAAATAAACCAAAGCAAGAGAACCCTGTGCTGATACCCCTGCCCCCACCCAAACCCTTTGAGACGGAATTTTGTGCTTTCAACTATGGTTATACACCTGAGATTGCATTAGCCAAGAAAAACAAGATGCTCTGCTGAAAAACAGTGGAGGAAGTCAAACTCCAAATTAACTGATGGATCTCTAGTAAATCTATAACAAAAATGTCAACACACTGACTCGTAACACTAGCGCTACCTACTGTAAGGATTTCACGGAAAATAGTTCATATGAAAAAGTGTCTTCTTAAAATAGTGTCATCAATTTCATCGTCACCAAGAGCCTAATCAAATGTAACTATCCGTATTGTAAGCATATTTGCTAAAATGTAATTCGATATATTTTGACAGTCAATATCGGCGTCGTCTCTAAAGTGATATTGTTAATAGGTACTTTTATATTCAAGCTTCTCAGAACTTTCTACAGAATGACTTATCGGGCAAATATCGGCATTCACGAAGGGTTTATGAAAACACCACCCGCTTGATGGTCATTTTTGGAATAAATCAAAGTGTCACTTAAACGGTAGATATCGACAGTTTAGGGACTAATAAATTGAGAAAAGACCTTTCGGTTCTCTTCGTTCATTACTATGTGTGAAAAGAAAATGATATGCATTAACCAGAGAATCCTCGTTCAGCCCACAGAAATAAAATGCATCTATGGACTTGTCCAATTTTCGTTTTTTAAAGAAGAACAGCAAAATCAGATACTGCTAAAATAATTCAAAATTTCATCTTTTCTAGATCTGTTGTTATACTTGCGTTTTGTACAGACAATTCTTAAAGAAAATTATATAGAATGGTTTCAGGGGATTTCATGATTGCATATTTTGTTTAGTCAAGCATTTTGATGTTTAAGCAATACAGGTAAGTCAAAGTTCATTCAAAATAGAGGCAGAGTACAATAATTACCCACAATTCTCTTCGATTTGTATTATTTAAGGTTATTTTTCTCATGTAACATTTTCAGTTCTGCATATAGCAATAGTGTTCAGCGTCAGAAGTATTTTTAGATATTCTGTGAAAGTGTCCAAATAACAATTCAAAAACCATAGAAGTCTCATTCTGTAGAAGGTACTACAAATGCAATACTTTTAGGCAGCAAGTCATGACAAACTGAAGGGGTCATTCTCTTCTTTTGTCATTTTCATTCGAAAAACTTCAATATCCTTTTGTTTCATGAAACAAGTTCAACTAGTCTCCCTACTTTCCATCGCAATATTTTGTATGGCTGTAGACAACCAAAAAAAACTACAAGAATGCGTACTCCTCTCTCAATCATGTATATTTTTCTAAATCATGTAAAATGAGAATTGATAAGAATTGTGTACTTGAAGGTACTTTTTCAGAAGTTTTACAACAAATCTATAATTTTTTCTCCCTATGGTAGATATCGAAGACTTCACTGAGAATCTCCGAGGAAATAATGAGCTATGGGAAATCTACAGACAGAGAACATCCTAAATTGCTGAAATGCGGAATATGGATACTGTACGGAACAAACAGACGGACACAATGCAATATACTTTTAGTTTCAGGGGTGAGCTGTTTGCCCCGACAGTCCACTGCTACAAGAGGATTGATTGTCATTCTTGGACGTGTGCATGCTCTGTAGTGACCTCTCATGTTTTCAAATCATTAAGATTTTTTTGTTTATTTCGAAAATTAGATCAACCGTATTTGAATAATAAATTATGTTTGTCCATCTTTGGATGTACGCCTTTGAACATCTGGCCGAAAAATTTACTTTATGCAAACTACATCAAATAAAAACGCCTTTCAAAGCTATTTAGCATAATCAAAACAAGATGTGAACTGAATTTGTACACGTGTTTCACAACAGGTTCATTAATAGTATTGCACTTTACAGAAAACTCTGATATCTGTTCTATCACTATATGTAGCAGGTGTCATCAACTTTCGCACACTACTCTCAGAGTAAAATCACTAATTACAAAACTTTATTCAATATGCAAATAGCTTTTTATTATTTTGACACCGTTCAATGCTTCTTAGTATAATTAGACATCAGATCAACATCTGTAGCACATTTCATTCAATTTAATACTGTAATTTTAGAGTGATATCACTAATTACAAAGCTCATTAAATATGCAAATGAACCTTTATTAATTTGACACTGTTCAATGTTTCATTGCACAATTAGATATTTGTCAGATTATTGTAGCAGTTTCGTCATATTTGGTGCCGTAATTTCGGAGTTATATACCTAATTAAAAAGTTGATTAAATATGTAAATGAACCCTGAATTACCTCCACATAACTAAATGTTTTACAACACAGTCAGATATATGTCGGATCAGTATCTGCATCAAATTTTATCAAATTTGGTGTAGTTATTTTAGATATGCAAATAAGCTATGTATTAACTTGACACTGCCCAATACGTCTAAGTTCGATTAGATATTTATCAGATGAATATCTGTAGCTTGTTTCACCAAATTGGTTGCCGTAATTTAAGAGTTATACACCTAATTACAAAGTCCAATAAATATGCAAATGGACCCTTAATAAACTTAACACAACTAAATGCTTTACACCACATCTGTTGGATCAGTATCTGCAGCAGATATCTTTGGTGCAGTTATATCAGAGTTACGTGACTAATTAAAAAACTTCACAAAATATGCAAATGGTCTATTTATTAACCTGACACTGCCAAATGCTTCTTATTACTATAAGATATATTTTAGATCAAGATTTGTCGCATCTATCATCAATTTTTGGTGCATGAATTTTAGTGTTATGTCACTAATTACATAAATTTATTAGATATTCAAATGAGCAGATAATTGACATAAAACTCACAGTATCATCATAATGTTTTGAGATCTGTGAAAAGTTTCATGAAATTTTGTGCAGTATTTCTTTATATATGTCGCCACTGTCATTACTTTCTCCATAGGGAAACCATTATATGAAAATATAATATTGCATAACGTCATTAATATGCAAGCCATACTCACCAAAATCTAATCAGTTATGCAAGTAGCATATGGTACCAGTCTGCTAAATCTGACTTGAATATGTTCAGGCGTTTTTGAGTTACTGTGTGAACAGACAGGCAGACAGACACACATACAGACACACCCACACACGGACAGACGATAGACAGTAGAGGGGGAACCACTCTACTGTCTATGGACAGACAGACAGATATCGCTATGATATTAAATCACGCGGTGAGTACGTAAGCTAATCAAGACCCTTCTTCCTTCAGTGCAACATATTAGGATTTCCATACAAACTGGCCGAGTTCACTGGGTGCCGTATCAAACACGCATTAGGGAAAGACTGCATTCACTTGCGGGGTAGCTGAAACCCGGCTCCTTGCCTGACCAACTCGGCTGTCAAACAGAAGACTTTTACTCCCCCCAATGTTCCATTGTTATGTTTATCTTATCCAGCTGGTGCCATTGTAGGAAAGGTAGGTCTGTGAAATTGATCCCCTGATAACAAAGTAGGGAAGTAGGGTATTTCGAAGTTAATGGAGCTTTCCCGTAATGGGCTACATATTATGTAAATATAGGGATGTGACTGTCGGAATTTTAAACAATATTTCGAGCTGGTCAGGCGATAACTCCACATGATCAATGAAGGCTGATTCGCCTATGACGATCGATAGATCTTGCCTTATTATCGTGTTCTAACTGTGAAATTGAAGCATGCCAATGTCGATTTCATTGATATTTATGAAAAAGGCAATCCTATCAGTTTTTAACTTGTTTGGAATAATTTCCAATTGTTGCCGTGGAAACAAGTGACACAGAGGTGGGCATTACAATTGATTTTCTCAAGCCTAGACACTCACTGCATGAAAACCCAATAATTCAGATAAATTCACATTAATGAGTTGCCTGTATTATAGTATAATACACGTGAATTCACATGAATCCACATGAATACACGCGTGCTGAATACAAAAAATGGATTCTTGACTGTATTCATCTGTATATGCACTCTTCAGCTAAAATACAGGAAATAATCCATGTTAATACAGTAAGTATTATAGGGTTTTTATGCAGTGACTCTGATTGGGATTTTTTGAGCAATCAAAAGTTTTCTTTTTGAAGTGTTAGAACAACTGATATTTCTAGCCACTAAACGAATGCCATAGATACGTGTTATATAAACGGTGAGATTAATATTGTTTATTTAGGCCATTCATACCCGTTTGTGATTTCATTGTGGCAATTTCAGCCTTTTCAATGGTATTTGGCAAAAACTGATACTTTCAACCCAAAATGGCTGCAACGGATACAAAAGCCATAAAAAACAGACATTATGTTGTTCGTTTCGACACAAAGCACTCGTATGCTAAAATTGTTGAGGAAATTCGATAAAGAGTAATCCACAAATATCTATTAGATAAAGAGAAAACTTACCTAGACTAATGATATTACAGACATTTCCACTGATGCTTTAAAATAATTGAAACAATCCTTTTCTTGCTCTCATTTATCAATACGTAGTAAGTGATGAATAGATGCTTACCCGTTCCAGACCAATCCAATAACTAGCATTCGTAGATGGTCTCAGATGATTTATTCTGTCAGATTTTTCCTTTGTCCCAATAACTACCAGGCGTGCTCCAAATCTTTCACAATACCATTTTGCCTCCAGCTGAGTTTGAGATTTATTGTGGAACTCATAACACATTTGCTTTGATATATCAATTAACCAGCCATCTGGACAACCTGAAACATAACAATATTGGTTTTCACAATGTACTACACACTTTTTATATAATGTGCAAATAATGATGAGCTGTGCCATGACAGCTAAAGGTGGTGCAGACACGGATCTCATTAGGGACTGGACGTAAATTAGCAGGGGCGGTGGCTGGGGGATTTTTTCACAAGACAGTGGCAAAAAAAATCATGACCCTCTAAAAATTTGGTCCAAAAATCTATGACCTTCACCCAAAGTAAGGCTGAGAAATTTGTGGCCCTCCCCAAGTTTCAAAAAATAGAATGTTACAAATTGATCGAATCTTCGACGTTCAATATAGATGGACAACAGCGAAGGATGCCTGCACATTTTTATTTGCTTCTGCTCGTGACAAAAACAAGTCTAGATTTCGATGTCAGCCTTACCCAAGAATGCTTTCAAAGACTCGGTGTCAGTAACATTTGACCAGCAAGGGTGAAGTTAATCTTGTAGACAAAAATCTGGATAATTCTATGCGGCAGATTTTTCAGTACTTTTAATAAAAGGGAAACCCCTGATGTCTCTGCCTACTCAATATCCATTGCAATTCGTTGTGATAATGGTTTAATATGCTGTTTAACTTTTGCACTGCTTAAACTTTGTAAACCAATCACCAGATAAAGGAGTACTGTATTATTGTTTTCAGTCTGGTATGAGTGGATTGTTCTGGGGAATACTATAGGATGAACTTTATGATTAAATTAATTCATTGTTTAACTTTCTTCTGCACTAGTTTGATGAAATGCTCAATTTCCCATTTTGTCAGCACACTTGTAAATGTGGAACAAACCGCACAAAACAGTTTAAAAACTTCACTGGACACAAATAATGGCACCCTTCTCATGTGTCATCAGGCTATGGTGACAAACTTAATTGATACTGAGCATATCGTGCTAAAATACTTAGAGGTTATTACCCAATATCGCCTGTTCCTGTGTCGTATCAGCATGAGTGTCATTTGTGCTGCGTCAGACACGAGACGAAGTCGAGTGTCTGACGCAGCACAAATGACACGAATGCTGATACGACACAAGAAACAGACGATGTTGGGTAATAACCGATTTTTCATATACCCAAGCCCATAATTTTAGGGAATTTTTACTAATAGAACGAAAAACCTTTAATTTTGAGGCTTTACTTTATTACGCCCTGCGCATAAATATCAGAATGTTTATGTGAACAGGCTTCATTCATAAAGTATACGACGAAGATGTCGACATCACGCGCGACATCGCTGCAAGTCGTCATATCTCAATGAAACCCAAGAAGAAAGACACCGGGGGAAAAAAACATCATACAGAAGGAACATTTTAAGGTGCAATATGCTATTACAACTGTAACCGATCAAAAACTGCTCAGCTTTAAATCTATCCTAATTTCGATCGTCGTACGGCACGGAGCTCGCGCGGAGAGGGGACGCCATTTTGTTAGTTTACCTTTAGAGTTGCCATGTCAACAGTCGTCGCGCGCGCGACATCGCTGTCATGCCACGCGCTCACTACCTATTCGGTGGAGACCGTGCACAGTGCCGGCGCCGTGCGAACGGCAGAATGTTTGCTAGAACTTGACCAAAAAATACCATGGGAAAACATTTCAAGACTCAACGTGATATTTCCGTATTTTGCAACCAGAAATACCCGTGTTCCTCGAAGCCCTTCAAGTTTTTACGTCGGCGACATCGCTTCGCAGGCGGGGAGTGGCAGCCATTTTGTTGTTTACGTTGTTTACCAACAAACTGCTAATGTAGTTCGGGAAAACTCTAAAACTGATGACGTTCATCGTGCATATCTCGACGTTTACCGTGAAATATCACGGCTGATATTTTACGTTGAACGTCACTAGGATTTAGCAATATGGGCATGGGTATATGATAAAGCAACAAATACTGAAAAATTCTGAAAAAAACTATTCAGCTCCTTTCCTCTTTTACAGCTTAAAATTTGTTTAACTTCTGTGCCAGGTCTTTTGCAGTCCCTTTAACAAACTTGAGGTACAATGCACATTTGTTTCAGCAAATTATAACTCAGACAATTGCCAGGTTAGAGTTGTGACAACAAGTCTGAACACACATTCAGAGTACTGTAGTGTTTGGGCCTGATATCCTTGTTCAATCATACCTGTACGTTTATTGTACCATTTATGCATACATTTTTTATAGTAAAATGAAACGATTTTTTCCTGATAAACTTCTGAAATCTTATGAATTTATATAACTCTGACCTTCAAATTAAAAACCATAAAACCAACAACATCTTTTCCATACACCATTGTTTCAAATTACGGTAACTGACAGGCAAAAATAACAAAACAGCAAACATGGAATTTAGCCATTTCCATTGGCCATTAAAGGGACAAAGTTACTTATTTTTGACATAATTTTGGTCATTTTAATGTCTGTTGAATCTATTCTTCTCTGCTGCTCACAGACATGGGCTCAATTGCAATCTCTGGTTGTCACAGCTCAAGCACGTGCATGCATGGATATAACATAGATTATTTATAATTAATTTAATTTAAGGTATGTACCAAAATTGTAACATAGTTAATTTCACATGTTAATGGGTCTTATAAAAGGTGAGATTTGAATTGCAATAACCAGCGATTGAGCATATTTCAGTGAGAAGAACAACATAAATGTTCTATCAAAATAAAATTTACATGGCAAATAATGTCAAAAATGAGCAAATGTGTCCCTTTGACCCGGTACATATCTAGTACGGATTCTTTTAATTCAAGTACCAAGCAGCATAACAATCGAAATTGAAATGGGCACTGTTGGAGTATTGAAATGCTTGCAATAAATATTTTATATAATTGATGCATTGACAAGATAGTACAGTAAAATGTTGACAAAATAGCTTTGACCAAAGTATCATAATATGAGCCATTTCTGAACAGGATGCAAGATTTCACAACCATGTGAACCCAAAAATATTTCCAATTTGAATTTGCAGTCTTCTGCTGAGTGGAATCATGTACGTTGTACACCAAGGAAGTATACACCAACCACAGCATCATGTGAAAATAGTTGACTTGGTACTAGATAACCGCTAAACAGGATCTGCTGTCTGCTTGTTTCAAGCTATTATAAAACTTTCTTTTGGGCTTATTTCACATCATACCAGACCTACAAGCTTAAGTACGTACATTTTATTTAAACAAAATGGCAGTTACCGTAACGTCATTTTAAGTCAGAGATTGGTCATATTAGTCAAATTTCACTCAATTATTTCTGTCCGTTCTTCCTCACTGTCAAAATTGATAGAGGTCTAAGTATTGAAGGTACTTAATTTAATGATGATTTTCATAAATATGTTTCCCTTACAACTTGACTACATTGTCACTACACCAAAGTGTGAGCATCATTCTCAAAAACCACACATTCAACTCAACTCAACTGGTGCCTTGTTTCTTTGCATTTCGAACATATATGTATCACAGAAAGCAACCTAGGTTATAGGGGACAGACTGATCCTGATTTGACATATAGAAGTGGCAAACACTATTTCAATCTAGTCTTCATATTCTGAAATGACATTGGGTAGGGTATATTGCTCTTTAGTACATAATGTTACATCAAGATTCTCAGAAAAGAGATTTCAACATATTTATTCAAGTTCCATCTGAATATGTGATCAACATGGCTAATTCAAGAATTTTCAATTTTACTTGGTTTTTCAGATTGGATATTATCTTTGGAATGGATGTTGCATATTTTTTTAGTTTGTGTTGTAAAATTATGTTATAAGATGCATGTACGACCTAAAGATTTTATTTGTCTAGTTTATGCATAGATTACACCAAAAAAGGTAATAATTTGTAAGAATTTAAAATTGTTTTCAATACTTTTGTTTATTCACAGTATAAATTACCCACATTATAATTAAATTTCAACAATGTTATATTCCCTGCCATCACACCACCAATGAACTCTATCCATTCAAAAGACAGTACCCACGTGGTAAAGACGATATAAACTTGAAAATGCCACAAGTAGCCATAGCAAACAGATGACTTTACCTAATAAGTATACTAAAATTACTTTTCTGGAATCAAAATTATTAATTATCACACCAAAATTTGCTCTTAACCTGCTCAGGCAGAGGTTGGTCAGATGGCCCAGACGGACACAGGGGAGGAGAAGCCTGTCATTCTCGAGAACACCTGCATCCTCGATGTCTCGATCCCTTTAGGCTCCATTCTCAGCAGTGCAGTGCTCCTCCGCATCTACAGTGTTGTTTCTTGACTGATAGCCGAGTTGCACAAGCTTGCTCTACCGTGCTCCCATGGTGCTGTACCATAGTTATTCCATAGTCATCCACCCATTGGAAGCAACTGGCTTATCGCCCAGCCATAGAGGTTGTTGGCGTCCAGGTAGAGGATGTAGCTCTTGGGCTTGGCCGGGTCGTATCCATCCACTGCAAGGTTGTTGGCCTTTGAGTATCTTTTCATCACCATCGAGATCCCTCCTCAGCAGCCCTTTTTGACAAACAGGTGCTGGTCGTAGTGAGTTAGCAGATGTAGCACAACCCCTGTCTTTTCAGAAGTGCATCCCAGGAGAGACCAGGGCTGGTGTAGTAGTGGGCCAGGTCAAGGCCATACTGGCGCAGGCTTGTCTTTTGGAAGCTCTGAACACGTCTGCCAGGAGGGGGACATCTTTGAAGTTGTAAAGGTCATGGTAGTTCCCAGGGTTATCTCTAAGTTTTATTTCAGGAGGCAGAAATAAAATAACAGGCGGCTGATGAAGAGCGAGGGAGCCAAGCGACCGAGCGGGGGGGGGTTTGGGAGGGGGGTATCCTCCCTCCCAAACGCTGGCGATTTTTGAGTGACTATATGTGATTGTGCTTATTTGGTGACACTTGAGCACCTGATTTTCTTTACAATTTATTACCAAAGATGTTGTTAAATTGTATGAAAAGTAGGGTTTTTAGCATCTGATTTCTCATTTTTTGTGTACCTTTATCAGTTATCATAACCGTCGATGGATGCTACAGCTAACACACAGCATCGTACGCAGGGCTAGCGAGAGAGTTGCCGACATCGACGGTTATTTACGAGAAGTGAATAAAAGACTGGCATTTTTGGAAGCGATCGAGTAGCTGAGGTAGGCAGTGATATGACTTGGGCCCAAGAACGCTGAATTTTGGCAGTAATTTGGCTTTTTACGTCAAGTCCCAAAATGGATTTTGAAGTCACCGATCACAATGTTGATGGCATCGGCTCGACATTATATACCCGGTACAATCAGCAAATACAAAAATTCGCTAGTTACATTTTAAGAACGCATGATTCACTTACGTTTACCTTTGTCTAATTTTTGTTTTTTCGTAAAGTACTGCTGAATATCGTTAGATTTCTTTTTGGCACTTCCGATCGCTTGCACTCGTCCTTCAGATGCCGCCATTGCGTTTGTTGTTTGAGAAAATTCATTTTGACCTCATGATCTATGACCCGCTCAGAACATGCTAGAGGGCGCGAAACAAAATCGGCCAATCACTGCAATGATTACGTCGTGGTGAGATCTTGTCCTATGTAAATTTCCATGCATTGGAAAGAGTGAGTAAGAACGCTTAATCTGATTGGGCGTAGTACGTAATGCATTTCTAGATTGTATGTGTTTATGGAAGTACGACGTACGAGTTTTATCGGGACATTTTGGCAAGTTTAACGTCGTTTTCTCTGTTATTCAGACATATGGGCAAGGCTCAGTGAAAATGCGACATATAGTACTTTACTAGTGTGACACCAGCCGGCAGGTCACGTGCTTTTTTGACTTGCCAGGCGGCTATTTTCGCCGGCTGCCGGCTTTTAGCTAGAACACTGAGTTCCCAGGGTGACACAGTCCAAGGTCTCACAAGACTATTTTGCATAGGTGTAGTAGCTCTCATTGATGCCTAAGCCAAAGAGTTTGCTGTAGAAAGTCTTTTTTCGCGGGAGCTTGGGCTCAGTGAAGAACTCCCAACCTTTATGGTGCAAGACGGCGTGTCCCTCTTTGCAGGGCTCATAATCACTACTATGCAGAAGGCCTCTGGGGGTTGGCCGCCATAAGGCTGCACTCACAAACACCTCTGGAAGGGGTAGAGATTTCAGGGGGAAAATTTGACATTGCAAAGAGTGCACTTGAAAATTTATTGAATATCAAATTCCTTTTCAAATACCTTCTGGCAGTTTCATTTCCCGCCATTTCCACTTTTGGCATGCTCTTTGGACACAATTTTTAGTGAATATTAAACAATTTCTTGATCTAAGCAGCCACCTTGAGGCAAAAGATTTAGGCTGTCATGATTTCTAATTACCTAACTACTCTGTTGTGCAAAACTGGCCTTTTTAATGACTAAAGTTTCAACTTAGCCTTTCAATAACAATCTGAGATAACTTATTTGATAACATTCTCCCATGACAATACATTGGATCAAAGTCAGTGTCAAACATTGAAGTCGCCGTATGTACATTTTTTTAATTTTTGAGAGCTTTGACAGAATACAAACTATTTAGAATGGTGCATTGTGTCATCAATAACAGATGGAAGCTTCAACTAAAACAACCTTTGAATAATAATTTGGGAGATCATAACCTGTGTCATATTTATAGTTTATTATGTCATAGCCTACAATGTATAGTAAATCAACATTTTCAGTATAATTCCAAATTCAAATTTCTTGCACACACATGCACTTGATAACCACCTTAATCTGATCGAGTACATACATTAATACTACAATCGATATTGTTTTGTGCCATCTCGGCATGAACAATCTAAGAAACGGACACTCCCCAGAAATGTTTATCGACAAAACGTCCAAGCTAGTTAATACAATAAAAAACTAATATGCCAAATACAGATTCTGTCTGAAGTACTACTCTGTCCTGCGGACACCAAATTTGAAGAGAAAATCAGAGAGATCAACAGCCTACTGCACATCCTAGCAGAGAACAACAAATGCATAATTATAGTTCAACATGGTGAACTGTCCAATTCTAGAAGACTATATGCTGAAGATGGGATACACATCAACCGATACGGTACTGCCAAACTGGTGGGTGATATCAAACAGTCAATACGTCAGCAGAATGAACCACAGCAAAGGGACTAGGAATCAACCAGCATTGTACCATCCAGACCACATATGGGAATTCCCGGTTCAACAATTACTGAGAGGGGACCCACTGGAACAAGGAGAACCGACGTGGAATGCAGGACATAACCCAAATTTACGTAGACAGAGACCAGTATCAGCACAGAGCTCACTATCAACAACGAAGATCCCGGTACGCCCTTAGAGACTTTAGAGAACGACAGATATCGAATAAGAGGGCCAATAATTTAGCTGATTCAGCTAATATATTTACTAAGACAATTGATTTTATAAAGTATATAAATTATTGAAACCATTGCAAATATCATCTCTACAACGTGTTTTGTGAGTCGCGAAACTCGCGTGATATTGTTGTCCTCAACGTCCAAATGTGTTTACTGAGTTCGGTGGAGTTTCTGGAGCGTTCATGTCGGAATGATGTGATGTGGTTTCTGTATCTTGTCTTGAAGTTGTTCTCTGTAAGCCCAACGTACGTTTCGGAGGTGTTGCTGTCTGAACGTGTGACTGTGGCTTGGTAGACGATGGAGGCTTGAAGGCAGTTACCGTCGAGTGGGCATGTGTCTTTTTGCCGGCAGTTTCATGTCTTGCTGTTAATGGTCTCAGTGGTATTGTTGTTGCTTTGAGGCCTCAAAATGCGTTTGTTGTGGCTGTCGATGATCTGCTTCGTGTTGTTCATGGTGCTGTAGCTCATCTTTATAGTGTTTCTGTTGAATATTTTTCTGAGCTTGTGATTTACCGGAAAACATTTGTCTACGAAGGAAAGGAATCTCTGTCCGATGTTGGTGCTTACATTTTTGCTTAATAAACAGAAATTTGCTAAAGTTTAACAGAAAAATTTATTATAATCCGCCATCCAGAATGTTCCACACTCAATAAAAGAAATGAACTTGTGTCATCATGCCGTCACAGAAACAAGACATTGTTATGCAAAAACTAGTAATTCCCGGTATATCCATCGAAGTAAATCAGTCCTCTCCGTAAACATGAATATTCATAGCAGCAGCAATAAATTGTTATGC
The DNA here is from genome assembly GCF_041260155.1 of Ptychodera flava. Lineage (NCBI taxonomy): Eukaryota > Metazoa > Hemichordata > Enteropneusta > Ptychoderidae > Ptychodera > Ptychodera flava. The sequence continues at coordinate 12,200,949 of NC_091929.1, forward strand.
AACAACTGTCAATCTCAACCAAAATTTCACCACCTGTGTAACCAGCGAGGTTTAGCTAATGTAGATTCACACCAGTCTAGTCTCTTAATGAGTGAGTTTCGCGACTCACGAAACAACGTTGTAGAGATGAAATTGTAAAAATCAATTCTCCAAATTCACACTAATTGAATCATAGAAATAGAGGGTCTGGCTCTGCCAACCGATTCAGCAAACATTTCTTTTCCTGAACTTATGAACTTCACTCATATGAACAATCGGAATTCACTTCTGCTACAATTTACCTCAAAATTTAAACGAAAATTTTCACAAAAAACCTTAATCTATATAAAGCGGCAATAGAACTTTGAGCAAAGTCACAGTATAACCAGTTTTGCTGCATTGACTCTCGCAATTCTAGAGAGCGTACTTTGAACACTTTATTATATTTTACTTACCTGCTTGTTAGGTTCCAATTCAAAGGAAAAGTAAATTATGTTCTTTTTTCCCTTTTTTCACTCTTTTGACTTTTTCTAATTTAATCTATCAGTGCACAGCAACTCATGAAAAACAGGACAAATAATAGATCCCATAATGATTCAAAGCCACAAACCTCATTCATTCAAATTTGGTAATCGGAATGTTGATGGTCTATATAACAAATTGTATGAAGATGAGTTTATTGACTACATATGCTTTCCCATGATGTTGTTTGTATTCAAGAAACATGGTTAAACGATAATTTTAAGGATATAATATTACCAAGTAAACTGGATCAGTTTGAAATCATACGAAAAGACCGAACCAAAAGGAATAAGTGCAACCGTAAGAGAGGTGGCGTTGCGATAGTTTCCAATAACAAACTAAGCCTTTTATTTCCATAGAAAAATCTAAATCTAAAAATTTTCTGTGGTGTAAAATTGACAAGAAAATTATAAATAAGCCAAACCCAAAGGATCTTTACATTGATGTATATATATCCCCCGGATAATTCCGTAATACACAAAAATAATATAGATCATTCGACCAACTTGAACTAGATATTTTATTTATCTCCTCAAAAGGAGATATAATACTGCTTGGTGACTTTAATGCCAGAATTGGTCAGCTTGATGTCATAATTGACGACAAAAACAACCAGTATATCCCTATCCAACCTAACTATACAAATGACAATTGTAATATTTATCAAAATGTAGTGTATACAAATTTGGTAAAAAATTGATAGAGCTATGCTAAAATTGTAATTTACTTATTCTAAATGGGCGTACCATAGGAGATTCTATGGGAAAGTATATCTACAACTCTCACAATGGAAACAGTACAATTGACTTCGGAATCACTTAATGAAGCAGTACAGTATTTCAAAGTTAATAACCTAACACACATGTCAGACCATTGTTCTATTTCCCTTGCTATTTCAGCCATGATAATAGAAAATAAAGCACCTGAGCCCCAACATGTTCTTAGTCCCCTCCCAACTAAATATCTTTGGAATGAACAAACCAAAGAGATTATGTTTCATGTTTCACAGGCAGAAATAAATAAATAAGTTTGTCGAAAATAAGTATAATGATGCAAATGGAGCAGCAGCAGAGTTTGATGCAATGTTGAACAGTATAACAGAAAAGTGTGTAAAAACAACCTCGTCTGCACCTAGAAAACGGAAAAAAGAAAGGTTTATAAAAGATGGTTCGATAAAGATTGTCTCCAACTCCGGAAAGAACTCCAAAACGTTATCAAAATACTTTAAAAATTCCCTCTGACCTATAATACGAGGAATAATACGAGGAAAATTCTTAACCTTGAAAAAACAGTATAACAAAAGTAGTAGACAGAAAAAGAAAGGACTTAAATTGGCCAAGATAAAAAAATTGGAATTTTCAAAAGATAAGCCTGCACAGTTTTTGAAAATACTTAGAAAGAAATGAATGACATCCCACCTTCCAGCCCAACTTCTGATACAATACACCCTAATGAATGGCTCCTCTATTTTAAAAATCTTCTCAATAACAAATACCCCATGACAGATATTGATAATAGTAGAGATACTTTAGATACTCAGGAACCAATCCCTAACCCATCTGAAAATATCTTTATTAATGATAAAATACAGGAAAGCGAAATAAGAAAAGCTTCAGCATTCTTAAAAATAACAAGGCCTCAGCAGAAGACGAATTATGTAATGGAATGTTTTAATGTGGAAGTTATTATTTGAAAAAAGCTATACAAAAATTATTTAATATTGTTTTGAATCTGGCAAAATACCACAGAAGTGGATTAATAGTACCAATATTTAAACCCGGGTCTAAAACAGACACTTCAAATTAAATAGACATTGCAATATCTAGCTGCCTTGGTAAATTGTTCACCAGTGTGTTGAATGCTACGCTAGTATCTTTTTTAAACATGAATAATCTAATGACTAACAAACAATTCGGTTTCGGAGGAAAGACTGTCGAACAACAGACAACTTGTTTATACTGAAAACAATTATCAACAAATATTTACATAGTAAACACACAAGGATGGTAAAGGTCCAAAATCAAATAAATTGTATGCCTCTTTCATTGATGTATGCCTGTTTCATTGATTTAAGGCAAGCCTTTGACAGTGTTTGGCATGAGGGTCTTTATCAAAAGCTAATCAATAATAATATTAGCGGTCACATGTTTACTATCATAACATATGTGTACAATAATTTAAATTCCGGGATAAAAACGCGTGAGGGATTAACAGAAACTTTTCAGTCTACCACAGGAGAAAAACAAGGATGTAAGTTAAGCCCAACCCTTTTTAATATTTTCAAAAATGATCTTCCAAATATTTTTGACAATGACAGCTCTGACTCTCCTACATTGCTTGATACAGTAGTTAGCTGTCTACTTTATGCGGATGATGTAGTAATTCTATCAAAATCAAAGACAGGCCTTCAAAATTGTTTAGACAAATTATCAATATATACCCAAAAGCGGAAATTACATGTCAATACAGACAAGTACAAAGTGATGATTTTTATAAGAAAAATCGGCTACTACATAACAATATATTCCTTTGGAGGGAAGGGAACTAAATGTTGTGATTCAGAATCAGTATAATTACCTAGGAGTCACGATAACACTAAATGGTAAATTCAAAACAGGCATAAATGTATTAAAGAAAAAGGTATGAATGCTCTCTTTGCCCTGAAGGGAAAAATAGGCCCGGGTTTCAAATTAAGCATTCCCCTACAACTCAGTTTATTCTAAAAATTGATCAGACCGATTCTTACAAATGGTAGTAATATATGGCTGATGAAAGTAAATACAATGTGTCTATTGAAGATGTGCACATAAGTTTTTGCCTGTTTATTTTAAGATTCCAAGGCATAACCCTGAGATGGCAATATACAGTGAACTAGGGAGATACCCAATTGAAACTTTTTAACAAACTCAACTGATCGAATATTATAATAGAGTGCTAAATAGCCAAAATCCATTGATAAAAGAAGCCGTCATAGTGAATAAAAATAACAAAAGCAAATGGTACATTAAATTGAGTCACTCTTAAAGGGCCATTATTTGTAACTTTTGACCATTTTAACCCCGGAAAATTCCATGTTGGAGGCTCGTATTTGTTGCAAAATGTCGTTTTACGAAGAAACAAACATGATTAGTGATGTTTTAGCCACATAAAACTGCTAATTTTTGTCCAAACGTGTTGCCCTTCCGAGCTCGTTTGTTGACGTCTGGCATGCTCAGCGTGCCGGGAAGAACGCAGATATGGTGACGCCGCAATCACGCGAGATGTACAAGTTCACCTTTATTGCGGGATCAAAACAACATTGCGTCGTGGATTGCCAGACATCTGGCTACACAACGTGTTCGGACAATGGACTACGACGTAATACCGGGCATACGTAATGAATATTTATTTTTAAATTGCTGTAAATGGCTGGCACAGGTGCAGAAGAATGCCTACGTTGGAATCCGCGTGTCAACAGAGTTTGTATTTCTGTCCGGACAAAATTGAAATATTCGTTGTAAAATCACATGTAATTTAGTTGTCGGGCACGTAATGTTTCCGAATAATATGCGATTCTCTATTATTTGACAGACTCTTCAACATGAGCCAGTGATCATTTCAATCAAAACTAACGGAAAAATCGGCAGAAGATATAGGTAATGGAACTTTAACTAAAACGGAAGAATCACAAATATTAAATATCTGTACAGATAGTAAATTAAAAACAAGTTGTGTAATAACTGTAAGTCCAAATGGAAAGGAGATATATTTTGTGACACAAAAAAATAAAAAAAGGGAAATGGAAACAAGTTAAGAACATATAGAATATTCAGAAGGATATAGCACTTGAAAAATACCTTATAGAAATAAAAACCCACAGCTGAGAGACACATTAACAAAATTCAGGCTCAGTAGCCATAAACTCCACATAGAAACTGGAAGACAATCTAAAACCCCCATCAACAAAGAATTTGCAAAAGATGTACACATAATCGTATTGAAGATGAGATTCATTTCTTATTTATTTGTGAATACTATAAACCAGAACGAGAGACATTATACAATGCTATTCTATCAGTACACCCAACATTCCAATCATTATCACATAACAGTCAACTAGAATTCATGATGAATAACAAGAAATTATACATTCCCATTGCAATGTACATTAACAAGTGTCTACTTCTGAGAGATCAATAACAAACAACAACAATGAAAACAAATATTCTTTCCAGTTTGTGTTCCATTTATGTATGTACCTTTATTTATTTATTTATTTCTGATTTTGTCTTTTTTGGCTACTTATTGTATTGCTTCTATGTATGACGATGTTTACCCTTTCCTTAGGTAAAGTGTGCCAATAAAGCAGATTAAAATATATCCATAAGCAAGCGTACATAAACACACAGATTTTCCGAGTTTTGTATTGTAAACAAGATATTATTATATAATGGTACCATGCACCATTCTGTTTGGACGAGAGCTCATTCAAATATGCTAAAATACCGTGTTTGCACTGATAGCAGTGGTAAAACAGGCGCCTAAACTAGCATTTTCGAACATTACCCTGTCGTACCTTTGAACGTACCTATCTAAACTTAATCCGAAAATGTTCTGTGCTATTTCACCAAAGCCACGCTTAACGACATTAAACAGCAGATATGCCTTTTTATGGTCGACGACTACTGTGCAGCTCATCAAATAACAATATCCATCTGCCTTTACACGAATTGCGAACAGTAATTTTACGGGGTCGTATTGCACAAATTATGTGTAATTTAAATGTAATAAATATATTTTTCTCATATTCCGTAACGGAAACACAGAACAACAATTCGAAATACTGTGAATTCTAACCAGTTACAGATGTTATTGTCTCTTAAAGCCATCGCTTGCGATCCCTGGGTCCGGGAGTGGCAATGAATAATGAAGGCAAACCCATGTTGACTTCGTGTTTAATCCATTATCGGCTTAGATAAGAACCACTTCAACGGAAATCCTAATCAAGACAGTTTTGTTTGAATAAAATACTATAAGCTAACATAACAGACGATGTTACAAAAACGGTAGTTAGTTTTTGCTGTCATATTCCTTACGCTCAGTATTCATGTACGATACCGAGTGAACCAAGAAAAACCGAGTACATAGCTCTGCGTACGATGCTGAGTGTTCCCGGCGTTATACGGCCTCCCACCACAGTCCTACTGACTGCATGCCACAGACAAAGCCGGCCACCGCGGTCCCAATTTGGACCGCGCATGAAACACTACTTTCGGTCGAAATCAACTCAATTCCGATCTATGCCTACCTGACTCACTCAACCGCTCACAGACTGGAAAAAAAAATTGCTCTCGTGATGTCCCAAACGCTTAGTTTGCCGGCGATGCACGGCCATGGGCCCAGTAGCCGGCCATAACTACTGTGTGGAAGGGAATTCAGCACATTTGGTTCCGGTCACTCGTCCTGTCAAGATCGATCTCACCGCAGTGCGTGAATATGCTATTGAAAGCGATCACAAAGGGAGGTGGAAATCGTTCAGCGCGATGTGCTGTCATTCAATATTCATTGAAAAATCCACGTTACTTAGGTAAAAAGTATTAATATACGGAATAAATGTGAGGTACTGCTTCGTGTTTCACAGATCCACATGGTCGATATTGTTGAGTTCAATGAACGCGTACTTCCGGGCTCAGGCTAGCTCTGCGTTACAGGGCTGAGTGTTACCGGCGTTATACAGCCTCCGGCCGTATAGCACCGGCAACACACAGCCCTGTCACCTAGAGCTAGGTTGAACGCTTACGCGATCGATGGTCCGAAACCATTCCAAGACTAATGCTTACACTGTAATATTGTCCCACAAACCATAAAAGCAACAACAATATGTCGAAATTCTTCGTTACTGCTCCTGCGTATCGTAAGGAGGAAACAAATTCTTCCCTAGCATAAGGCCATGGCATAGAATATGTACATGAATTTAATTACAGTACCCAACAGTAACCCAGAAAGCGAGGCCACGTTTTTACAATATTCATATTTTTGGGACAATAATATGTAAGCGGAACAAGTTATACAATTGTCAACTGAACATAAGACGAAAGGTGACGTTGTCGTAAAACGACTCGAAACTAAAACGCTGAGGATCAAAACGTGAGACAAAATAGCGATACAAAACGGGGGTGGGGTGGGGTGGTCACAAGTGTAAATCATAAGTCATTTTTACATTCCGTATCTGGTATGTAAGATAGGTGCATTCAGCGATTGAAAACATAGTAGATTTAATAAATATGAAAGACACATTGAAATTGATAAAGTGAAAGCAACACGTATTTTTAGTATTATTAGATATTAAAAACAACTTTTGTCAATTGCTTCAAATATATATCGTACCGAATACAATTGCCATTAATAATTACGTTTTTCTGTATGTTGATAATGTTAGGATTTTGTCAACAGTTTGGGGTAAATGTAAATGATATTTTTTTAGGTTCACGTGGTTCCTCACAAAAACCTTCGCCCAGCTTATTGGTCGATAACCAAGCTAAGCGTCATTGACACTTATCTATTTGCATATTTAGTGACGCATCAAATGATCTCGTGACAGTAATTTTCACATCATTACAGTTTGCGAACAGACATGAGTAGGCAATTCTCTCTCTCTCTGAATCACGAGCAAGAGGCTGTCATACGTGGCATTATAACCCATTTTGGATGGGAGATCGATCTGGAAGAAACGCGTGGACATCGAAGAGAAGCGGAGGTAGATTCTACGCCCGGGATTCTACGCCGCACGAAAACCGCCGACTGTCCACCGATATGCTACCTCCATGCATATACAGAGAGATCAGAATGCAGAAGAATGTCGGCACTGCTTTTGTCAGCCCTGTGTAACAACAGTACGGCAGAAGTGGTTGGGAACTGGACAGCAGGCTTGCGACCTGAACGCTGGCATCAGAAGAAATTTGTACAGAAAATACTGGACTCTTCTGTGCAGGAGAGGTACCTGGATAGATGCCAGGTACATTGATCGCAAGGCACGTCTGATGCGGGCCGAAGGGGCTGTTGTCACAAAGAGGGAAATTATGCCCGATTGTGTTTTGCAGCTCATACGGTCCCTGTACCCAAATCCTCCGAATCGCTCGTACATGGGTCACCATTGGCAGTAAGTCATGTCTTTGACATAAACCAAACGGCCCTTTTGAGGGCCACCACATCTTCCAAAAAGAGAACTACCGTAAATACTACACTGGCTTTTGCCGTACACACATACCTAAAATATGCGCATTGTCACAAGCAAAGTCTTATGAAATATCGAATGAAAAACTTCTTAGCTAAACTGCGGCAGTATGTCTTCGGCCGATTTCGGGGTTTTATTGATTGAATGCATTTATTTTGGGATTTTTTTCATTGTGTATTTCGTAAGTGATCCGGTGTACACAGCAAATGTTTGATCGTTAGCACGTTCTGCGCGTCAGTTCGTGATTGACAGCAGTTTGAAATGATCAACGGCTGTGTTGTCGACGCCACTGACCGTGTACGGAAAGAGATTTTCATGAATAAGCCGCTTGAAACTGTAAAACAGACAGTATTGGCTCACAACCTTATGTCTAAAGTATTCATAAAAGGTACTATGGTGGCACAGCGCTATATTTATCTCCGTGGATAAGCTTTTTGCCAGTTTTCTTGAGCAGTTGCTCGCGTTGCTTCCATGTGTCAGTCATTCGAAACATGAACCCACTGAAGTTAAGCTGCCTTTTATACCAAAGTAATGGCTTTAACAAAATTTAAACATCAAAAATAAGGATTTTAATGCGTGTGGGACGGCTGTGGTGTTGACTCAATCACTTAATCCATGGTACGGACAGCGGATTAGCAAGTTGGCATGTTTTCGGAGCAATTACAGTGGAGCATACACAAGTTGGAGAGGAGATAAGGACTTTTCGGTAATAATAAAGCAGTCAGACGGTGTAGAGTTGAACTCTTTATTTGAAATATCACAGTCAAATTAATAAAATCAAATAAGGTAAACCGTTGCACAAAAACACCTTCCTCCCCACCCGAGGGGACTTTCCCTGTACCCTGTGATCTGATTGGTTTTTTACTATTCAAACGATGTTTAGAGGTCATATCTAAGTGGTCCCTTAAAAAGATTAAGGGACACATCAGGGTGGTCCCCGAAAGTTTCAAGGACTCATGTGGGTGGTCCCTCAAAGTTTCAAGGTCACATTAGGATAGTCCTTGAAAGATTCAGGGACACCTCAGGTTGGTCCCTGAAAGTTTCAAGGACTCATCCGGGTGGTCCCTGAATGTTTCAAGGACTCATCCGGGTGGTCCTTGAAAGTTTCAAGGTCACATCAGAGTGGTCTCTAAAAGATCCAGGGACATATCAGGGTGGTCCCTGAATGCTTCAAGGACTCGTCTTGGCGGTCTTTGAAAGTTTCACGGTCACATTAGGATAGTTCTTAAATGATTCAGGGACACCTCAATTGGTCCCTGAAAGATTCAAGGACTCATAGACTTAGTCATGTTCACGCTACGATTACAGTTGCTGACATCATTGTCGAGATCGGGAACAGCACTGTCACTCCACAAAGGACCTTGGTAACACACATCAAATTCATCGGCGATATCCAGTATTCCGTTGCTTTCCATGTAGTCCTGTCATTAAATAATTGGGGTAATGGACGTCCTACATTCAGAATCGGTAACCTTTCCCGACGAAGGAATAAGTGCAGTGGACAAAATTCATTTGAACGTCGCGTCGTTTACACAATCGACTTGAAACAATGCAGAGTCTCACAACAATGTGACCCGTGACCTTTATTATGTTAATTAGCGAGGACCATATTATTTGGTGTACGATTCGGTGTCTCGCTTAAGGGAGCGTTCAGTTTTTACGGCCTGGGGGGGGCCGGCAAAATCTTGTCGCCGGTGTTCAAAAAAATATAGACCCCCCCTGCATTTTTTGTGAAAAAACGATGACCCCCCCTTTGTCAGACGAAAAAAATTGATGACCCCCCCCCCTGAAAAATAACCAAAACCCATATGTCAAATTTACCCGCATGGTTTGGATTTGAACTCCGGTACGCGGCGCACTTTATTCGATGCCAGTGCACAAACTTCTCAGCCACATCCATTGAAACGTCTGTTAATTAGGACGACTGAAAGGCAATTTTAACTTCATTTCCATACACAACTCATGTCCATGGACATTGTATAAAGTAAACTTTATTGGAGTGGTTCGCCAAAGGCAGCCCTTCGGTTAAGAGGGTCATGGGCCAATACGTAAAGTCAACTTTATTCTAGTGGGCCACCAAAGGTGGCACGTCGGTAAAGAGGGTCGATCATAGCTATTGCATAAAGTAGACTTTACTGGACAGGGCCGCTGAAGGCACGCGGCCATTACCATTATTCAGTGCGTGATCCCAGGGATCCCTCAAACATGTTTCTAATACAAGCCGCGGCTTCAATTGGGAATTTTACGGTAAGATTGCCGTGGGGTATTACATAAAGTCAATTTATTGTAGTGGGCCGCCGCAGGCGGCCCGCAGGTAAAAGAGGGTCAATCATGGCCATTGCATGAAGTAAACCTGATTGGAGTGGGCCGCCAAAGGCGTCTGCCCGTTAAGAGGGTCATGGATAATACATAATGTATATTTATTGTAGTGGGCCGCCGAAGGCGGCCCGCCGGTAAAGAGGGTCAATCATGGCCATTGCATGAAGTAAACCTAATTGGAGTGGGCCACCAAAGGCGTCTGCCCGTTAAGAGGGTCATGGGTAATACATAATGTATATTTATTGTAGTTGGGCGCCGAAGGTGGCCCGCCGGTAAAGAGGGTCGATCTTGGCCATGGCATAAAGTGAACTTTATTGTTGGTATTATGTTTTTGAAAATGTGGTGACCCCCCCTTTCCTACCAGTGAAAAAGCGATGACCCCCCCTTTGCGGATTCCAAAATTATGATGACCCCCCCCTGGATTTTGCCGGCCCCCCCCGGTCGTAAAAACTGAACGGTACCTAACGAGAAAAACATCATTGACTACATCTCCAAATTAATCATGAAGACTGTAACTTACAACCACAGTATTTTAAACGGTGGGAGACCAGCGTCGCGTCGGCTCGCGACAGCATACTTCAACAAGCGGGTACATTGCCACTTATCGTCAAGACGCTCGTTTAAATCGACTGAAGGTTCAGCCACTGCCCAGTTCATCACATTTATGCCAGGGAGAACATGCCTTGTAGATCTCGTCGCATGATTAATACGCAAAGATGTGTTTCGGCGCCGGCCGACCAGTCACACATCGGAGCCATGAGGACGCCGGGTTAAGCCATTACATAATCTTAACTTCGAGGTGCTGAATATTGACGCTTATGTGCAGGAAGGTGGACCTATCTTTCCAGTGATTCCTCTGCCAGTCAGCTTTACCATGGAGGTAGTAGGAGGCTCTCTACTTACCTCCATGGCTTTACCAAGTAATGCTTGTAAATGCACAAGCTGATGAGCGAAGGTCACATCAGGATAGTCCTTGAAAGATTCAGGGTCTCATCTGGGTGGTCCCTGAAAGTTTCAAGGACTCATCTGGGTGGTCCCTGAAAGTTTCAAGGTCACACCAGGATAGTCCTTGAAAGATTCAGGGTCACATCTGGGTGGTTCCTGAAAGTTTCAAGGACTCATCTGGGTGGTCCCTGAAAGTTTCAAGGACTCATCTGGGTGGTCCCTGAAAGTTTCAAGGTCAAGTTAGTGTGTCTCTAAAAGATTTAGGGTCTCCTCGGAGTGGTCCCTGAAAGCTGCAAAGACATCTCTGCACAGGCCCAAAAAATTCCAGACAAAAACTGTTGGTTCCTTCCGTAATATTTTAAGGTTTCAACAGACAAACGATATTGATTACATTTCTTTGCATCTACCAAAAATAGTTCATTTTTAATAGAAGGGCTGAAATAATTCAGTGATTTTGTAAAATTTTCCAGCATTAATTAGCACACTCACAAGAAAAGGGTAGTTTAACCAAATTTACCAGGTCTCATTTCCTTGTATATGAAATAAATAAATGTGCAAGACATTTTCTTAACATCTACCGAATCATTTGAAAGAGAGATCACCGAAAAACATATACTACAGCAGAACTTATTTTGGTAGAGGTAGAAGGCCATTTTCAAATCGAAAATTTGAAATTTTATCATGCATCGTTTGGTGAGAATAGCAAATGCCTACAACCTTGGAAAGGGAATTTGTATTTTGACTTAAACTAAACAAAATTGACAAATCAGTTACGTTTAATGGGTTCTCAATTCCTGAGCGTGCGAAAAGCTAGACAAAAATGTAAAATTTGTTCCAGATGTATTTGATGTTTGTGCAATTATCAATAATTTATGAAATTTGCCCCCGCCTTCACACAAAAACACTGTTAGATTGATGATTTTTAAATAGATTATAACAAAGTGCTCAAGATCTTATAATCACAAAATAGTTCGAATTGTGTTTCGTGTAGATGGTTTTTTATGCATGTCACCGTTTGTCGGAACACTGCGTTGTTGGCAGAGCACTACTGTCAACAACGTAGCTTGCCGACAACTGTTACGAGACAGGTAAACCCAACGCCCATGGAAATTAGCCCTTTTTTTACAAAAAATAATTTACAGCTATTCGTATTCGCCTACATTAGCATTTTATCATTTTCTGCCGTCTCCTGACAAGACTTGGTTATTTTATTATTTGATGATTATTCACCGTAATAGTTCGGTCCATTTCTATAGGAGACAATTTGAGGACAACTCTGAAATAGGTAAATGTCTAACGAAAAGCATGAACACACAGAGATAAGCCATGGAGTTAGGAAAAGAGCAAATCGTTTAATTTGCGAACTTGTCTGTAAAAACGAAGACGAGTTTACTGCCTAATGATAAGTAAACAGTACCTTATATTTCATGTGTCCCTGCTAACGGAAAAGATTTAAAGAAAACGAAAAGAAATTATGAAAAAAATGATTGACAGTCTTGCAGAAAAGAAGAAGCTTTGCTTATTGCTTTGAAACCAACATTTGTGAAATAAAATAGTTGTGATTGTGTAGTCGTCTTTTTGCATGTCATCGTTGCCAGCATTCAACGTTTTTGGCGGGGTAACACCGCCAAAGCTGACAAGACTCGGTTCATTGTCTCATTATGTAATAATTATTTTTCGTGATAGCTAATTTAAGACAGTTATAGTACCGATTAATTGAGTAGACAGTTGACTTATATTTCGTGTGCCCCACTAGTTGAAAAGGAGAGAGAGAGAGAGATGAGAGAGAGAGAGAGAGAGAGAGAAGAGAAAGAGAGAGAGAGAGAGAGAGAGATACGAACAGGAAGAATAGCTTTTCTTACTTTGCTTTTTTTGCGAACCATATTTCATGAAATAAAATATTTATGATTGTTCAGATGTCATTATATGCATGTCACCGTTGTCGGCATGCTACGTTGTGGCAGGATATCAGTGCCGACAACGGTGACAAGACACGTAAACCCCACGCCTATGGAAATTTACGTCTTTTTACAACAAATCAATTACAGCTTATTGTTTGCAGCAGTCTGCTTGGAGCTAAGACCAGGTTTATGGGCGATTTGTATTTTCACAAGATGGGACGACAGAAACAAAAAATAGCGTTTACCCAGGCAAAGTCAAACACTATAAAGCTCCTGCGAAACTTTATTTGTAAATTAAAGTGTTAGTACAGTTAAAGTATTGTTTTTCAAGCTTTTCACCGAAAATTCGAATTTAATAATGAAAACAAAATTAATTAATGTAAGTTCTATTTAGAAGAGTTAATTTTGCATGACACCGGACGCTCCCGTCACACCACAGCTACAGACAATGTATCCTGTTGATAACAAGCTTAATACCCTAGTGTATGCACAAAATTAGAAAGTAACCTGTTGACGCCTTTTCCTACTTCTCCTGATTTATCGTTTGCAGCTTTTTACTGCAAGGATATGATGGCTGTTTGTAGCGATTGTTTTATAAGATTTATTTCTATTGAGTAGATATTATGTTTTCCATATATTTGCACGTTGTCGCATTTAACATCAGCAACGACTGTTTGGAAATATCTTATAAGATTACGTTTTGCTCTTAGAGTAGAAGTTTAGCATAACAAAGTATGTATCATGCGTAACTTGACTTCGGAAAAAAAAGACATGCATTTAGCTAAATAACCATCAGAATTATAAACTTAAAAATAAATACTACATATTCAGACGAAGTAACGCATAATGCAATACATGTCACCTTATCTTGTCGTGGTAAACTTCCGTGGTCGAAACTGGAAGAACTACGATTTTGTTACCATCAAACATTATGATATGGTGCCCGGTTACGTAAAACTGCATGAAAATCGATCAATATCAGCAATGCTGCAAAATGCCTATCATAATTGTTGCTCGACCACATGGGCCTTGAACAGAACTGACAACATGTACGGCTCCGTATCGAATAGTTTGTTGTAAAATTAAAAAAAAATCTGTACACATTTCCCAAAAATTCACATGCAGCGCAGATTTCGTGCACTTCGAGTTCAAAGCCCGGCCATGGGGCCCCAGGGGATCGCTAGAGATCGCCCTTTAGCTGGTCAGTTTTTAGCTCACGAGTTCACACACTTGAGCTAATGTCGAGATGACGTCTGTGTGTCTGCCAGGCTGTACGCCTGTGTGTCTGTCTGCCTGTCGGCCCGATATCTTAAAAAACGGACCATGATACCAATTCAAATTTAGGCACATAGATTTAGTTTGTATATGGCAAGAATAATTAGTTTTGATGGTTGAAGTTTGCATACTTTTTGCTCATTTGCATAATTTATGATTTTAGAAAAAAACGTATATACGTTTAGAACGACTGCACACAATATGATGAGATTTGCTACAAATATTGATCACACCAGTATATATCAGCCGTAAAAGGTATAAAAGGAGTGAGATGAAATATAAATGCTAATTTGCATATTTTAATTAACTTTCCTATAGCGATAAATATCTGAATAGACTTGATCAATATTAACGGAACTTGATGGCATATTGAAGATACTATGCTTTAACATTAATGACAGTCATTAAGCATTTTACTTCAGCCCATGCTAATTTTGCACATTAAATGAACTTTTCTAGTTAGGGATATATATGTTCATCGACCTGACAAAAGTTGATGAAACTTACTATGTACATTGGAGATACTATGATACAACATTACTGACAGTAAATAAGCATTTTTAGTTCATCAAATTCCTAATTTGCATTTCTAATAAACTCTACTAATCAGAATACATGTCTTGATTGACTGGACTCAAGCTGACGAAACTTGCTATGTATATTGAAAATACTTCGATACAACATTATTCAAAGTCACTTTTGCATTTTTTCTCGGCCAATTCCGAATTCGCATATTTAATGAACTTTCCTAATTAGGGATATATACCTAGATTAACTTACTCAAAATTGGCAAAACATGCTATGTACATTGATCATTCTAGGTTAAACTATATTGAAAGTTATTTTGTATGTTCATGTCGGTTAATTTATAATTTACATATCTAATGAGCTTTCACAGTTTGGCATATATAGCTTGAAGGACCTGACCAAAGGCAATGACACTTACTATATAAAGTAGTGAGACAATAATAGTAGTCAAATAAACCGTATTTTCATTTCAGCTAATGACATATTTGTATACCTAATGACCATGGGAATTAATCTGTGGTGAATATTGTTCATGATGTTGATCTTAACAACTTCAATGTGCCAAAAGTTTAAATTTACACGCAACTGCATTATATTATGAAACAAGTGAGCATTTTCTGTACACATCTGATTCTTATTTAGTATAACATTAGTACTGTATACTAAAGCGTAACGGGGAGCAAAATTTACACGTACTGTACTATGATCTTCAGGCCTGGCATGGCACATGTGACTGCATGGATGGAAACTTAGTCAGACAAGGAGTAACATCTGAACTTTTACGCATCTGCAGTTGATGATCTGCCTCCGCTGTTGGTAGCCTTCATTGTTGCAGATCATTATTTTTGGACTAAATTCATAATGGCAGACACAATGTCATACTTTGGCGTTAGCTTTACATACCTGTTGATGTTCCTTCCGCCCAACAAAGCAATGCCATGGCGATAATGAATTGTGTTTTCATTGATGAACGGTAACAATCGACCTTGCGAGAAAACAAATAAGATTTTTAGGTGATGTCTACCAAAGATTTCCATTCTAAATAATGACAATTTGTACTTTCTTGTGTAACGGGCTTAGTCTGTAGCTTAAAGTTCAAATAGGTCTGTGTCACACGCTAAACAACGAGGAAGTTATTTTTATCGAGCTATTGATATATGCTTAAAATGTTATTCTCTAACCAAGGACCGTAGGAGTCAACCTTAAGATGGCACGTTGTGATCAATCCTCGACGTGATGTATCTAACGTAAGCAAATACCAGTTCCATTTTCGTTTCGGTTTTGGAAAGTAAACGTGTTATATATATATCTCGTGCTGGCCCTTGTATGTGCCAGTAATTGAACGACACAAACGTTACGAACAAATGCTTTTCCTACCTGTCCCTCTGAAGAGTATGAAGAGTATAAGGTGCCTTATTCCAAAAGTTGCCAGTTATTGAACAACGCAAAAACATTACAAACAAATGCTTTCCTATCTGCCGCTTAGCAGAGTATCAGATGCAAAACAAGGCCTTTAATACACATAAAATTTTCGTGGGCGGGCAAACACTTTTGTTGGCTAGACAACAGAGAGTATGCGCAAAGGAATAGCATCAGATGCGATAATGAGTATCGAAAATGAGGCTGTACGCTGAAAGGGACATGGCCGTTTAATTTTATTATGTTGATTTTATTCTTTGAATTCCTTCCTCGATATTCCCTCATTAGTTATAATGATATACCGCATGGAGTCTAACTAATAGAGTCTTAATTGTAATAACTTGATAAATATTTGCTTCAAACACAAATCCTATGTGTACAATCCAATATATATATATCATGAGGCTAACCAAGCTTTAAATCTGTCACATACGGTATGATTAACGGGATGATTATAATTGGAACACTCTCTGTTGTTAGGGAGATGAACCATCTCTGAATGTTGTAAAATTAAACCGGTCACTGAGTGCCAATTTGTTTTCTGAAACTAAAATGTGTAAACATTGACTGACTGTACAATGTGGTCCGGTAAGTGAGTCGCACCCTGATGAAATATGATAGCAACTTTTGACCACAGTCAAGAATGTGTAAGTAAAACAAAAACATGAATTATGAAAGTCGATGAATAAAAACAAATGAAAAGACTGGTACACGTCTTTCGGATGATTATTTCCTTACGGCAGCATATTTGCCATGTTATTCTGGATGCGGAGTTGTGTGTGGGATAAATATATAGCTAATAAAGTTTCAAAGGAGATGGGTTACACAGTTAAGTGTCAATTACTTTCAAAGGATCATTTGACTTATTATGCACCTATTAAACTGAAATCGCTGGTATCCTTATTACTGACTGATACCAGACCCTCCAAAAAGTATTTACGCACCAAGCTTCAGCGATGAAAATGTTTTGAAAATAATGAATAGCATACACTGTACAAGGTTTTCAGGAAAAAAATAAACTATATTTCTTAAATAGGTGACAAGTGAAAGACAAAAATCGTAAAATCTTTGATCTCACAAAAACTCCGGACAAGAAAATCACGGCGTGAAAAGAGTTGTATCACAAGGGTCTGAAAATCGTTCGATTCTCTGTGGGAACAATGACGCTATAAAGCATCATGAATATTAATGAGGTCAATCGAATCGTACCAACTGTCAATAATGGGTATGTCAAACCCCTTCGCTGGATAACTTCTCGTAGCCGGCTTGGCACAGTATCGACAAGTTTCCGGCAAACATCTTGTTGAACGATTCAGAGCACTTATGGAGTTCGCGCGCACCCGGAGACTGTCATGTGGGAAAATTTTGACAGGTCACGTATATGCACTTCCGCATTGCGACGAAGGCCCTCTGTATGCTCTCCGTACTTAAGTATGTTTATAATCAAACCGGCGGGTGGCAATATATAGGAAATCATGGAAATCAGGCTATGTGAAATGTATATTTTGTTCAGAAACGAGCATTTAACGTAGGGTTTGTGCGAGGTCGTCGGCGATTGAAATACGCAGTTAAAGAGTGTACAGGAGTGTATAGCGTTGTCCGAGACCGTTTTACTGCAAACGTCACCATAGAAATGCGTGTGTTTCATATATATATATATATATTATATATATATATATATATATATATATATATATATATATATATATTATATATATTATATATATATGAAACACACGCATTTCTATGGTGACGTTTGCAGCAAAAAGGGGGCTCGGACAACGCTATATAAAATATTTTTGCAAATCCATTTTGTAAATTCATAGTGTTCTAGACGTAGCTATGTCAAAGTTTCATCCAGGATATGGCATCATCAGGGGGATTCCCCCTTTACCAGAACATTTACAGGGGTGATTTCACCAGTTCATGTGTTCTACTTGTATCTCTAAGGTGTAACTCGCACCCCTGACAAATCCCAACATGTCAACAGAGGGAGAAATCCCTCTATCTGGATGAAACACTGCACACCTTGCTTTACACTACATGGAGATCAGCTGGTAAATCAGGATTGGCCCGATTGTACAACAAATGCGTAGTATATCTTTTACGCCTTCATCAGGAGTTAAAAGTCAGAGAAAGTTAGTATGCGGTCTTGTCCGTAAACTGTAATATACTGACAAAAGTATTGCCTATTTTGTTACATCTATGTCTCATTGATGGACATCAGCCATATTTGTTTCACATTCCCATTTTATCTTAGGAATCATCCTCCATACTATTCGCTATTTATTTGATAATTTTACTTGTGTGTTACAAAAACTGACAGTTGGCAGTTCGATAGCTGATACACAAATATACAATTAATAGAATACTGATGGTAGTGATTTATCAATTGGTCAAATCACCCGAAAATGAATTACAGAATGTGAAAGAACTCATAATCCTTTACGTATGATATCATGATTTATGTATGATTGACAAATAACACTGGAATTATGACAACACACAATATGATACCTTTCATAGATTTTATTATTTTGAATAATGTAACAATACTCAATATATTTTTCACTCATACAAAATTGTAAGTTAAAAAGTTAACGTGGAACAAGCAGTGATAAAAAAGTTTTCACCTAATTGAAATAAAATGTAAAGAGTTTCCATGCTTTCAATGGCAATTTAAAAGCACACTTTCAGAATGCAACATACCATTTCACAATATATCACTTCTGATGCTCATGTCAGTTGAAATTGGAAGTTTCAACATTAAAATATTGTTTAGGACTTTCCATGAGTGTTATGGACCCTGCATAGTACCAATGTATTCTATTTGTCAAAATTGTGTGGCTGTATTCTTATAAAGTCTTACAAATATCCTACATTAAAAAAGGCGGGTATTTGCTGGTACTGATTGACTACTGCATGGTAAATTTGCATTCACTTGTAACATGATGTGCTTAAACTTCAATCACATGAATTTTGTTCAGTTCATAAAGAGTTTAGCTTCCTGTTGTGCTACTCATACACTCAATCTTACAATATTGATGGTTACAATAATAGTTACAGAAATCAAATCGTTAATTCAGATTTTTTGATTTTTGAGCAAAAAGGCAAAAAATTACCCCAAAAATACAAATATGAAAATTTTTACCACAATTTGAACATATCTTACAAAGGCGAACCCTGGGATCACGTGTACCAAGTTTAAAAGCAATTTGACGAACACTTTACGAGGAGAAGATTTTGACCCTAAAAAAGGTAAAATTTATCGCAAAGACAATTTTCAAAACTTTAACCACAAGTTGAACAAATGTAACTAGAATCACCATAAAGAACCTGCATACAAAGTTTCAACAAAATCTGGTATGTGGTTACAGAGTTTTAGCAATTTGCTTGAGTTTCCCTTTTTAATCATTTACAGCCTAGATGATAATTACACCTGACATTGTTGGCAACTCCTCAATTACACAGCTTGCCTGTTTCCCTGTTCTGCTAACAGTTCAGTGCAATCAATGCTCTTTCCACAAGTTTCATGAAGATCAATCACTTGTTCTCTTTAGAACTGAACTTTGTGTTTCACATTTATGTCACTTCTTGTTTCTAATCGTGCTCCCATTTTGTAAATACGTAGTGTTCTAGACGTAGCTATGTCAATCATGCATTTGAAGCAGAGCAAATATGTAAGTACATGTGAAATACTTCATAGCTAAATATTTTGAGTCAGAGTATACTACGTCTGAGCTATTTGAAAATACTGGACCACATAGGTAATACAACATAGTCATGGCTTACCATGCAGGAGTTTTCAGGTTGTATTCATTTTGTGTAAATACAGTGATGTACAAACAGACTAGAACTACCGTTACACAAGGAGAACAATGAAACATAGGGTCAAAGTCCCTGTAGCTACTTTAGGCATGGACAGTATAGAGGACGTACATAGCATAACACCAAATATATACTGAGTGCAGAGGTCCCTTGGCAATACAATGTATTGTTATGACAGAAGAATGTTTCATTACAGATCCATATTTACACAGACATTCATCAGTAGCAAGCATAGAAAACTGTCATTTATACCTACAGTGTCTTTGCCATCAGTCTCTGACACTAGGTGGACACTTATACAGGCAGTTTGACAAAAATGCTATCAGATGAGTAACTTTTGCGAAACAAAGTTTTTGACAAAAAATGGTAAAACTTGTGTCAAAATACAAAATAGAAGATTTCATCACAATATCAATATATCACACAAGGATGACCTATAGGAACCTGTATACAAAATATCAAAGCTATCAGACAAGCAGGTTTTTAGAAACACACTTTTTAACCAAAAATGGCAAATATTGCTCCAAAATTATAAAATTGTACATTTCATCATATTTTGAATATATTACATGTTGATAACCTCTTTGAACCTGTATACTAAATATCAAAGCTATGACAATTATTTTTTTATAAAAAAGATTTTTAACCAAAAATGACAAAAAATGCCTTAAAATACAAAATGCTTTTCAGCTAACTATTTCTTCATGTGGGGGAAGAGATGAAAGTCTGAGGATGCTAGGTCAGGAGAGTATGGTAGGTCAGGAGAGTATGGTGGGCACGTAGAATGAGTTTGAAGCGGCAGTCATGCACTGTTGCCATGTCAATGACTGACTTGTGAGGTGGAGCATTGTCCGGATGGAACAAGACACCTTTTCTCAACTTTCCCTCGTCGTATTTTCGTCAGCCTCCCTCAACAGGTTAGAATAGTACTCTCCATTGATAGTTTATCCCTTTTCTAGGTTGTCATCTGAAGAGTTGAAATATATTCAAACCAAGCTTCATTGATCTGGCATTGCTCCTTCATAGTTAGGCTCAAAACTTTTCACCCAACCCTCATATGTGCAAAATCTCTATTACTATACAAAGCTAATGTCTGCATCTTCAGGCTTATGCCTTTCCTTCGTAACACAAGACAACTGCTTCTTTGCAAAGTATCTCGTCTACATAGTCAACTGCCAATCTGAGTACAAAAAAGAAAAACATAGCAAGACAACTTAATATACCTGTGTAGTGTTTTGCAACAATGAAAATCTGATGTTTTGACGGGGGATGGTAAGAGGTGTTAAAGTGTATGATAAAATGCATTATTACTTTTTCAAATCAATGTCTCTTCAAAATACTCTTACAACACATCAGTTGTACAGGAAATATGTTTGGTGAGTGCATAGTTACATCATCATTATTTCTTATTGCTCACAGAATTTAAAATTGACTGAATGTTAAAATTCCCATTATCTTGATATCTACATGATTGCTGTGAGTATTGTTACAAGAGATTCATGCACTGTTTGTGAAAGTTTTGGTATAAGTGGCAAGGATGATGGTCATTATGAGGTTTATGTGGTATGAGAGAGACTCCATTCCACGTGACAGGTGTAGAATAGAATAGAATAGAATAGAAATAATCTTTATTGAACTGTATTGCCACTCTGGCATATTAGCACATACAATAAAGATGTTCAACTTCAAGTTGAACAAGTCAGAATGAAAGAGAAAAAACTTCCAAATTCACTTAGAAATAATATAAAATTTTCTCTTTTCAAAACAGCAATAAATAAATTTTGCCAAAGAAACAGCTGTGTTATTGTTTGTCATTATTTCAATAAATGTTTCAGTTAAACTTTGTTTCTTGTCTTTTAAAAGGAGGATTTGTATTCTTACTTTGTTTATAATGGGCATATGACTCATAATGGGTGTATGACTCCAACTGGGCGAAATGTCGATACAGATAAAATGCCAATGTCATCGCTCAAACTGGTTCAGAATAGATTACACACTACAATCTTAGATTGATGAAGAACATGAATAAGTCACACCACTGTAGTGGATGGAGATGTGTTGAACGTCTCCATTCAAATGTGACAGGTGTGTGACTCCCAATACTTCAAATGTAAGTTGATAGAATAAATCCCCATGTCATTGCTCTACATATACAGAATGCTGTCATCAAGAAATAAAATGAAGGAGAACATTGGTACGTCACACCATTATAGTGGCTGGAGATGTCGTGGAGAGTCTCTCCATTCCCATGTGACAGTGTGTGACTCCGAATGCTTCAAATGTAAGTAGATAGGATAAGATTCCCATATCATTCCTCAAACTTATTCAGAATAGCTCACTAAGAAATAAATTAAAAGAGAACATTTATAAGTCAAACAAATACAGTGGTTAGAGCTGTGTTGAGAGACTCTCCGTTCCCACACGACAGGTGTGTGACTCCAAATGCTCCAAATGTCAATCAATACAACAAAATTCCCATGTCAATGCTCAAAATGATTCAGACTATGTCACCAGGAAAGAAAATGAAGTTCAACATTGACAGATAATGCCATACCAGTGTTTGGAGAAGTGTTGCGAGTCTCTTCATTCCCACGTGACAGGTGCGCAACTCCAAATGTTCCAAATGTCAAGGGATACAACAAAATTCCCATGTCAATGCTAAAATGGTTTCAGAATAGCTCACCATGAAAGAAAATGAGAAAAACATGGATAAGTAATGCCATTATAGTGGTTGGAAATATGATGTGAGTCTCTCAATTCCCATGTGACAGGTGTGTAACTCCGACTAAATTTCAATGAATACGACACAATTCAAATACATGTAATTATTAAAAGTGGTTCAGAATGGGTAAGGAACACTTCAAACAAAAGGAGATGTATAATACACACAAATATGGTGGTTGGACCTGTGTTGTGAGACTCTCCATTCCCACGTGACAGGTGTGTGACTCCGAAAGGTCTAAATTACAATGGTTACAACAAAATTCAAATGTAATGATTAAAAGGGGTTCAGAATAGGTCCGGAAAACTTAAAAGATAGGAGAAGATGTGTAAGACACATGATATTGTGGTTGGAGCTGTGTTGTGAGACTCTCCATTCCCACGTGACAGGTGTGTGACTCCGAAAGGTCTAAATTACAATAGTTACAACAAAATTCAAATGTAATGATTAAAAGAGGTTCAAAATAGGTCAGGAAAACTTAAAAGATAGGAGAAGATGTGTAAGACACACAATATTGTGGTTGGAGCTGTGTTGTGAGACTCTCCATTCCCACGTGACAGGTGTGCGACTCCGAAAGGTTGAAATTAAAAGTATACAACAAAATGAAAATGTAATAATTAACAGGGGTTCAGAATAGGTCAGGAAAACTTAAAAGATAGGAGAAGATGTATAAGACACACGATATTGTGGTTGGAGCTGTGTTGAGAAACTCTCCATTCCTACGTGACAGGTGTGTGACTCCGAAAGGTCTAAATTACAATGAATACAAAAAAATTCAAATATAATAATTACAAGAGGTTCAGAACAGGTCAGGAAAACTTAAGAGATAGGAGAAGATGTGTAAGACATAAAATATTGTGGTTGGAGCTGTGTTGAGAAACTCTCCATTCCCATGTGACATGTGTGTCATGACTCTGAATGCTCCAAATGTCAATCAATACAACATAATTCCTATATTAATGCTCAAATTGTTTCAGAATAGGTCAGCAAGAATGAAAATTGAGGGAAACATGGATAAGTTACACAATTATGGTTGCTGGGGATGTGTTGACAGACTCTCAATTCCTACGTGACAGGTGTGTGACTCTGAATGCTCTAAATGCAAATCAATACAACAAAATTCCCATGTCAATGCTCAAAATGATTCAGAATATGTCACCAGGAAAGAAAATGAAGATCAACATTGATAGATAATGCATGCTAGTGGTTGGAAATGTGTTTACAGCCTCTTCATTCCCATGTGACAGGTATATGCAACACCAAATTTTCTAAATGTCAATGGATATCATAAAATGTCAATGTCAATGCTCAAACAGAATATGTCACCAAGGAATAACATGAAGGAAAACATTGATAAGCAAAACCATTATTATGAATAGAGATATGTTGCGAGTCTCTTCATTTCCACGTAAAATGAATGAGATATGGATAAGTCATAGTCATAGTGCTGCAACAGTTGTTGCATCTCATTCCCTTCTGTTACAAGTCTATCACAAATGACTAAAAAAATGATACTCACTTTGTGCTCATGCACTTTATATATTATTATATTATAGCTTTGTCAATACCAGTGAATTTTGTGACGTCATATCCATACATTATCACTGATAATGTATTCCATTATTCAGCATTGCGGCCCCAGAGCGAGCAAGTTTTTTTGGAAAACGAAAAATGGACTGCGCATTTGAAAGGAGGGGAAATATCGGATAAACCATGTAAGGCCAAAAAAAAAAGAGAAATGTTTCTGGTCAGGCCTTACTTAAAAAAATGGTGCGGCGACGCGGATTTTTTTCCCTCCTCAAGGGAGGGAGGAGGGTCAGTTAAAGCGCCAAAGCATAGCGGCCAATTTGCATAATCATTTGCATATCATTAATTTATATTTGCATATGGATGTAAGCTTGCACATGCACCCACACATACATGTACATCACAACAAAATGCAATGGTAACACACAAGTATGCAGTTTGAACATCATGGAAACTCTTTATTACACTTAAATAAATCATCACAGTATTGTAATTACAATAGCAATTAAAACAGAAGATTCAGATTGAAACTTTGAGAGCAAGAAATGGTTCATCTAATTGAAGTTTCATTAATACATATATTGCTAATAAAATTGTCAAAACTTGCCAACAAAGAGGAAAATTCACAAGTTTAAGCTTTACACAATTCAAATGTAATTGAGTTTTATATTATTTTTGAACGACAAACACCGCGAATAATTTTTCATCACGGGGATAGATTTCAACACGCGCTCCCCCCCCAGCAGTGATATCGCAGCGGTACTTGTGGCGTGTATCGAACGCGCTCGGGTCATTTGGGGTCACTGTGGCGATGACCCCAATGACCCAAGCGCGTTCGATACACGCCACAAGTACCGCTGCGATATCACAGCTACCCCCCCCCCCCTGCATAACTTCTACATATACTGCCACTGAACATCGTCGTTCGATTCTTGATTTTAAAAATACCACCAAGATGATCACAAGACATGAACTAAGTACGACTAGAATCACTCGAAAATCAGGTGTAAAATCTTTCAGAGAACGAGTCAGAGTGGAGTGGAACCACACGCGACGCCAGGATCAATGTCAACACGTTATAAGCATGTCGGCCAACATGGCCGCCGCCATATTGAAATTTATGCAATGTGAACTCGATCGCGATCTTGATCGTACTCAGACAAAACTCATCGTTGTAAAATCATAATCAACCTCACCAGTCAACTCTTGTTTCTTTTGCGGTCCATTTCGTTGATCAAAACATGGGAATGTGATCAAAGGCCCCGCTAGTGCTACACCGCCTACCTCTGTGAACACTTGTCCGCGATGTATGCTGAGTATTAAAGGTCTTTGTTGGTCGTAATAGTCGTTCTGGAATGAAAATTTGTGAACAACCCAGCCGATTCTTCTATTGTTTTAACGTTCCTCTCAACACTTCCGGACAACTTATCTGATGCATACCATACTTCACACCTTCCACTTTTTCACCAGGTTGAA
Source organism: Ptychodera flava (assembly GCF_041260155.1). NCBI lineage: Eukaryota > Metazoa > Hemichordata > Enteropneusta > Ptychoderidae > Ptychodera > Ptychodera flava. The sequence continues at coordinate 12,226,603 of NC_091929.1, forward strand.
AGTTGCAGTGCGCGCTACATTAAGTGTGTAGACAATGCAACAGCTGGTAGCTACGCAGAGCCTGTGAACTAAAGGATGGCGGGAATATTTTAAAGCGTAGCGGGGAGAATCAAAGCGTAGCGGGACCGCTATGGCCTTGGGAGAACACTGAGTTTTATAGTTTTATCAATATAGTAACATTTAAACTGTTCATGCAGTCACTGATCATGTGCCCCAAAGAATTTTCTCTTTCTCTTCAGCCGTTTTGGTTTGGTGTTATAGTAATCAGTATGTAAGCTTAGTTTGCCACGGCCGCCGGCCACGTACAGGCAGATAGTCTATGTAGCCGACACGAACATGGGGTTACACGAAAAATATGTAAATGAGAAGACAATAATAGATGACATGGGCCTCTGCCCTCTTGGCAACTTACTTGACAACTAGAAAGTTGGTGGGGCCCCCTGACAGCTTGGCAACTTATTTACTTGCCAACTTTCATGAGTCTACTTGGCACAGGCCCCCGCCAACTTGCCAACTTACTTGCCACTTTCATACCAGGAAGTTGGCTGGGGCCTGTGCCAACTTGCCAACTTACTTACTTGACAACTTTCATGGGTGGAAGTTGGCGGGGGCCTCTGCCAACTTGCCAACTTACTTACTTGCCAACTTTCATGGTGGAAGTTGGCAGAGGCCTGTGCCAACTTGCCAACTTACTTGTCAACTTTCATTCAGGGAAGTTGGCAGGGGCCTCTGCCAACTTGCCAACTTACTTACTTGCCAACTTTCATGGGTGGAAGTTGGCGGGGGCCTCTGCCAAATTGCCAACTTACTTGACAACTTTCAATAGTGGAAGTTGGCGGGGGACTCTGCCAACTTGCCAACTTACTTACTTGCCAACTTTCATGGGTGGAAGTTGGCGGGGGCCTCTGCCAACTTGCCAACTTACTTGCCAACTTTCATGGGTGGAAGTTGGCGGGGGCCTCTGCCAACTTGCCAACTTACTTACTTGCCAACTTTCATGGGTGGAAGTTGGTGGAGGCCTCTGCCAACTTGCCAACTTACTTGACAACTTTCATTCAGGGGAGTTGGCGGGGGCCTCTGCCAACTTGCCAACTTACTTACTTGCCAACTTTCATGGGTGGAAGTTGGCGGGGGCCTCTGCCAACTTGCCAACTTACTTGACAACTTTCATTCAGGGAAGTTGGCGGAGTCCTCTGCCAACTTGCCAACTTACTTGCCAACTTTCAAGGGTGAAAGTTGGCAGGGGCCTGTGCCAACTTGCAAACTTACTTACTTGACAACTTTATTGGGTGTAAGTTGCCGGAGGCCTGTGCCAACTTGCCAACATACTTGCGAACTTTCATGGGTGGAAGTTGGCGGGGGCCTCTGCCAACTTGCCAACTTACTTACTTGCCAACTTTCATGGGTGGAAGTTGGTGGAGGCCTGTGCCAGCTTGCCAACTTACTTGCCAACTTTCATGGGTGGAAGTTGGCGGAAGCCTGTGCCAACTTGCCAACTTACTTACTTGCCAACTATAATGGGTGGAAGTTGGCAGAGGCCTCCGCCAACTTCCCCATTGAAAGTTGGCAAGTAAGTTGGCAAGTTGGCACAGGACTCCGCCAACTTCCACCAATAAAGTTGGCAAGTAAGTAAGTTGGCAAGTTGGCAGAGGCCCCCGCAAACTTCAACCATGAAAGTTGTCAAGTAAGTTGCAAGTTGGCACAGGCCTCCACCAACTTCCACCAATGAAAGTTGGCAAGTAAGTTAGTTGGCAAGTTGGCAGAGGCCCCCGCCAACTCCCCTGAATGAAAGTTGTCAAGTAAGTTGGCAAGTGGCAGAGGCCTCCACCAACTTCCCCATTGAAAGTTGGCAAGTACGTTGGCAAGTTGGCAGAGGGTCCCACGAACTTGCTAACTTCCACAATTTGGCAAAGGGCGCCACCAACTTCCACGCATGAAAGTTGGCAAGTAAGTAAGTTGGCAAGATGGCATAACTTTGGAATAATTTTCATCACGGCGATAGATTTCAACAAGCCCCCCCCCCCCCCCAGCAGTGATATCGCAGCGGTACTTGTGGCGTGTATCGAACGCGCTCGGGTCATTGGGGTCACTGTGGCGATGACCCCAATGACCCACAGCGCGTTCGATACACGCCACAAGTACGGCTGCGATATCACAGCTACCCCCCCCTGCATAACTTCTACATATACTGCCACTGAACATCGTCGTTCGATTCTTGATTTTAAAAATACCACCAAGATGATCACAAGACATGAAATAAGTACGACTAGAATCACTCGAAATCAGGTGTAAAATCTTTCAGAGAACGAGCACAGTGGAGTGGAACCACACGCGACGCCAGATCAATGTCAACACGTTATAAGCATGTCGGCCAACATGGCCGCCGCCATATTGAAATTTATGCAATGTGAACTCGATCGCGATCGTGATCGTACTCAGACAAAACTCATCGTTGTAAAATCATAATCAACCTCACCAGTCAACTCTTGTTTCTTTTGCGGTCCATTTCGTTGATCAAAGCATGGGAATGTGATCAAAGGCCCCGCTAGTTCTACACCGCCTACCTCTGTGAACACTTGTCCGCGATGTATGCTGAGTATTAAAGGTCTTTGTTGGTCGTAATAGTCGTTCTGGAATGAAAATTTGTGAACAACCCAGCCGATTCTTCTATTGTTTTAACGTTCCTCTCAACACTTCCGGACAACTTATCTGATGCATACCATACTTCACACCTTCCACTCTTTCACCAGGTTGAAAGTTGCAGTGAGCGCTACATTAAATGTGTAGACAATGCATGCAACAGCTGGTAGCTACGCAGAGCCTGTGAACTAAAGGATGGCGGGAATATTTTAAAGCGTAGCGGGGAGAATCAAAGCGTAGCGGGACCGCTATGGCCTGGGGAGAACACTGAGTTTATAGTTTTATCAATATAGTAACATTAAACTGTTCATGCAGTCACTGATCATGTTCCCAAAGAATTTTCGCTTTCTCTTCAGCCGTTTGGTTTGGTGTTATAGTAATCAGTATGTAAGCTTAGTTTGCCACGGCCGCCGGCCACGTACAGGCAGATAGTCTATGTAGCCGACACGAACATGGGGTTACACGAAAAATATGTAAATGAGAAGACAATAATAGATGACATGGGCCTCTGCCCTCTTGGCAACTTACTTGACAACTGGAAAGTTGGTGGCGCCCCCTGACAGCTTGCCAACTTACTTACTTGCCAACTTTCATGAGTCTAACTTGGCACAGGCCCCCGCCAACTTGCCAACTTACTTACCACTTTCATAGCAGGAAGTTGGCTGGGGCCTGTGCCAACTTGCCAACTTACTTACTTGACAACTTTCATGGATGGAAGTTGGCGGGGGCCTCTGCCAACTTGCCAACTTACTTACTTGCCAACTTTCATGGGTGGAAGTTGGCAGAGGCCTGTGCCAACTTGCCAACTTACTTGTCAACTGTCATTCAGGGAAGTTGGCAGGGGCCTCTGCCAACTTGCCAACTTACTTACTTGCCAACTTTCATGGGTGGAAGTTGGCGGGGGCCTCTGCCAACTTGCCAACTTACTTGACAACTTTCATGGGTGGAAGTTGGCGGGGGCCTCTGCCAACTTGCCAACTTACTTTCTTGCCAACTTTCATGGGTGGAAGTTGGCGGGGGCCTCTGCCAACTTGCCAACTTACTTACTTGCCAACTTTCATGGGTGGAAGTTGGCAGGGGCCTGTGCCAACTTGCCAACTTACTTGTCAACTGTCATTCAGGGAAGTTGGCAGGGGCCTCTGCCAACTTGCCAACTTACTTACTTGCCAACTTTCATGGGTGGAAGTTGGCGGGGGCCTCTGCCAACTTGCCAACTTACTTGCCAACTTTCATACAGGGAAGTTGGCGGGGGCCTCTGCCAACTTGCCAACTTACTTACTTGCCAACTTAAATAGATGGAAGTTGGCGGGGGCCTCTGCCAACTTGCCAACTTACTTGACAACTTTCATTCAGGGGAGTTGGCGGAGTCCTCTGCCAACTTGCCAACTTACTTGCCAACTTTCAAGGGGTGAAAGTTGGCAGGGGCCTGTGACAACTTGCCAACTTACTTACTTGCCAACTTTCATGGGTGTAAGTTGGCGGAGGCCTGTGCCAACTTGCCAACTTACTTGCGAACTTTCATGGGTGGAAGTTGGCGGGGGCCTCTGCCAACTTGCCAACTTACTTACTTGCCAACTTTCATGGGTGGAAGTTGGTGGAGGCCTGTGCCAGCTTGCCAACTTACTTGCCAACTTTCATGGGTGGAAGTTGGCGGAAGCCTGTGCCAACTTGCCAACTTACTTACTTGCCAACTTTAATGGGTGGAAGTTGGCAGAGGCCTCCGCCAACTTCCCCATTGAAAGTTGGCAAGTAAGTTGGCAAGTTGGCAGAGGCCCCCTGCCAACTTCGGCCCATGAAAGTTGGCAAGTAAGTAAGTTGGCAAGTTGGCAGAGGCCCCCGCCAACTTCCCCATTGAAAGTTGGCAAGTAAGTTGGCAAGTTGGCAGAGGGTCCCACGAACTTGCTAACTTCCACAACTTGGCAAAGGGCGCCACCAACTTCCACGCATGAAAGTTGGCAAGTAAGTAAGTTGGCAAGTTGGCAGAGGCCCCCGCCAACTTCCCCATTGAAAGTTGGCAAGAAAGTTGGCAAGTTGGCAGAGAGTCCCACGAACTTGGAAACTTCCACAAGTTTGCTATTGAATTATGTAACAGACGATAGCCACCGACTTGGTATTTCAGAGTTTGAAGTTGTACCCAAGAGGGGGAAGTTGGTCGACGAAACCTGAAACTTGTACATTCTGCATATCATTAGCATCTCATTGTCGGCTACATGGACTGTCTGCCCAAACCAGGGGAAAAAAGGGTGACGCGCTGTTGTTCAAGTGACGCGCGCGCTGACCAGAAACATTTCCTTTTTTTTTGGCCTATACACAAAACTATAAATCTTGACAATGGTTTACAATATTGATAATAATGTCTTACTGTACGATTTATGACATTTTTTGAGTCCTCACGCACGCACTTGCCGTCTGTCTGGCTGGCGCTCAGCATGCAGTTCCCGTCCGAATACGCTGGTTGTACTACTACGTTTGTTTACAACATGGTTCGCTTCGTTGCCGTATAGGTGAAACAGAACTCAGTACGTTTGCAAACTCCTAGACGATACTGGGTTTGACACATGGCATATTATGTATGTCAGTGGCCATGTAAACGATGCAAGCGTGAAAGGCTACTCGAACCAGCCGTAAACGGGCCAACAACGGCAGCTTGCTGTCATCAACCTTGACCGGAAGTGTCTACGGAAATTACTACGGAGCCATTCAAAGTCTTGGTCCAAGGTCAGCTACTACCAACAATCATGACGACCGTGGACTCTCCGTTGATCTAACATCTCGGCCACCTAATTCTGATGCACTGACTGTAATCGGAGACAACTTTCATTCATCCTTTTTTTCTCCATGTCTGTGATTTTACCTTGCCTTGTTCTCGATATCGCGACGGTACCGAAACCCTCTAGTATGTTTGTCAACTGTACCTTTCAAGCACCCGTTTACGTCAAGTTCTGTCGTTCGCCGAAATAAAATAGCTCTTCTCAAGGAGCCATCGAAAATTAAATTTATAGACACAATTATTATTGAAATATAAACATTTGAATAACACTGTTAAACTCTATTGATATCGTTTGCAATGAATGCTGTACTACTAGCGACATAATAATGATCGTATTGATCAGCTGATATGGCATGCAGCTCGCTGATCATACTGATGTTGATGCATGAACATTCCGTTTTCTTCATCTTTGGCATTTCACCGTGTCGATTTTTTGAATGGCATGATATTTAAAGGTGATGTTTCAAGTTTGATATAGACGGTAGGGATGCAGTTACTTTTCATTTCCTTCGAAAATACATCGTTTTTCAATTCAAAATGAACCGTGAAAGTGCTGGTCATTTTTTGTGCTGAACGTGCATGTAATATGTACAGAGTCAGGGCCGATCATGCTGGACGACGCCCACTGGCTTCAAACTCAGTTAAAATTTCCTTTTTATTCGTTTTCTACAACTACAAATTCACTGGCATTGCCAAAACTATAAAATAATAGCAATAATGCACCCCCTCCCGGTCATAATGGACGAAAGCAAACTTTGCACGACATAATGTACGAGGCGGAGCCGAGTACATTATGGAGTGCAAAGTTTGCTTTCGTCCATTATGAGCCGGGAGGGGGTGCATTATTGCTTAAATATAATGTGGTGGTTTCAATCGGGTTCGAACTCACAACGTACGGTACCCTGTCACCTAGCGGAGAAGACTGTACAGTTGTATGCAGCATTAGATATGTACGAACAGCAATAGTTATTTGAGGGAAGCGCTTGCGCAAAAGCCTGGCCTATGACCTTTGATCTCATATTCCGTGACTAAACGTGAGCATTCCCACATGACACATTCCATTTCCCAGGTGACAGGCTCCCTGTCGCGCGCACTACCCCTATCGAAAAATTTCCAACGAAGTAACTATACGGTTGTACAGGTCATCAACGCTGTGTATGGAACGAGAATGTACCTCTAAATCGATCAATTCCCATAGATTTTCGATCGGACTCAAATCTGGAGACTGCGCTGGCCAATCCAACGTTGTAAAATTGTCAAATGGATAGCCATAATCTTGGGGGGTTTGTAGAAAAGATTTGACGTCCAAAGCGGTGAGTACGGGAGCATTATCCTGTTGAAATATGAAATCAAGCCCAACAAGTCTCAGCGCCGATGGTTGCATTTCGTTTTGGAGTATGTCTAAATCCGGTGGTGGCAGTCCCCGGGTTGATGGGTACCCATGCGCGTTACCCAAGTTTGAAAAGTACCCCCTTTCCTAGAATATTTCTGAGAAAAACACCCCCTATTTGTGGCAAATCTGGGAGAAATTAGCTGTAAAAAACATACCCTTATTTTCGAAATCTAGGAGGTTAGTATGTTGACTTCCAGGGTTGACCCTGGAGGTTGACTTTGTATACATGTACATACATCACAAATGTTTGTCCTCACCTGATTTTAGTCACATTCATACACAATCATCTTCCTTATCCGTTTGGATCTGGAGTTCTCTGCTGGCTCATATGTACATACAAACGTACGGCACTGTTTTTTCATTTTCTTTGTGAGTGATCAGACTAGACCAGATTTAGTGTCCTAGGGAGATTATGAAAGGACTACCCCTAATCTCGGAGGTTACATTGAAAAAGTACCCCTTTTTCTCGATTTCACGGACCTAGAAATCTCCGAAATGACTGAAGAAAAACACCCCCTTTTCCGTGAATTTGGTAACGCGCATGGGTACCCACCAACCCGGGGACTGCCACCACCGGGGTCTAAATACTTCCAACGATTCATGGTGTTCTCGACACGAACAACCGAGCCAACACCAGCAGCAGAGAAACATACCCAAACCATGACGCTACCACAACCAAACTTGACAGTTGCACTTATACAGTGTATTTCATACTCCTGGCCAGGTCGCCGTCGTACGTACACTCTCCCGCGACTTCGAAATACCGTAAATTTTGACTCGTCGGTCCAAACAACACGGGACCACTGAGCCGGTGTCCAGTTCACATGACGTCGAGCAAATTATAATCGTGCTGCGATGTGCCGGGATTGCAATTTAGGCTTTTTCTTGGCAACACATCCACGAAGGCTAGCTCCTCTGTAAAGCCGTGATTTACCGTACTTAAACTCACGAGTTTCCCTGCGTCCTCGTGAAATTTTGCACGGAATTCACGGGCCGTTTCGAACCTGTCAGCCAGACGAGTCCGCATCAACACCCTGTCTTCGCGTTCAGTCGTTCGGCTCGGACGTCCAGACCGTTGTACGTTGGCCATGGTACCATGTTGCGACTCGGACAGTTTTCGGATTATGTACCTCACACTGCCTTCGGATATGCCCAGCTGCCTTGCGATTTCCCGGTTTTTGACACCTTGAGTATGAAGTGCCTCTATTTGGCCTTTCATATATTCCGGAAGTTCGCGAACTTTGGGCATGGTTTAATTCACACAATGTTTACAAACAAAAATTATACTGTAACCTCCGGCGACCTCTATCAGAATATTCATAAGCAAGTCTGGCAGATTTTCCCGCCCCAAAATTTAATCAGAATTATATTTAAAAAACCCTGATTGTTCAATATTTGAATATGAATAGAAGAAATTTAATCGCATGGAATTTGGCGCCAAAGTTAATTAGATGCAAATAAATGCATATGAGTACGTCGCCATTGAAATTCCATAGGAATTGTTGCTAGCTTGAAACACTCGCCGTACGTCTGTATTTACTTTCCGCAACAGGTCTGTATTGATTAAAATGGGTTAAACTTCCGTAGGTTAATTATTTTTGGAAATAAGTCACATTTGTGGGAATTTTCGAGTAATATTTTATGCCAAATGTTTATTTCTAAGGTGCGTAAATACTTTTTGGCTGTCTGTATTACTGTAGCCAAAGTATACAATTAAATTGTCTCTCACAAAGGGGAAGGGGGCATTTTCATTTCATCGTTAAATTTTAGATGAAATCGAGAATCTACAAAAACGTATGGCGGTCACCTACATTTATCCGAGATTCCTTTATCCAAATGTTTCTCGATAACATCGACATTGCAGCATTTTGATCTGATTAGGACCATACCATGAACGAATGTTTACTGTTTACCAGTCCCTCTGAAACTGATAAGATTACCTTCTATAGAAATGAATTTCCTGGACATAGATAAATATCTGCTAATTATTATTGAATGTCACGAGCTGAAAAAACTGTTATAACCAAAACATTGCTCGAAGACGGGATTCTTCCAAAGCAAGTCTAGTTAAGAAAAATAAAAATAAATACGTGTAAAAGATGAGTTGTAGCTGTTGTGCAAACACCAGCGACACCTCTGATTGAAACTATTTACCAACGCGTACTGTACAATCATTATATTCTGCTATGCAATGCAAAGCCATATTATTTAACGGAAAACCATGTAATCTTTGTGACTTTCTGTATCAAATTCAACGGAGTTAATTTGGGATCTAACTTAACTATCACGGTTGTGCTGAGTTCATCCTATCAAAGGTCGTCGCATTTTACTATATAGCATGTAGGGGTCTTCCTATTCGGTTATATTTCACGTCGCTATATTTACCAACAATTCTGGAAGTGTTATTTATGTAAGATGAGTCAAGAATACATGTCAACAAGTTGAAGTCAAGCCAATGGCATACTTTCGGGGTACGCAGTTTCTGCTTCATTGCCGCAAGATGGCGCGTTTGTGAACTGCTTGATTGGCGTTTGGAGGGACAACCCTCTTTTCTGCATAATAAGCGTACATGACAGAATCTGACTTGACCTTTGTAATCTCTAATGTAAACATTAACAATAGCCTGAGTTTTCACCGATATGAAGGTTAGCGAGCAGAAAGTTTACATGAAAGAAGAAGGAATCTCTTCTAGTGTCCAAAGAAAATCCAAGTTTGTCAGTTTGACGCAGAAAGCAGTTTAACTTGCAATTGCATGAGGGGTCTATAAAATGCATTGTGGGCATACATACATTCACGCACACATGGTTGATGGATGGATGAATGGATGGATGGATGGATAGGTGGATGGATGGCTACCCATCTACCTACCTACTTACCTACGTCAAAAGCAAAGCACGGATACTGATTACATAAAATTTTTGTGAAACATTGGAATTTCCTTTTTTAGGCAGTGGAGAACAAAACTCCTTATGTTGTTGTTCTTTTGATTTCAAATAACTGGTGCTCACGGCTCATGTATGCAGACACTTCAAATGAAGCACTAATGGACAAAACGCTAATGCAGACTTGACACATCAACAACAACGTCGAGTTACATCATCGTCCCTACCCAATATCAGAACTATTTTTCACACCACTTCACCGTATAATTATATTCTTATTCATGTAATTAGAACATTAATATATTCAAAGATTATTTAATAACAAAATTAACTATCAACACAACACAACATGATCAAATTTTCGATTGTGAAATTTTCTAATCGCACATGACGTGCCAGATTCTACATGGTTTGAAGTTTCATATCCATACAAGAATGGAAAAATTTGGCTATATTGACAGCTACAACGTTATTTCATTGAAGGGTAATACCTAGTAATTATCCATTACAACGAAATGCCTGAACACAGGCAAATATCAACAAAGTGTTGGCGAAAAGGCAGATTTGACTCCGTTGCATACATGGGTCATTTAATATGGCCGCTGAGGGCGCGGCAGTTTTTCACTGGTGGTGGTGCCGCAAAACAGCTATGACAAAAATTAACAAAGCCGCATAATTTACCCACTTTGATTAACGTTTGTAGATATTCATGAAAATGGGAAACCGGAAATATTTTTTTTCAGGAAATTGTCTCCTAAATCGACTAAATTATCTCTCCTTTTTGTCAATAAAACACAACAGAAAATTACTGTGTGTAGTTTTGCGTCAGTAAATTCAATGAACTCTTTCTAACATCTTATATAGAGAAGCCTCATCTGACAAATGTACTAAAACACGCCTTAACAATGATTTCACGACGACGTAAAAAGAGAAATACTTTTAAATCACTTTGTAAAAGCTTATACATAGCAAGTTTACATTTTCAGAGATGTCAATCTTGTCATATTCAAAATGCCTCTGTCTGGGCCCTTAAAGATGTTTGGAGTATTTGTGAAATTTTACATTCGAATTGAAAAACTCATACATTAAGTTAGACGGATATGTATCTCATAATATGAAAATGAATATTTCAACAACTGAAAAGTTAAATTGAATGAGTTACACTAATCACTCTGCAAGCTATGTATAAAAGCTGTGAATGAAACCAATTAGCCTTGTCATTCAGGCCTTATGGTTCAGGTTAACTCGTAGAAACGTACAACCATAGGCTACGATTGTGAACAAGATAAACACATCTCTACCTTCGATTTCTATCGGTTTAGTTAACATGCATTGTCTTTCAAAAACTAGTCAATACATCCCTTAGATGTGCAATGTCTAACATTATTGAAAAATGAATGTCAGTTCAGATAAGAATGTGTCTGTCAATAGCAGTAGTGCATATTTGATACAATGAATAACTCCGGCAAGGCTAACAAAATGTATAGTTTTCGTATATGAGTATCTTTCACCGGTTTCTGAAAACAATCGAGCAAAGGTTAAGTATCGTGCATTCAGTGAGTCATATACGGTATAACATACTTTACACCATTACTGTAGGTGGTTACAGTAAGGGAGCCTTCAGTAATTACAGGGGGTGGGCCGGGGGTATTGGTGGGAGGGTCACTTTTTAGAAAACAGTTCAAGGGTGAGGGTCACTTTTATAAACATTAGGGGACGACTGCATTAACTTGCATGGTACCTGAAACCCGAGTTCTTGCCTGAGCAACTCGGGTGACAAACAGAAGACTTTTAATCCCCAAGGTGTGAATGTTCCATTGTTATGTTTATCTAATCCAGCTGGTGCCATTGTAGTGCCATTGTAGGAAAGGCAGGTCTGTGAAATTGATCCTCTAGGGAAGTAGGGTATTCCTAAGTTAATGGAGCCTTCCCGTAATGCCTATCTTTGGGGGAGGTTCACTTTTGACAGAAGCTGATTTTATGGCCAAAACTTTGATTGTCCGTGTAATATTTCCTGAATAGGAAATCGCCAACAAAATACGTAGTACTACACATTATCCACAGGCAAAGGCGATGCAGTGGTATCCTACATTAAACACCTTGAACAGTTAAAACTAATGAAAGACAAGCGACAAAAGCATAATTTATGTAACAGGTGGAAAAATGTATATCAATTATAAAATGTACAAAAATGCAAAGATATTGTCAGTTTTTGGAAAAAAATTGTACATAGTTCTCTCATAGACTACCATGTACAGTAAATCAACTTTTCAGTGAAATTCAAAAACAAATTTATTGCACAACCATGGACTTATAACCACTGTAGTTTAATCAAAAACATTAATATAAATAATCAAGCGCACATACATGCACAGACTTACCTATTTTTGTATTGCAAAAAAAAATATTCAAAGTTTCATCATAGACACCATGGATAGTGAACCAACTTTTTAGATGAAATTCAGAAATTTATTTCCTGTACACAAACACATTTTACTTCCAAATTCAAGCAAAGTACATTTAAATACATCATCAAACATATATAATATACAAATATAGCATGTTTTGTGGGGGAACTTGTCAATAATTTGCCTGATAGACTCCATATATTATGATTTGATATTTTTGGATGAAGAACTAAATCACTAAATCATATGATCCACTGAAATAATACAATACCAAAATCAACCTCCCCGTTGGATATCAATTGGAATTGGATACCGAAACATGCCATGGCTATACCTCTACTGAGTCAATGTAACACCATTAAGCCTGTATGCTGTGAAACGTTAACATATAACATATTCAAGAGTTGTGCAGATAGAGAGTGACGGACACTGAGGGCTGGCTTTTTCGGTCGACATTCTCGCAAAATTCGAATTCAACATTATCAGGTCTTTTTTCAAGACGTCATACCGACAAACAAACCCAGCTTTTCAGAGAGACAAAATTAGAAAGACAGCTGTTTAAAACTGTGTTTCACTGGTACCCTACATGAAAACCCGAAGTTAAAGTACCAACCGACTGAGTGAAAATGAGTAGGGCTAGAAAACCCAGATCTTTACAACAACAATGTCTAGATTTTAACTGTATCGACACTAAAGGAAAATATAGCTTTCCGCCATAATGATATGGTCTTTCCTTATCTCCAAACCATCTGACATAAGTTCCATTTTCTTGGCGTCGTTTGTCCATATGCACTGAAATAAATGTAAAGGAAGGCGAAAACTATTAAACTCGAGTAAAGCACGTGCTACGTAAGAAAACATGTCGGTGTTGTATTTGGTGCATGCAATAAACATTACACCTATAATGAAATGTCAAACGAATTCAACATATTTTTGTGGTTAAAACTAAAAGATCGAAAGCGATGTCATTTTATGATAACTTCGAAACAAAGGGAGTTTTAATATTTGGTACACGGCGATTGGTATATGCGCTGGAAATAATTTTTTTGCAAAACGACTTGCTGAAGACCCTTCCCGCAACAGACTGAGAAGAAATCCTGCGTGCGACGAGGAACGCTAAAAATTTGCCTACTACCTCAAAACGGGTTTATCTTCCTTTTTTCATTCATTAAAAGAAAGAGCGTTTTATAGTTTCAAGCGTAATGAGAAATTCGTAAATTTAAAATCTTCCCTCCAATATCCACGCAATAATGCAGGATACAATGTGTAGTCGTCGTTCAACTACGTACAAACAAGTTCGAAATTGTTCATTCTTGTGATTGCACTCACAAAGCTATATCTGGCACTGAACATATTATCCGTTGTCATCCAAATGTAGTTTTCATTTTCTATTTTCTTACAAAAGGAATTTCTGCTTGCATAAATAGGGTTAAATTAACACGTTGTATAGATACGGTACAACCAGCTCAGGGAAAGGATGACACATTGCAGATAACCACGAACAAGACGTAAGTGTCGTCTTATGAAATCACGAATTCACTGACTAGTTATCGAGTATTCATTATGACTAATTCAACATAAATTATGTGGCAGTCAGGCACATCTGAGTTCAAGTTACAGGAGAGATATCAACGTCATTCAATATTTTACATACCCTCTCGAAATCTTCGTTTATCGATGGACTTGGAGATACACTAACCTGAAGATGAAATATTATTTCTATCGTAATTGTGCTTATTTTAGAGTTGACGGCATATGACCTTTGACAGCAGATGCAAAACAAACAGAAGGGTAAGGTGTAGGCCAGACTCAAAACTATGAAGCAGTTATCAGTTGAATACATGTCACTTGATGGTAGGGTCTCAATGGATTGAAAGAATGGCAAATATCTGACAGTGACACAAACGTGGATTCATACATACATTCATCCATCCATCGATCAAGATAGACAGACAGGAAGACAGACAAATATGCAAACAAACGTATGTTTGACATACATACATACGTACGTACGTACGTACATACATACATACGTACATACATACATACATACATACATACATACATACATACATACATACATACATACATACATACATACATACATACATACATACATACATACATACATACATACATACATACATACATACATACATACATACATACATACATACATACATACTACTTTAATATACATATAATACATACATATGTCACCTTCTCCTTGACGCCTAGGATATAATAAAAAGAAGTAATGCACATGATTACCGTCCCACTACAACATACCGCCGTAAACATGTAGACAGGACTTGAGTAGATGCACGTCTTGTTTGGATTCTGAAAATGTGCGAGATTTAAAGGATGTCAACGAAGGCTTTACCCAGGATGCCATGCGAAAAGTAGCTAAAATTGGTAACTTCTGAAAACGTCAATAATTTCTATCTGGTTTATGAGTTACAGAATATGACGAAGGATAAGGAAAATTATAACAAAGCGCCAAAGTGTGAACTCTCATGACAGATGCAGATAAGTTAATTTCCTTAAACATTTAGTTGCCTGCCTGCAGATAAAATGAATATTTGCTGTACTCACGCAGAACGGCATGTCCGGTATCAGTATAAACATAAGAATTTGAATAGGTATGTAACTAGTGGAGAACACCATGTATGCATATAGCTATAGGATAAAACAGAAGTTACAATATTAAATCTAAGTCCCTAGTTTTTCTTTGTCAATAAGTGTACTGTCCTTTTTTTCGTTTTCAATAAGCGTATTGCAGAATACTTATGCCATATCCGTCATTAAATCGATAAAAAAATGAGTCGTTAATTTCCTTTTAGTACCTTTCTTTCTTTCTTTCTTTCATAATGGGACAAAGCCAATAGTCAACAACTTCAAAAACGTATTGCAAAGTGTAACGTAGATTGTAAAACTAAACTAATCTCATCTCATATTTTCAATATTGCTAGCTGGATTTGGTCACCACTCACATATCGCTTCCTGCTTCTTTTTCTTATTCTTATGCCAATACATCCAATCGTTATCATCTGGGAAGAAATTTACGAACAAGCATTACTGTGATTACATTGGGGGGTGATAATTTTTTTCTTATAACGTTTTATTTTGCCAAGTTAAATCATCTTTTGGCTGCTATGTCTCCTTAACATTTTTGACCTCGTAGTATTGTAGAGAGTCGATCTTAAACAATTCTTACGACATGAGGCAAAAGTTTTTAAAGTAAACAAATGTATTTTGTAAGGTTCTGATATTGTCATGACAGAAAGGGATATGTCAGGTCTATTGGCGTCGTGACAAAAGACTATAATTCTTTATTGATCTGTGATTTATAAATCAGATTCAAAGTTCTTCCGTTGTAAAGGATTATAAAAAAGCCAAAATAAAAACTCGTAAATATTTGTTGCATACCACGGCAACAAATGTGTTCCACTATTTAGCGAAATCAAGGTGATATGTTGACTTGGTTCAAGTCTGTGATTTATGAATGTTTGAGTGGGGAAAAAAGCGATTGCTTTGTGTTCTATTTTAATGTGAAACGCGTGAGTGAGGTGAATGCGATGAATGGGGTCAACGCTATACAGGGGAGTTTCTCCCGGTCCTCACTACTGCGCAAACTCAAAGGTAACAGGTTCAATCATTGGAAAAACCTGGCCTGGAATGCTAAAGTCCAATATGGTGGGACACAAGAGAAACTATTACAAATGTTTTTTTATTTTTTAAAATTCACCGATTTGAACCAAGTCTAGGTGTTATCAGAGTTCAGAAAGATATACCTTCAAAAATACGTAACACTCTTATAAAATTACTTCTTAATTTGTATCAAAATTAATACCAACATAAAGCAAAATGGAAAATTGAGAAGAAAAACACTTACACACAAGGAATTCAAAATCCATGGTAATATCATCATCATGTCATAGCCACTTATTAGAAAACCGCCCGCAACACATTCGCAAATGACACCAATGATCAACTGGATGACACTGAACACTAATAAAACTCTGCGTGGCGAGTAACACCGACTGTTGTTTGTCTCGTCTCTGAATGGTCGAATCTCGTCTTCATGTTGATTTCTGGTCATTTTTGTTCTTCGTTTTGGGCACCAAAAAGGGAGATATACGAAACTTTGTTACACCCTAGAATACCTTGAATTCGTACAAGTGTACGTTTTATGTACTGACCTATGGGATGTACTGACCTATGGTGTGTACTTAAGGTAATGAATATGAGACTACTGTGTCCCTCATACCCCGGGAGTATAGGAATAGTGTATTTAGGATAGATTCGTTCTCATGGGCGAGCGAAATAGACGTTTGTTTGACGAATGTTTATAGCTTGATCGCTAGCACCGCACTTACGACTGCGTCGCATGGTGATCAGGGTCAAGGTCTTGTAACGTGATATGCAGAATTAAAGTAAACTTTAAATTTAAATGATTTTGATGATTTAGACATTTGTTTGACGAATGTTTATTGGTCGATCTAAGGATTCTTTTACTTTTGTTGCCCTGTCTGTGGGGGTTCTATTGAAGGCTTGCAAAATCAATACCAAGGCGGGCCAATACTGAGTCGTGATAGCCTTCGACGGAAAGTTTATCAACGACATCTTAATTATACGGTCGCTCTACAGTTGCATTGAATTGGTTTTCTAAACGCTTTGTAAGTTATTTTCTGCCTATTCGTATTTAATAATACTCCTGTCGCAGATTTAACGCTAAGGCGTGCCCTATGGTCAATTGTAGTCAATATTAGTCCTATCGCTCATTTTATTAATTCACTTCAAGCCGGGACAGGTATGTCGTAATGTACGTACAGATGCAGCCGCAAATATCACTTTACAGGGACGAAACTCAAATTGATCGATTTGTGGGTATGGAACACACGACATGTTCCTATGCTTGAGGAAAAACTTCACTTGTCATGCAAAAGCAAACGTTGTAAAAACAAGTGCCCGCCTTCTTCCTGAACGTCATTTAAGGGTCTTGTTATAAAATGGAATTAACTTGTCACGCTCATCAAGATGAAGAGTACTTGCTTTGTGTCACCTTTCAAGCCTCGTGATATAATTAGCCTAACAAAATGGCCGCCATGTTAAAAATTCTTGTAATGAAGAAATTCTATAGTCTGAATATGGTAAACCACACCTGATACCTACATATTTCTTTGAACGATTCACTATTCAAAAATATCATAGTAACGCCAACGCCTTAGTACAGATACTGTTGCAGGCAGAAACGATTGACATGCTCAGTAAAAGCCACAGTTTCCTTGCTAATCTGGTTGGCGAGGTATGATGCATTACTCCCAAATACAACATTATATATTACCTCTACTTCGGATTGTTGTCTGTCAACTACTAAAATATGTGGCATACATTCGACAGAGCTGTACGAATAAGGTGTTTGTTACTAGGCAATTACAAACATACCACTGGCATTCCACGTGTGATTACTGTACTTCGACAAGCAGTAAAATTGTCCAAGGTCGTAACATGATCGGGTGATAATCTCTGTCAACGCTGACTTTGTTACGACCTACTTTCCGTTCGTTTTTTATAAATATTACAGGGGAAATGCACCGTTGGCCGGAGATGAACTATGATAAAACACTAAAATATGATTTTTGCATAATCTGTACGGGAAAATAAATGGACGCATGTTAAACGAAACTGTAACAAACACGACTGAAACACATTTGGGATAATTGGATAGTGAAGTAATGTTGGTTTAATCTACTAATGTAAGCTCATCTGCTTATCTTGTTAAGTTATATACACCTGTTTTTATGAGTAATCTGTAATATTGGAACATTCAGCTGTAGAGCACCTGACAATTTTGAGAACTTTGAAAAATATGAAGATCCAATTATCCCAGATTAGTTCCCATCGAGTTAACATAAGAGCAATCAGAAACGTGAAAGATTAGTTCATGCAAAAACAAGCTTGGCTATATGCTCTCTTACAAATTCCGATCAATGTTCTAAGTGGTGCAAACTTGTATATTTGAGCGTGTCACTTTCCGACGCCCTTGAAAAAGATCATGCGTACACCATGGCTTGGTTTACATTCAAGGTATATGATGTAATTTAACATGTGTAGAAGTGTACCATTGGACTACATTGTCAAGTTAAGCCTTGATTTGGCCATAAATGAAAGTTAACTCGTACATACCTCGCGATGGATGGCCTTTCTTCCATGTCGGGGCTTCTGGTTCTGATTAACGTTGAACAATAAGTGTGTTATAAATATAATTGAAGTAGAATAAAGGTTAAGTACCGTGCATTCAGCCACTCACCTGCGCCGAAACACACTTTACACTCTTACTGAATGTTGCTGCCTGCCATTATGACCTCTTTGTATACAATGATCTTGTAGGACTTGCTTTAAAATATTTACCAATTGAAGTTTGTAAAATATGATCCAAAGCAGGGCGTGGCCTAACCGATTTCCAAAACAGGGGTCAAAACCTCGCTAAGCCGGGATGTGAAAAGTTTCTGGGGGTTGGAAAGTGACCCCTCTCCCCCACCTCCCCTCCACAATCACAACCACTACCCCTGAAGGCTGACCTGTACAGCTTTTGGCATTATCTGATAATTTTTCAAAATCAACATTACGGCAATTCCATTCGGTACTACTCACCTATGATGTTTAAAGCGCCCTCTAACGAGGTGAGTAATAATACTTTGTTTTTTTTGATATTTTATTATGTGTCATCATATCAAGTGGCGATTTATTTGATATCTGTTATCGTAGTGGCTCAAAAGCGCGTCCCTCTTGTCATAATGCTGCAAAACCTCTACCGTCTGAATCAAATTTAAAGATCAACGTCAACTTAAAAACTGCGGTCAGGTCTGAGGCAAACCCTGATGTATTCAGTAAGTCATCGTAAACAAGTGTTTTTCGTATTACAGTAAAACTTCGAGACGAAGTGGACAAGTTCTGCGGCTCCGTTAAATACATGAGTATGCAATGACGTCAAACAGAAAACTTCCATTGGATTATATATTTATCACATGAACTGTCTACTTCGTTTCATGTAGATGGATCAAAATTATCGTCGAAGATTACAAAAATATTGTCACTCTCTAGCCTGAGTTTTATTTCCCTGGATTTCTTTTATTTAATCAGTAAAACGGCCCATCACCCTGATATATGCAAATGTTTACTTGGTAATTATATTCATAAATCCGATCAAGTTGAAACTTTGATACACCGAACGCCATCTTTACCAATCAGAAATAAGGATTCGGTCACGTGAATTCGTCAATCGTTGTTTTGACAAATCCTGACGCCAAAGGAAGTCAGCCACCAGCCATCGGCTGGTAGGAGGGCTTCATTTTGCTATACTTACCAGAGTAATTTAGAATACTTTTTGGAATATATTCATAAAGGGAAGGCAACAACAAGATCGAAACACTATAGCATTCTAAAAGGAGTCGTGGCTTTCAAAGTTCTGCTACGCTATAACACGGCTGGCTCAGTGAGCGTCGCTTGTTAGAAAGACCGTTGAGGGCGCATAACTGCGTAGCCAACGAAGGGGCTGTGAGAGTCTACAGAGTGTAGTTACCGTGACGTACAGACTTCGCTCGATTGGCGAAAACTGTAACTTTCTGTATTGACTGCTACTAAAATTCTGTTGAAGAAGTTTGACATTCCTAAATTGTCTCGTACGGCTACGAGATCATATTATAACCATGTTATAATATTTCTCTCCCACTATGTATAAATTGTATTGAAACAATTTTAAAACGTCTTACAGTAGTAAACGCCCCGAAATTGAAAGACTCCAAGTATTTCTCAAATTTTCCTCAAGAAATCCTGAACCCATTGCGTTTCAAAACCAAGAATAAAACTCAGGGCTTGCCCTTCAAATTTTTCCATAGAGGCAAATTGCCTAACACTGACCTATTTTTGAATATTGAAATGGCTGCAAACCCTTGTTAACTCTATGCCTATGGGGAAAGATCACGTATGTTTAAAACGTTATAGGCAAGAGGCCGTCAAAACTGCGCCTGTGCGAATTTCTTGTTTACTATGCGACTTCATTGTTTACAAAAATTGTATGTCATGCACGATATCGAGATGTACAACGTCAACAAAGCTGCAACATTCCAGTTTCACCAAATACATTATGACAAACCTGTTTTCACATCCATCAATCGCTACTCCTTGGATACACTGTTTACATCGGTTATATCGTTCCTGTATAGCCTTTGAGTGCAGTTCCCGACGACCTCGCCCCTCCTCCCCTAAATTTAAATGCACGTTGGAAAACAAATTTTGATAATATATTCCAGACACCATGATTGACGGATTTCCCGTTGCCACCCTCTGCTCTTATATTAGTAAACAAGGCGTAAATACATAGCGCATATTAGAGGGCGAACGTTGGAATGAGGAAGTACACGTGATCTTTCCAAATTTCACGGCTTGACAGTCTCCAGAGTATAGCGAACTGCCTAAATGGTCAATTGTGTTACCAACAATGCAAACACTTGTATTAACCTTTGGTGTCTGCTGTCTTTGTAATGATATCGCTGTTGACATACCATGCACAATTAATCCAAAACAAGATCATGATACGCATTTTGAAGTCAACGACATGTACTTGAACAGTTCGATCACCCCTTTTGGGAGCCCTTGTGCCACATCACCCACAGTCGCTTGTGATTCGATACATTACGGCCGCTTTGTCACGTGGTGCGCATTAGAAAAGTAGGAGGTGAGAAAGTCGTGGTTTCATGTTGAAAGAGAGTGCTTCCCTTCGGAAATTGAAAGTGCATAAAAGTTCGTTTCAGTATGAATTCGGAGATGTATATATTGGAAGCCGTCAATGCTGGTTTATTCGATAATTGTGGAACTGCGCGATACGTTCGTGTAGCGGCCACTCCGTTTCCCGACTTCCTACTTTTTTAATGCATACCACACAGCGGCCGTCGAGTATCAAATCACAAGTGCCTGTGACACCACCGAATAAAATGGCGCACCATGCAAATTGTGACACTCTGAGAAATAAATTCCTCAACGTAATATCTGATGGATGTAATCGTTTAATAATACAAAGGGAATTATGATCGAAACACTGCTGATAAGGGAGCCTTCAGTAATTACAGGGGGGTGGGCCGGGGGAATTGGGGGGGAGGGTCACTTTTTAGAAAACAGTTCAAGGGGGAGGGTCACTTTTTATAAACCTATCTTGGGGGAGGGTCACTTTTGACAGAAGCTGATATTATGGCCAAAACTTTGATTGTCCGTGTGATATTTCCTGAATAGGAAATCACCAACAAAATACGCACACACTTATAGACCCCTATGCATAGTGAATCGACATTTTGGTGAAATTCCAAAATCAAATTTCTTGCACAACCATGGACTTGTAACCACTCTAGTCTAATCAAGAACAATAATGTGAATAATCAAGCATACATAAATGCACAGATTTATCTAATTTTGTACTGAAAAAAAATTATTCATAGTTTCATCATAGACCCCAATGCATAGTGTATTGAATGACATTTGGTGAAATTCCAAAATCAAATTTCTTACCACTCTAGTCTAATCAAGAAAATTAATATCAATAATCAAGAGTACATAAATGCAAAGATTTACCTATTTTTGTATTGGAAAAAACTATTCATAATTTCATCATAAACACCATGGATAGTGAACCAACTTTTTAGATGAAATTCAGAAATCAATTTCTTGTACTCAAATGTTCATTTTACTTCCCTATTCAAGCAAAGTACATTTAAATACATTATCAAACATATATAAATACAGATATATAGCATGTTTTGTGGGGGTAAATTGTCAATAATTTGCCTGATAGACTCCATGTATTATGATTTGATATTTTTGGATGTAGCACTAAATCAGCTACATCTTGCCTTCTTATAGTTGCACAAAATATGGTGACCCTCCCTAAAATGTATGAAATACCATATCTCTTCAAAAATTCTTGCGTGATAAATTGCGACTGTCCCTCCAAAAACACCAGCCCTCCCCTCTGTAATTTGTCCCTAACATAACAATTGAACCAATTGTTATGTAAATTAGCTGATACTGTTTTAGTTATTCCCGGGGAGAATACCGCAGTGGTTGGGGGGGGGGAGGGTCAAGTTTTAGAATGTCGGACAAGGGGGAGGGTCACATTTTAGACAGGAGGATTGGGGGGAGGGTCACATTTTACGGTACAGGTGTTCGCGAAATTCCCCCGGCCCACCCCCCTGTAATTACTGAAGGCTCCCTAAGATCAATGGCATGATGTTCGATCTATTATCACACCGTGTGACATAATCGAGTGACTTTACACTGGAACAGAGGAGACATTTTGCACAGGAGCTACTCACGCTCGTACGGCGTGATGTTTGGCGGTTGTATGTCTCTCATTGACGACCGGAGCGTGTGGAAGGACAGGACATAAACAGACAAGCAGTAATTATAACTAACACAAATACCGCGACGATACAGTAAATTGCTCTCTTCTAATAGAGTTCTAATCTTGTTACACATCTATCATCGTTGACATCTATTCTAAGTATCTCAACTGAAGGAAATACAGCAAATAAACCAAAGTGACCTCTGCCCTCTCGACCAAGTCAGGTTTCTTAATCTGCGGAGACGTCACCGCGAGTATTACGTCAATGATTTGTCATCAGATGACTAAGTCCAACTCTGACTTCCGTTCGGTTCAGACTTGTTGATAAGTACGGTGAAACAACATCATTCGACATCAAAGGTGTCCGTCGGATTTATTAACAATACAAGCGAACATTTCTTGACTAAACCTGCTATATTTTTATTAAAATGTTGAAAATATGCCACAGCACTTGAGAGGAAATCAGTTTGCACACGGTCGTTGATTGTGAATATGATGTGAAGGAAATCGATAGCTTATAGAATTATCACTAAGACATAGGTAGTCTCACTTGAGGGCGAGCGTTACACGCCTAACAGAAGGCCCGAATGTTTGCGAGCTCGGCAATCGACCTCTACATAAAGAAACTGAAAATTTACATAAAATGACAATCATTCTTTCAGGACAAAAAACGTCAATGATGTAAAACGTAAGAGTGACTATACCATCCGCACACTATTCACGTAAAGGCTGGCTGAATGCAAGCAGATGGGCGATGCACAAACCAAACCAGAGTAATTCCTCGGAAATACTATACCTTCCGACACATATTTGGGAAACCTCCATTAACTTAGGAATACCCGACTTCCCCAGAGGATCAATTTCACAGACCTGCTTTCCTACAATGGCACTACAATGGCACCAGCTGGATTAGATAAACATAACAATGGAACATTCACACCTTGGGAATTAAAAGTCTTCTGTTTGTCACCCGAGTTGGTCAGGCAAGAACTCGGGTTTCAGGTACCATGCAAGTTAATGCAGCCTTCCCCTAATGCTTTGCACTCTATTTGGCTGGTACATTATAGGTTGCTAAGTTTCCTTCCACCCATTTTTCGGCCTAGAGGCGTTTATTACAGTTTGGCAATGTCAGTTAATTTCCAGATTTACGAATCGTCTTGGGGCCGCAATACTAAATGATCAAATACATTATCAGTAATATTCGGGGATTACATCAAAAATTCATTCATATTGACAAAGCTGTAATATAATTGTTAATATATGTTAATGACATGATGTAAGCGTATCGAATTATGATTTAAATATAATATTTCCTTGATTTGTGATCTTGTGACATAGATGTCTGCAGAATTAGTTAATATTTCCCGACTCAACGTTCTTAATTTCCAATCTAGAGTATGCTCTTTAGTTATACTTTGTCCATAATGCCGCAGTCGTAATGTATACAACATTCTTTGTAACTGAAGAATTTCAAATCATAATTGTTTTATTGGAAGTTGACGTTTTTAGGATTTAGCTATGTAGAGAAAACAGAATGTGCCTATTCTACACTCTAAAAACCAACCACGCACTTTAATGAATTAGTCAAAGTTTGTCTATCACATACAGTTTTATGCTCTGGTCTGGTCTATTGCAGACCATTTCACATCCTTTGAGAATAGTCGTGCATTGTTCACGATGTGACATTTTCCATAAAACGGCCTCACTTTTAATACTTCTCTGTATATTTGTTCTTTGCTCACCGTATAAAAGGCCGCTGGCCTTCAATACTCAATAAAGACTACGTATAAATATGAGGGCGTCGAAATTGTAGATTTCTTGATTCAGTAAAGTATTGATTTTCAAGCCGAGGTTAAGTCCATACCGATTAATGAATCTTCACTGTTAACATACTTGTTTATGAAATATATTTTAATACTTCTCTGTATATTTGTTCTTTGCTCACCGTATAAAAGGCCGCTGGCCTTCAATACTCAATAAAGACTACGTATAAATATGAGGGCGTCGAAATTGTAGATTTCTTGATTCAGTACAGTATTGATTTTCAAGCCGAGGTTAAGTCCATACCGATTAATGAATCTTCACTGTTAACATACTTGTTTATGAAATATATTATGCGCTAAAACTATTCGCTTCCGAACTGTACCGACCTAAGTAACCCAGAATTTGACATAAAAGTTGAATCCAGTCGTTTGATCATTTCTTAAAATATTTTACCAGATATAAATGGCGTTCAGCAAGACATTGCGCCGGCTACTACTGTAGCTGTTAAAAATTGCTTTCAATGTGTGAACTATCGGGTATAGAGGCAGAGGTACCTTGACGATGGACCATTACAATGCAACACGCATTGTTTCATCTTAAATGTGCCTGTAGTATAAGGTAATATATACCTCTGTGCTAACTTAAAAGTATACTGTCACCTGTTCCAATTTTGCCACAGTTACCATTGAAAGAAAAAATCTAACCAATCACAGATTTGAAGTGGGTGGCAGCATTTAAAAAACAGCGCCCCCACATGGACATTTTGCATACATATGGGCATATTTAGATTACCGGTGATTGTATACCTTTAAGCATTCATCTTAGCGAACAAGGGTTCACTGATTAATAGTTTTGTAAATTCACATTACTCGTCATCTTTGTGGACGCACTTTAGAAGTCATATATAATAGGTGTTGTTTTTTGGGGTTTTTTTTAGTCTTTGTTTCCTTTGTTCGAATTTTTTGTTTTATATTGCTCTATGTTGAATTCATATAAAGACAATAATAACTGTGTGTCACAAGAAAAAAAGTAAAGAATAACTAAAACAATGATTAAAGAGCATTATTGCTATTATAGATAGATGTACGTATCAGCCATTTGACTGTGGTCATCTCGTATTTCCAAGCCATCTGTGAACGTATCTGTTTCAACGATACGCCCGTCTTCAAATGCTGGGTTGTCTGTTGAGGAATAAAGTCACAGAATGTTTGAACGCGAGCAATAAGTAACTAGTTCTACTTGAAGGCAATGAGCAATTCCACGATAAGATGCCATGAAAGTATATGAATCGGCATACTTTCGTAAAGTGGAAACCCAAATGCACCTTTAAGAATCGATGGAACATAGTATCAGGTGCCGCCAACTAAGCTGTTCGTGCAAAAAGGTGTTCGTGCGAAGTTTTTCAGCGGGCGGGCAAATTTCAAAACTAATCAGCGGTGGGGAGAAAAATCTATATTTACTGTGGGCGGGGAAGAAATTTCACTATTTTCAGTGGGAGGGGAGAAAATTTTTGACAGTGGGCACCGGAAGATACGTAGAGGGAGGGGAAAGCCGTGGTTGATAGAACTTGAGGGGATATTAAGCGCCTAACTTAGAGGGGAGCAATGTTCCAAGCTATACTGCCAGCTGCTCCCACGGTTTGCGTTGATCTGGGTTGCCTAGTAGGCATCTAGTTGTGAATGGGAAATTTCAGTAGTGGGGAGAGGGCAGAGGGGAGCTTGAAATGTTGTGGGGAGTGGGGAGCGGGCAGACTATAGATACTGGAGAGCAGCGGGCATCAAATTTCAGTGGGAGGGCATATTTTCCGTGTATGCCAGTGGGAGGGCAGTTACGAACAGCTCTACTTTCCCCTCCAAATTTTGGATCAAGGTCAAACATACGAAAAATCGGTATATCAGCCTTCAAAACATGTTTTGTGATGATTTTGCGAAATTCATGAAATTTACCAGTTGGCGGCACCTGTAGTATGGTCTACTATACGAGAATCACATCACGTTGGCATACCTCAAATCGAACGAAAGGGCAACTTTTATGTGGGAAATGCCGACATCGTACAAAACTATTATTTTAATATGTAAGTGCATTTGATAATGACATTTCCATATAGTGATGCGAATTTGTGGTCTAATGACAGTCAAGACACGGGTGTAATGTCTATTAAAGGAGTTTCCAACACATAGTGTAATATATATATATATAATATATATATATATATATATATATATATATATATATATATATATATATATATATATATGATGCAGAATTATATATTATCGCTTGAATACATGGATTTAGGTGCCCGAGAGCAGGTGACAATTTGCCCGACGCCGGTAGGCCAAATTGTCTCCTGCTGCGAGGGCACATAAACCCATGTATCCAGGCAATAATATTTTTATTACATGCCTCTTCACAGTTAATGCTATATGACATTTAGTTACAAACAAGGCATTTTCAAACAATTTTACCATTATCGACCAGCATCGAACAGATTTTAACGAAATTAAAATAGCAGTGCGCGCATGGATATTTTAGATCTAGCGTTAAGCGTCTACGTTGACGTCGAAAACATCGAAAGGCTTCACTGGCCCGGATAACCATGGAAACTGGTCAGTAAATCGTTCACCGGCCCGCTAAAATCCCGGACGTTCCTATTCAAATCAATGCACTGATTTGCATTCATCTCGAGGCATGTAATAAAAGATGTCTATGAACCAGACTTTAAGTGAGATTACGATATTTGACGAACTCATCATGTGATACTGTTAAGTCGTTGAGGTGGTGCAAGCAATTACAACCACAGGGCCTTACTAACACCACATTAACATGTATATGTGTAGTATTAAAATAGACAATAACACTTTTCGTTACCTTCCTCGAGTGAATGTGTATGATACGCACTCTGTGGATCATTCACCTGAAGATAAATGTGATTTAATTGTCATATTGCTGATTGCTAATCGAGTTGTACAATAAGCAAGGGCAAGACATGAACAGAAAAATGACAATCAGTACGAAAAAAGAGGCAAAGATTGAAGAAAACCGAGTACTTCCTTGTTGTATGCGCACTGACGGCTATTTCAATTCTCTTTATCTCACTTCACAAGTTGGAAGCCGTTTCCATGGCATACTTCAACTGATTGATTCAAACTTGGTACAAAAAATTAACAAACGACACAAATATGCACTTAAATTTCATTGACAACGTACTGAAAGAACATTTTCTGTCTTAGATCTGAGCCAATTCTATCGAAAGCTGACAAACGGATATGATATAGCTAGTATATTCTCATAATTTTGTTCTGCAGTATGCGTCCCGCTTCCTTGTAATTTGTCTTTGGAGCAATTACTCAGACATGCATGAGCAGACCTGTTTCAATTGAGAACAGGATCAATATATTGTAGGGTTATTCACAAAATACGGCCCTGTATGGACGAGGGCTCAGTGAGTGACGTATTGGACGAGCCGAAGGCGAGTCCAATACGTCACTCACTGAGCCCGAGTCCATACAGGGCCGTATTTTGTGTATAACCCTATTATTATACACCTCCCTCCATTAATCGTCCGCATAAACTAATTCTATCATAAATTTTGAGGGATGCGGCACGCGCGATATGAGTGGAACGATCGCGATAGTTGAAATAAAATTGCTACAAACCCCTGAAAATTTGCATATTACACCTAAAAATAGAACGTCCCAGCGCGTCGCGCGTCTCCCGTATTCGGGACTCCGCGTACTATACAAAATACGGAAAGTTATTGGACGGTCAAACTCCCATAGGTTACGGCAGTAGGTGTATAATACTAAGACAATACATATCTTTGCATCACTTTCAGTAATTTCAGCATTATTTCCCTGTGGCCATATTTACGACTCTTTTCGTGTGTGTTGCTAGTACCTATGATGGGATGCTATTGTTCACTATCTCTGTTTATTGTTGGGGTGAATGCACTTGGCTTAGAGATGGCCATTTCGTTCACTTACGGTAGTTAGCACCTCGAAAATGATATAACTTTCAATTACACGCCTCATATATCGAAAATCGCATGTTCCACCTTTTGTTAAAACTTTTGCCAAGCTATCTTTTTCTTTCAATTCTTAATTTTCTTTTTCATTTGTTATAATTCATTTGTTATATTCTACCTTACAGAAACTTCAATGGTTTTGAATTCGATAGACTTGCATCAGAGACAATGTACCATACAGTCACCTGCAATCTAAATATGCCCATATATGGTCAAAGGGGCGTTCCTTGGTATTCAAAATGCCCATGTGAGGGCGCTGTTTTTAAAAAGCGGACACGCGCTTAAAATCTGTGATTGGTTAGATTTTCTCTTCCCATGGTAACTGTGGCAAAAGTGGAACAGGTGACAGTATACCAAAGGAAGCAGCGTATTCGTATACTACATTATATTGCTGTTCTGCAATTTAGACGATTTATTTGATGTTTGAAACCCACCTAATATGACAATTAGTTACAAATGCAGTTGCCAGATCATATTTCTTTTAGGATTGTAAGATCTACATCATGATCAGTATTTCTACCGAGATTCATAAATTTGTAAATATTCTTTTTGAAAATAATCACTTTCCCTATGTACAAAGACTATGATATGCGAAATTGACCTTTAAATTACGCCTGCCCAGTCAAAACGACAGAAATGCAGTGTACTAAGATAATTCGTAAGAAAAGTATTGCAGGTTTAAATCAAGGTTATCGACAAACAGTTAATCATTTTAAGGTATACGATCACCTGTTTTTAATAGCCAATAACAGAGTTTACGCGGGTGGCCGATTTGTAATAGGGTGCCTACACACGACCAGCCATGGCATACTTAGCAGCGTCGTCTGCACTTTCACGTATCAAATATGGAGGACCGATAGCTACAAGTGTTACGGGGTGGAGAGCATAGAAGTCCTTACCATATATAGAATATGCAAATTTACAGTGACCGTGTACCTTTAACCCATTACCAAGCTAAATATGATACGTCACCTTGTCCTTGTCGCGTAAGATGTAATCGCAAGTAAATAGATTCGTAAATGCTGGCCACCAACCGAGAAATACCGCGATCAGGTAGATCCAAACGATGTAGTAACATGTATACGTGAATACCTAATAATGTTGACAAATTGAAGAGTGCCATTCAAAGCTTAATCAGGGCGATTGAATGTAAGTCTTTTATTTCACTAGCAACTGTAACCATCGATCGCCCTGATCGGTTCTATAGTAATAATGGACCGAATATGAATGAATACTATGTGGAAAAGAATATGGAAATAATACAGAATTTAGCTTTCACATCAACTCCGTCAACCCTTCGTACAAACAGAGGAAGATTACAAGCAAAATATTTCATATTGAGATACAAAAGTTGCTTAAACAGATACCGTTCTTTATGTGTTATACATGTTCGCATGCAAATAAACAGTTTCCAGTGAACACAAGCTGGATATTAAACAATGGTACAATTGTCTCTTATCTGCAGGCAGAGGCAGAGCAAAGGCTACAAATGTTGTAAGTGCCGTGAATAAGGCCGAATAAGGTGCCTAATAAGGTGCAAACTTTATTATTAAAGCATAAGCCTGGCCTTCTGACATTCATAAGGTTGTACATATAGTTCCGTGTACAAACATATCAGATAAATTCAGAAGATCCTCTGACCAAGTGTATATAAACGAGGCTATCATTTGATCAACTAAACGTATTTACTCGGCAGGTTTGACATAAACTTTAATGTTTCGATAGTCTATCTTGCCGAAAACACGATTACAACTAATTTTGGATAATTGGATCGTCATATTTTTCAAATTTCGCAAAAATGTTAGGTTTCCTATGGCTTAATGTAACAATATTATAAATTACTAATCGAAACAAGTGTAAAACGTGAAAAAAAGCAGATGCGCTTACATTTGCAGATGAAACAGACATTATTTCACTATCCAATTATCCCACATTAGTTCCAATCGTGTTCGGACAAAGTAGCCCTTCTGGTACAATTATGCCTTGTTTACTAATGGGAGGTCGAGGCTAATATTGACAAAATACATTGCCACTTTACCTACTTCGGTTATTTGCACGACGAGTACCACCACGTATGCCAGATATGAAAGAGTTATGTAAACTGCCGATAGCATAAAGGATGTGTTTATCTGAAAAAAAATTATAAAACAAATTATAGAATACATTAATCATTTTGCCTCAGCTACAAACTAGCGGAAACTCACACACATACACACACAAAACTCAATTAAATGTTAGCACTTCAGAATATTAATAGAGTTCGTATCATCAAATTGGTTGAACAATTTGCTGTATTTTATGTTTTATTGTTTTTCGTGGTAGAACAAGCCTGAATATAAACAGCCTAATCTGAGGTTATGAGATTATTTTGAGTGATGCATTATATAGCACTAAGTACTTGTTGGATCACTTACATATCTCATACTTCTTCGTCTTGTTGTCAAGCAGCCAATGAATCCCATCAGTATCATCAGTGAAGAAACACAACTCTGAATGCCCTAAATGCGCAAGATAGTAATAATAATACATGTACGACGCGACAGGCTGCGGTATAATCCTACATACGGTGGAGTTTCTATACTACAATGGACATGGATGGGAAAGCTCACTAAATTAATTTTCCGTTCATCATGGATGTAAATGTTACCATACAACTATCAGATGATACTCAAATCCTTCGAATTTCAAAGGGGAGTATGGAAAGAGCCGACAACGTCCTATTTCGAAGAACATGTTCGTGAAAGCAAAGTTGAAGTGAATAAGATGTTTACTTTGAAAGTGAGGCTAATGGCAAATGAATAGGTCTTATAAGTAACCCAAGCCGAGTTTTCATTTTCCCTTTTTAACATAAGACTGTCCCATTGTAAGTCATTGGTAGGCATATCCATCAAATGCGAATACTTCCTGGATATACAGAAAAAAGAGGTCTCTAGCTATGTTCAGTTTACAAATCACGATTTCAATTATGCAATTGAGAATCGGGAGTCGATTATATGGCGAAAATGTCAAGCTGTGTAGAAAACATAATCATTAATATCGCTCTTGTCTACGAGCCTTGTCATTTACTAAAAAACAAATGCAAGTTATGCCAAAATTTTGTTCTTTGCCATCGTATCCAAACTTTTCAATATAATCAAGGCGGTGATTATAGTCACACAATTTTCAAAAAACGTCATTATAAACACACTTAAGAATGGAACGTTTAAATTTTGTTTGTTATCAGACTTGCTGGAAAGAGTCAAGCAGACTTCAAATTACTTACGTACAAGGCGTTTGCAAGCCATGGAAGGGAAACTTTGTGTCGCAATTTAACATCAGAAGACATATTGCTAACGACGTAGAAACAACAGCAAGGAGCAAGTACCCGACGCCTATCCCTACCATCGTTTTGCGTGGAAAGTGTGGTGGATGAGTTAGACTTGATGCGTCTGACATTGACCTCATGTCGCTTTCGTCAAAACTAGCAATGTCCATTATACTGCTACTTGTAGTTACTATTCTTCTAGCTGGTCACCAGTTCAGTTTTGAAAAGAAATGTAAAATCCACTGTGAAATATTATATGTTGTAACTTTAAGCATGAAGGACTTACTGAAACGACTGAAAGACTTCA
Source organism: Ptychodera flava (assembly GCF_041260155.1). NCBI lineage: Eukaryota > Metazoa > Hemichordata > Enteropneusta > Ptychoderidae > Ptychodera > Ptychodera flava. The sequence goes on from NC_091929.1 coordinate 12,258,494, forward strand.
ACTTCAAATATAAATTAATGACAGTTGTGACTACTCTTACGAAACTAAGAATCAATGGTCAATTTAGGGTAGATTAAGGGTAGATTTTGGTACTGGAGAAATGAATTACCTTACATTAACCGATATTTCAAATTCAAAATGGCCGCCATTCCTTTGTTAACGAAATTGCGAAAAAATAAGTTTTGTATATTTACAAAACTGGACAGGTAAAACTTTACTTACTCAAAGAGGTTGGGTGTTGGGGTTGCGTGTCGAGTTTTTGAGCCACCCTTCAAGTAGACTTTAACGAACATTTGAAGCTGTGCGGTTGGGGTACATATCTGACAAAAGCCCTTGGCCGCTGGATCGGTTCAAAGCTGAAAGATCGAAGCAAAGCAGGGTTCCTTATGGTTAATCGGTTGGTTGGTCCTGGCGCTGCGCCACCGGGTAATAGTCAAGGGAGACAGCACTGTTGTAATTGTAAATATAGGTTCAAAATGAGCCGCTACAGGTGGTAGACCAGAAAGGTGCTGTAAAAATTTGAAAGTCTGAATATCTGTCGATTTTCACAAAATTAGACGGTTAAGCTTTACCAATACTCAAAGTGGTTCAAAATGTGACGACACGGGTGGTAGACCAGACAAGTGTTGCAAAAATTTGAGAGTCTAAATATCTGTCCCCGAGGCGCATTCTACCTCCAACACATTCACCATTCGATTTAGTTCAGGTACATCTCTATGACATGAACTATTTCGGTAATGCTCAGTAATGCTGAGATGATATACCGTGTCGTATGTAAAGACGGCACCTTTGCCCCACGTTTACTCTGTCCTTGTGACAGACAGTTATGATAATAAAGATGTACACAATAGACCCGGAAGTAAAGCCACAACTTTACAAATGAAGTTTCGAGTTTGTTCTCGTTGTATGACATACATACGGGACGGTATTCAATACAATCTATAATTGTTTGCCCTACAATGTGTCCAAAAATGTTGGAAATAGGGTCAACATATCATACTTGCAAGGAGCTACAGAATCGTTCTTATCGCCGATACCATTTGCAAGATGGCGATGGAAATCGCTGTACAGTTGCAGGCCTTATATTTCACAGGCATTTAATTGAAATCGATCTGAAAGTCAAGAATGTTTGCTTTGATCTTCCCAAGACAATGAAAGTAATGAATATTCTTATGTCTGTCGGAAATCACTCTGTCACATCTGAACAGGTCGAAATAGAGAATAATTTACTGCATACCTGTAACGTCTGCTAGTGACCCTTGCCGACTTATCGATGGTTATATAAAACCTTTTTAGTATAAACAGCATCAAAAGCAAACAATCTGAAGGGGTAGATTGTGCCATTAGAGTAATACGAGCCTCAAAATTGAAACACGTAATCTTTCAGTCCAAAGGAAACTTTAAACAATTTCTTTCGGAAAAAAGAGAGAAAGAATAAAAAAACAGGGGTCACCGGGAAAACTATGGTTCTAGAGAAACAAATGACACAACATTTACCGAATTTGAAATTCAAAATGGCCGTCATCCTTGTGTGAACTCTAAAAGGGGATATTCAATTTTTGATTTTCGCAAAAATAAGCAGGTACAAACCTAGTTCACTTCATGAGCTGGCAAACTAAGACAGCATCGTCTAATTTTAGAGTCCGATTATCTATACAGCTAGGCGCATTCTACGTATACATCAATTTGCGCCAATCATAGATTTCATTTTGAGTCTTTCCAGCACTAGCATGCCACAATCTCACTACGCTTTAACAGAAAACTCAGTCAAGAAAAATATTATCACATGCAACGTCACCTGCTGTTATTTTGACAAAAACGAGTGCTTTCCTGGTCAGAAAAAAGTTATTTTACCTCAGGTGAAGTGGATGTCACGTAATAATTTTACTTAAATCAGTTTAGGGTCAGCTTCGATTGTATATCATTCACAGCGCCTTAGAAGAACTATAGTCACTGAAAGGTCTATAAGTTCATTATCTACTCAATACTAGTAACTAAGACAGCTACCACAATAGACGTAGAGTAGAAGCGCAGTATAATAACAATTATCTCTCATGTTAACTTGATGAGTTGTTGATGCCCAGCTAACGACGAGAAGGCTCTTTAAACTACACGAGATCTCGTTGTTTGAGCTCGATCATGTTTGATGTTGCGCAATTTTAGATACCGAATGTAAAAACAGGAGACTTGGAAATTCAGAATCTTTGGGTTTTATGCAGCATCGGGAAATGTGCAGAAATAATCTGCCCAGCAGCCAGAAAAAACATTCTTCGATCATTCCATTTTCAAGTGCATTTTTTCAATCTCGTCACAGGTCGCCAACCTTACATTATATTTCTTGCACTCATCTTTGGCTTCTGTAAAGTTCTGTTTATAATCGCCCTGAGGAAAAGTTGTTCGACTGAAAATGAATAGAGCGCCTAGTGAACACATTACTCGGACCAATATTATTGCAGCTTGACCGTACTACATTAGATCATGTTAATATGCTGTGTTTACTTTTGGTACATTGTAGCCTTTGAGTGCAGTTCCCGACGACCCCGCCCCTCCCTTGAATTCAAATACGTGTTCGAAAACAAATTGAGACATTTCAGATTGCGTGATTTGAATGATCTCCCCATTGCGAGACACTGCTCTTATAGTAAACAAGACGGAAATACAGAGGGTATTACAGGGGGTACGTCTGTTCACATACGTCGGAATGCCCAAGTACGCGTGACCTGTCAAAATTTTCCAACGTGACAGTCTCCGGAGAATAGCGAACGGCCTAAGTGGTCAATTGTGTTACCAACAATGTAAACAGTTTTATTAACCTTTGGTGTCTACTATCTTTGTAATGACATCGCTGTTGACATACCATGCACAATCAATCCAAAACAAGATACGCATTTTGAAGACAACGACGCACACTTGAAGAGTTTGATCACCTTTGGGAGCCCGTGTGCCACGCAACCGTGACCCACAGTCGCTTCTGAATCGATACACGAAGGTGGCTGTGTGGTATGCATCAGAAAAGTGGGAAGTGAGAAAGTCGCGGTTTCATGTTGAAAGCGCATGTCCCTTCGGAAATTGTACAAAGACAGAAAGAGGATAGTAGGTATGAATTCGATTTTCACTTTTTGTGAGAGAAATCCCTCTCCTAACGCGGCAATACTTGCATTTAGCGACCACTCCGTTTTCAAAATTCCTACTCAAATGCTTACCACACAGCAGCCGTCAAGTATCGAATCACGAGCTACTAGATTTTTTCGTATGTGGCGAACTCGAGTTGAGTATTACGTCAGTGATTTGTCATCAGATGACTAAGTCTAACTTTCGATAGGATCAGACTTGTTGATAAGTGTACTATAATATCATGGAAAAAACTCATTTGTTCGACATCGAAGGTGTCCGTCGGATTTTATTGATAATACAAGTGAACATTTTCTTGACAAAACCTGCTATATCTTTAGTAAATATGGAAAATATGCCACGACACTTGAGAGGGAATCAGTTTGCACGTGATTGTTGATTCATTATGCGGTATGCACTTAACCTAGTCTTGAAAATCAATAGTTGACTGAATCAAGAAATCTACAATTTTGACGCCAATACAGTCTTTATTCAGTATTGAAGGCCAGCGGCCTTTTATAGTAAGGAAAGAACAAATATGCAGAGAAGTAATGTGAGACCGGTTTGTGGAAAATGTCACATCGTGAAGAATGCAGGGTTATTCTCAAGCGATGTCAAGTTGTCTGCAATAGACCAGAACTAAGCTTAAAAGACAATAATAACTGTCACGAGGAAAAGGTAAACAAATAACTAAAACACTGATTATATCCTTTACGTTCTTAGAGTATTATTGCTATAGATAGATGTAGGTATCAGCCATTTGACGGTGGTCATCTCGTATTTCCAAGCCATCTGTGAACATATATGTTTCTTCGAAACGCCCGTCTTCGAATGCTGGGATGTCTGTTGAGGAATAAAGTCACAGAATTTTTGAACGCGAGCAATAAGTAACTAGTTCTACTTAAAGGCAATGAGCAATTCCACGTTAAATTGCCTTTCAAATATATGAATCGGCATACTTTCGTAAAGTGTAAACCAAAATGCACCTTTTAAGAATCGGAGGAACATAGACTAAGTATGGTCAGTACTATACGAGAATCACATCAAGTTGGCATACCTCAAATCGAACGAAAGGGCAACTTTTATATGGGAAATGCCTACATCTTACAACACTAAGGTTTTAATATGTAAGTGCATTTGAAAATGACATTTCCATATGGTGATGTGAATATCTGGCCTAATGACAAGACAGTCAAGACACGGGTGTAATGTCTATTAAAGGAGTTTCCAACACATAGTGTGTATATATATATATATATATATATATTATATATATATATATATATATATATATATATATATATATATATATATATATATATATATATAATCACACACGTGATAATGAAAATATGACAGATTCCCCAGTGTTGTGTAGCGTGGAAATTTAAAGTAGAAACTAAATTGAAAAACATACAACTACATCTGAGTGTCTCTGCACAGCAAACTTTTGGGGCTTTAAAAAATGACCCATGTAGGACTTGAGCCTACGTCCTCCGAATTCAGTTCGGGTACTCTACCAACTGCGCTCCTATATAGCATCCGAACTGAATTCAGGGGACGTGGATTCAAGTTCTACATGGGTCATTTTTTAAAGCCCCAAAAAATTGCTGTGCAGAGACACTCAGATGTAGTTGTGTTTTTCAATTTAGTTTCTAATATATATATATATATATATATATATATATATATATATATATATATATATATATATATGATGCAGAATGACATGTCTATGAACCAGACTTTAAGTGAGATAACGATATTTGAGGAACTAATCATGTGATGCTATTAAGTCGTTGAGGTGATGCAAGTAATTACAACCACATAGTCTTACCAACACCACACTAACATGTATATGTGCAGTATTAAAATATACAATAACACTTTTCTTTACCTTCCTCAAATGAATGTGTATGATACGCACTCTGTGGGTCATTTACCTGAAGATAAATGTGATTTAATTGTAATATTGCTGATCGCTGATCGAGTTGTACAATAAGCAAGGGCAAGACATGAACAGAAAAATTACAATCAGTACAAAAAAAGAGGAAAAGATTGAAGAAAACCGAGTACTTGCTAGTTGTATGCGCACTCACGGCTATTTCAATTCAATCACTTCACTTCACGTGAAGCCGTTTCTATGGCATACTTCAGCTGATTGCTTAAAAACTTGGTACGAAAAAGTAACCAACGACACAAATATGCACGTAAATTTCAGTGACAACGTACTGAAAGAACATTTTTTGTCTTAGATCTGAACCACTTCAATCGAAAGCTTGCAAAGGTATAATATGATATAGCTAGTATATTCGCATGATTTTGTTCTGCAATACAATACAATATACGCAACGGGTTTGCAGACTTTCGTGCTTTCTTGTAATTTGTCTTAGGAGCAATTACTCAGACATGCATGAGCCGACCTGTTTCTTCAAAATGTGAACAGGATCAATATATTATGACAATACATATCTTTTTTCATCAATTTCAGTAATTTCAGCATTATTTTCCTGAGGCCATATTTACGACTCTTTTCGCGTGTGTTGCTATAACATATGGTGTATGCTATTGTTCACTATCTCTGTTTGCAGTTGGGGTGAATGCAATTGGCTCAGAAATGGCAATTTCGTTCACTTACGGTAGTTAGCACCTCGAAAACGCCTCATATATCGAAAATTGCGCACTCCACCTTTTGTTAAAACTTTTGCCAAGCTATCTTCTTCTTTCAATTCTTAATTTTCTTTTTCATTTGTAATAATAAAAATCGGGGATGATAGTGCAAATTTAGGTACAAAGGAAACAAATTACAAAATATTTACCGATATTTAAAAATAAAAATGGCTGCAATCATTGTGTTATCTCTACGGGAGAAAATAAATTCTCGATTACACAAAACTAAGTCGGTGAAAGCAATAATAAGCCCCGCAAATGATAGGCAAAAGGTGTATTCTAATGGTTTGAGAATCTCTGCCCCCGAGGGTCATTCTACCTTACAGAAACTTCAATGGTTTCGAATTCGATAGACTTGCCATCAGAGACAATGTACCATACAGTAACCTGTAATCTTAATATGCCCATGTATGGTCAAAGGGCGTTCCTTGGTATTCAAAACGCCCATATGAGGGCGCTGTTTTTAAAAAGCGGACACGCGCTTAAAATCTGTGATTGGTTAAATTTTCTCTAGGTAACTGTGGCAAAAGTGGAACAGGTGACAGTATACCCAATGGAGCAGCGTATTCGTATACTACATTATATTGCTGTTCTGCAATTAAGGCGATTTGTTTGGTGTTTTAAACCCCCTCTAATATGCAAATTAGTATAAGTGTAGTTGCCAGTTCTAATTTTTTTTAGGATTGTAACATCTTCATCAAGATCTGTATTCCTACCGAGTTTCATAAAGCTAGTGCTGGATTACTTGATATTCTTTTTGAAAATAATCACTTTCCCTATCTAAAATACTATGATATGCAAAAATGACCTTTAAATTACGCCTGCCCAGTCAAAACGACAGAAATGCAGTGTAGTAAGATAATTCGTAAGAAAGTATTGCAGGTTTAAATCAAGGTAATCGACAAACAGTTGATCATTTTAAGGTATACGGTCACCTGTTTTTTTTTATAGCCAATCACAGATTTTACAAGGATGGCCGATTTTAAAAAGGGCGCCTACCACACGACCAGCCGTGGCATACTTAGCAGCGTCGTCTGCATGTTCTTACGTATCAAATATGGAGGACCGAAGCTACAAGTGTTACGGGGTGGTAAGCATAAAGCCCTTACCATATATGGAATATGCAAATTTACGGTGACCTTGTACCTTTAACCAATACCAAGCTTAATATGATACGTCACCTTGTCCTTGTCGCGTAAGATGTTATCGCAAGTAAATAGATTCGTAAATGCTGGCCACCAAACGAGAAATACCGCGATCAGGTAGATCCAAACGATGTAGTAACATGTATACGTGAATACCTAATAATGTTGACAAATTGAAGAGTGCCATTCAAAGTAAGCTTAAGCAGGGCGATTGAATGTAAGTCTTTTATTTCACTAGCAACTGTAACCATCGATCGCCCTGATCGGTTCTATGGTAATAATGGACCGAATCTGGCGATTGAAACAAAAAAATTAATACTATGTGGAAAAGAATATGGAAATAATACAGAATTTAGCTTTCACATCAACTCCGTCAACCCTTCGTACAAACAGAGGAAGATTACAAGCAAAGTATTTCATATTGAGATACAAATTGCTAAGGATGTACGATCGGAAAAATATTAGCGTACTGCGCCGATTTCCGCGCAGAAATGTATCCATAGTAACCACGCGCGCATAGTGACGTTCCGAACGTTTTTGCGTTGTACAAAATGTCGTCTGCAGGTAAAGGAAAATTTCTATCTCGCGGAGAAAAATCGCGACGAGAAAATGTTCAGCGTGCCCTCAAAACACGATGGAAGGTACAAGAATCTGAATGTGAGAGTTCATTGCAAATGTATATGACGACTTGTCAACTTTCAGGTACGAAAATCTGAGTCACAAAGCTGTTCGTTAGTTCAGTTCTTATCTGACTGGCAGACAGCATTCAGCAAGTGGTCAACGTAAATAATCATATGTCATCATTTAATCAGATTAATTTGTGGGGTGCCTCAATGATCGATACTGGGTCCGATTCTATTTTCAATATATGTTAATGACATGTGTTCTGCTGTAAATTGTAAACTTCTTTTGTATGCTGATGACTCAGCACTGATGGTCTCTGACAAGGATATTGGTAAAATACAAAACGAACTAAGCTTAGAATTGCAAAGTTTGAATGAATGGTTAGTGGATAACAAATTGACTTTACATCTTGGTAAAACTGAGTCAATTCTTTTGGCTCGAATCATTCTTAAAAGAACAGTCTAAGCTGGAAATAGTCTGTAACGATACCAATGTCATCGCCAAGGACATCGTTAATTATTTGGGTGCCGATCTGGATCAAACACTATCAGGAGAGAGTATGGCCACACAAATAATTCAGAAGGCAAACATTCGTCTTAAGTTTTTGTTTCGCAAACGTCACTTTTTGGACAGGAAACACGTATACTTCTTGCCAACAGTCTCATTAATTGTCTTTTTGATTATGCCTGTGCCTACTGGTATCAAGGTTTGAAGGTTGTCAGTAAACATAGACTACAAACAACACAAAATAAAATAATGTGGTTTGTTCTAGATATGCAACCCAGGGAACATATTGGGCCAGCTCACTTTGAAAAACTTGGGTTGCTTTGTGTAGAGCAAAGAGTGTCGTATCTGAAACTGAATCTCATGCATAAAATAATAAGGGGTCAAGCTCCATCATACCTACGTCAAATTTATTACAAGACAGAATGTACACAATTATAATACACGTTCTGACAATAACTCAGTTTTTATCCCAGGAGGAGCTAAATTATTTCAAACAAGTTTTCAGTACTCAGCTTCGCAGTTATGGAATTGCCTTCCACGTAGTATAAGGAATATTGATTCCAATTACAATTTTAAAAAAAGTTAAAACGTCATTTACAGATTCTTATGTCGAACGTGTCAGGAGAGATTTCATTTAATCTTTGGTGTGATTTTCAGAGGGATTTAGTCCGTTTAACTTTTTTTTTGGAAGTGCTTGTTTTACTCTTTGTTGTCGGATTTCTCATGTTGTACTTTTTCCATTTTGTGTTAGTCTTTTGTTAATATGGACCACAGTGGAAATAAGTCTATCGACTTCTCTGTGTAATCCATGCACAATTTTGTTCATTTGTGGTGTTTTATGTATCATTTTGTGCAAATAAATAAATAAATAAATAAATAAAATAAAAAAAACTAAGAATGCAGCGAAGAGATGAAAACAAATGCGACATGACTGTAGCCTGCAGCTGTACAGCGTAATTCAGAAGTGTGACGTCCGTCCGATTCGCTACACACGAGGTCGAGGAGGTAGTGGACAATGAGAAAGACGAGTATTATAGTCCCAATGATAGTGTCGCTAGTAGACCTACCGGAGAATGGAAGAATGGCCGTCGCATTGTCGATTTGAGTGTACTAGCCAAAAATCTTGACACTTGTGTCAGTTGTGGGCTTGCCTTACGATTGTCATCGTGTATTGGGGAAACGATTCATGGCCTCGGCTCCTGGGTCCACGTAGTGTGTGACAACTTAGCCTGCAGCGAAGTTAACCTAATCCCCACCGATAAGCGTCACGGCAATAAGTTTAATATATAGACTCTAAAAAGTAGAAGAACCTGAAAGTCTTTGCTTTGTTCTGTCATTTCCCTCTCATTAAAGTTTACTATATTGGTAGGCTTGAATCATGACCAGGCCTGGATAAGGCCACTGCTGGTCAGCAGCATTTGAAGAGCGCCCTCGCACAACGAATCCGGGAGAGCATGGTTTATCGCCAGAACCTATAAATTCTAGTTACATTTTGCAAAATTGTGAAAAATCAAGCTCGGTGACCTACTAAACAAAATGTGATTTTGAAAAATTCACAAAAAGAGCTATTACTTAGCAAAGTTTGAGAAATTTGACATTAGTAGAAACTATCAATAATTGATAAATTACCCTCTCCCATTCCTAAAATTTTGGGCATACATGATATTTGTTGCAATTTTGGTTTTAAAAAAATATCGTGACTTTTTAGCTCAATTTTAATGTAAGTAAAATCTTCAAAGTAGCTTAAGTTTATAATTTGTTTGTCTTTTACAGTTTAAAACGTGAAAAATGCAATCATGATATAAATATGAAAATGATGACCTGTTTTAGTGATTTTTAGTGATTTTGTGAAAAACCGTGAATTTTTAATGTCATTTTGTGAAAAAACAAGCGCGGTGACCCCATCTTTTTTTCCCAGTTTTGGACTACTCTCATATGTAGGTATTCAAAAAACCCCATTTGAAAAAATTGACATTACTTTTACTTTTTCTGATCGTACATCCTTTAAACAGATACCGTTCTTTATGTGTTACACATATTCGCATGACAGTAAACAGTTTCCAGTGAACACAAACTGGATATTAAACAATTGTACAATTGTCTCTTATCTGCAGGCAGAGGCCGAGCAAAGGCTATTAATGTTGTAAGTGCCGTGAATAAGGCCGAATAAGGTGCCTGATAACGTGCAAACTTTAGTATTAATGCATAGAGCCTGGCCTTCTAACATTCATAAGGTTGTATAGTTCCGTGTACAAACAGATCAGATACATTCAGAAGATCCTCTGACCAAGTGTATATAAACGAGGCTATCATGTGATCAACTAAACGTTATTAACTTGGCAGGTTTGACATAAACTTTAATTTTTCGATAGTCTATCTTGCCGAAAACACGATTAGAACAATTTTGGGATAATTGGATCGTCATATTGTTTCAAATTTCGCAAAATGTTAGGTTCCTATGGCTTGAATGTAACAATATTTTAAATTACTGATCGAAACAAGTGTAAAACGTGAAAAAAAAAGCAGATGCGCTTACAATTGCAGATGAAACAGACATTATTTCACTATCCAATTATCCACATTAGTTCCAATCGTGTTCGGACAAAGTAGCCCTTCTGGTACAATTATGCCTTGTTTACTAATGGGAGGTCGAGGCTAATATTGACAAAATACATTGCCACTTTACCTACTTCGGTTATTTGCACGACGAGTACCACCACGTATGCCAGATATGAAAGAGTTATGTAAACTGCCGATAGCATAAAGGATGTGTTTATCTGAAAAAAATTTATAAAACAAATTACAGAATATTAGTATGATGTCATTTTGCCTCAGCTACAAACTAGCAGAAACTCACACACACATGCACACACAAAACTCAGTTAAATGTTAGCACTTCAGAATATTAATAGAGTTCGTATCATCAAATTGGTTGAACAATTTGCTGTATTTTATGTTTTATTGTTTTTCGTGGTAGAACAAGCCTGAATATAAACAGCCTAATCTGAGGTTATGAGATTATTTTGAGTGATGCATTATATAGCACTAAGTACTTGTTGGATCACTTACATATCTCATACTTCTTCGTCTTGTTGTCAAGCAGCCAATGAATCCCATCAGTATCATCAGTGAAGAAACACAACTCTGAATGCCCTAAATGCGCAAGATAGTAATAATAATACATGTACGACGCGACAGGCTGCGGTATAGGCTAAATCGTATGCAGTTTCTATACTACAATGGACATGGATGGGAAAAGCTCACTAAATAAGTAACCGTTCATCAGGGATGTTATTGTCACCGCCATAATGAGATGACACCGACATCCATCGAATTTCAAAGGGGAGTAGGGAAAGAGCCGGCAACGTCCCATTTCGAAGAACATATTCGTGAAAGCAAAGTTGAAGTGAATAAGATGTTTACTTTGAAAGTGAGGCTAAAGGCAAATGAATAGGTCTTATAAGTAACTCCAGCCAAGTTTTCATTTTCCCTTTTTTACATAAGACTGTCCCATTGTAAGTCATTGGTAGGCATATCAATCAAATGCGAATACTTCCTGGATATACAGAAAAAAAGAGGTCTCTAGCTATATTCAGTTTACAAATCACGATTTCAATTATGCAATCAAGAATCGGGAGTCGATTATATGGCGAAAATGTCAAGCTGTGTTGAAAACATAATCATTAATATCGCTCTTGTCTACGAGCCTTGTCATTTACTAAAAAACAAATGCAAGTTATGCCAAAATTTTGTTCTTTGCCATCGTATCCAAACTTTTCAATATAATCAAGGCGGTGATTATAGTCACACATTTTCAAAAAACGACATTATAAACACACTTAAGAATGGAACGTTTAAATTTTGTTTGTTATCAGACTTGCTGGAAAGAGTCAAGCAGACTTCAAGTTACTTACGTACAAGGCGTTTGCAAGCCATGGAAGGGAAACCTTTATGTCGCAATTTAACATCAGAAGACATATTGCTAACGACGTAGAAACAACAGCAAGGAGCAAGTACCCGACGCCTATCCCGACCATCGTTTTGCGTGGAAAGTGTGGTGGATGAGTTAGACTTGATGCGTCTGACATTGACCTCATGTCGCTTTCGTCAAAACTAGCAATGTCCATTATACTGCTACTTGTAGTTACTATTCTTCTAGCTGGTCACCAGTTCAGTTTTGAAAAGAAATGTAAAAATCCACTGTGAAATATTATATGTTGTAACTTTAAGCATGAAGGACTTACTGAAAGACTGAAAGACGTCAACTTCAAATATAAATTAATGACAGTTGTGACTACTCTTACGAAACTAAGAATCAGTGGTCAATTTAGGGTAGATTAAGGGTAGATTTTGGTACTTGAGAAATGAATTACCTTACATTAACCGATATTTGAAATTCATTATGACCGTCATTCCTTTATTAACGAAATTGCGAAAGATAAAGCTTTCGTAATTTACAAAAATGGACAGGTAAAACTTTACTTACTCGAAGAGGTTAATTGGGTGTTTGGGTTGCGTGTCGAGTTTTTGAGCCACCACTTCAAGTAGACTTTAACGAACATTTGAAGCTGTGACGGTTGGGGTACATATCTGATAAAAGCCCTTGGCCGCTGGATCGGTTCAAAGCTGAAAGATCGAAGGAAAGCAGGGCTCCTTATGGTTGATCGGTTGATTGATCCTGGCGCTGCGCCACCGGGTAATAGTCAAGGGAGACAGCACTGTTGTAATTGTAAATATAGGTTCAAAATGAGCCGCTACAGGTGGTAGACCAGAAAAGTGCTGTAAAAATTTGATAGTCTGAATATCTGTCGATTTTCACAAAATTAGACGGTTAAACTTTACTAATACTCCAATTGGTTCAAAATGTGACGACACGGGTGGTAGACCAGAAAAGTGTTGCTAAAATTTGAGAGTCTGAATATCTGTCCCCGAGGCGCAATCTACCTCCGACACATTCACCATTCGAGTTACTTCAGGTACATCTCTATGACATGAACTATTTCGGTAATGCTCAGTAATGCTGAGATGATATACCGTGTCGTATGTAAAGACGGCACCTTTGCCCCACGTTTACTCTGTCCTTGTGACAGACAGTTATGATAATAAAGAAGTGTACACAATAGACCCGGAAGTAAAGCCACAACTTTACAAATGAAGTTTCGAGTTTGTTCTCGGTGTATGATATACATACGGGACGGTATGCAATACAATCTGTAATTGTTGGCCTAAAATGTGTCCAAAAATGTTGGAAATAGGGTCAACATATCATACTTGCAAGAAGTTATAGAATCGTTCTTATCGCCGATACCATTTGCAAGATGGCGATGGAAAACGCTGTATATTTGCAGGCCTTACCTTTCACAAGCATTTAATTGAAATCGATCTGAAAGTCAAGAATGTTTGCTTTGATCTTCCCAGGACAATAAAAGTTATGAATATTCTTATGTCTCTCGAAAATCACTGTGTCACATCTGAACAGGTCTCAATAGATAATAATTTACTCCATACCTGTAAACGTCTGCTAGTGACCCTTGCCGACTTATCGCTGGTTATATAAACCCTTTTTAGTATAAACAGCATCAAAAGTAAACAATCTGAAGGGGTAGATTGTGCCATTAGAGTAATACGCGTCTCAAAATTGAAAGAGTAATGTTTCGGTCAAAAAGGAAACTTTAAAGAATTTCTTTCGGAAAAAAAAGAAAGAAAGAATAAAAAACAGGGGTCACCGGGAAAACTATGGTTCTAGAGAAACAAATGACAAAACATTTACCGAATTTGAAATTCAAAATGGCCGCCATCTTTGTGTGAACTCTAAAAGGGGACATTCAATTTTTGATTTCCGCAAAAATAAGCACGTACAAACCTAGTTCACTCCATGAGCTGCCAAACCAAAACAGTATCGCTTAATTTTGGAGTCCGATAATCAATACCGCTAAGCGCATTCTTTGTATACAACAATTTGCGCCAATCACAGATTTCATTTGGGGTCGTTCCAACAGTCCACAATCTGACGATCGTTTTTACAGAAAACTCAGTCAGCAAAGATGTTATGACATACAACGTCACCTGCTCTTATTTTGACAAAAATGAGTGCTTTTGTGGTCAGAAAAAGGTTATTTTACCTCAGGTAAAGTGGATGTTATGTAATAAGTTTACTTAAATCCATTCAGGGTCAGCTTCGATTGTATGTGATTCAGAGCGCCTTAGAAGAACTATAGTCACTGAAAGGTCTATAAGTTGTAATTAAGACAGTTACCACAATAGACGTAGACGAGCAGCGCAGTATAATAACAATTATCCCTCCTGTGGACTAGATGAAAAGTTGTTGAAGATCAGTTAACAACGAGAAGACTGTTTAAACTACACGAGATCTCGTTGTTTGAGCTCGATCATGCGTGATTTTGCGCAATTTTAGATACCGGTTGTAAAACAGGAGATTCAAAATTCAGAATCTTTGGGTTTTATGCTGCATTGGGAAGTGTGCATAAATCATCTGCCTAGAAGCCAGAATAACACTCTCCGATCATTACATTCTCAATTGCAATTTTAATCTCTTCACAGATCGCCAGCCTTACATTATATTTCTTGCGCTCATCTTTTGCTTCAGTAAAGCTCCGTTTATAATCGCCCTGAGGACAACAGGTGCTATCACGCTTCATCAATGGTAGAGAGCAGTCAAATAGAAGTGATTTCCTTGAAAGCATATAATGGTATCAACATCGAATATGGTGGTGTGTAAAATATACAAGTCTTTCCATAAGACTAGTCTAGTTTCGTATCAAGGATGTCCTTTCACGGGAGATGTGCCGCAGACTTTTTCTTGATATTAAAGGCAGTGTGGCCGACGCTTCCTTTTTGATGTAACCCTGCTACTTCACGCACTAAATTCTCACACAGCATAACAGGTGTGTACATAACACGTGTTTTAGGTATGAAAAAACTTGGGATTATGCGCAAGGCTTGTCACTTGTAGATTCACAATTACTCACAAACTGTCACACTAACGGGCTATAGCATTCAAGATAAGCAGTACCCTACTATAAGGAATTCAGTATCGATTAAATAAACAACAGTAGGAACATAACAACACACACAGCAAACATTATAAAATTATGTAGTAAGGTTGACACAAAGCAGGAGAATAGTGTCATAGTATCATGAGAGATATAATTGATTTAACTTTTATCGTTTGCTCAAACACGTTCTCATACACTTATTAGTTGAGAGGCTTAATATTTTCAATAATTGAACAAACTAAGCGTCATCCGATTAATTATTTATCGACGATTGTTGATCTGATTAGAATTAGTTGCCGTTGACAACAGAGAGACTACATTACATAAAAGTGATTAATGACAATACTGTTGATAACATTTTATAACATTGAGATACTATTGAAAATAGTTCAAAATTGGGGAGCATTTCGCATTCGTCATTCAAAAATGTAAAGAAGTAAAAAGCTTCGAGTTTTCAATATACGCCTAACAACCAGTGGGACAAGTATATATGGTGTTATTTTTCAACGATTCATGGCATGAAATTGCTTGCATTCTCCCCTACTTCCCCCTCTAACTAACGTCTGTTAATGTGTTTAGATTCTGCCAATCCCAAGGTGTTAGCCGAGCTAAGTCGCTTTATACCGTGTTATATAAATTGCACGTAAATATTCGAGGTTTGGTGATAATTCGAAGATCGTTCTTCATGCTTTTTGTCATGTTTACATATTGTAGACAAGGAAAATTGATGATGTTAGACATTTTTGTTTCCCGTTAAAAAATCTTGTGGAATTCCGTTGTGTACAATTTAAAAAATACATTTAAAATTCAAGCGTTATATTTTATTTGAAGATGTGAAAGTGTCGCAAGTGTATATTCGGAAGCAACGAGAATTCTCCTTCTTAACTTCCTTTTCACAATTCACTTTCCCGTTTTCGATGAACGTAGGCTCAGATCGATGGATGATGAATTCTTTTTCCTAACGCGGCAATACTTGCGTTTAGCTGCCACTCCATTTCCACAATTCCTACTTTTCTAAATGCATACAACACAGCAGTTGTCAAGTATCTAATCACAAGCTACTAGAACACCACCCGATCAATTGTGACACTCAAGGAAATAAATTTCTCTCATATCTGATGAATGTAATCGATCAGTAATACAAAGTGAATTATGATCGAAAAACTGCTGATATAGATCAAAGGCATTATGTGCGCATTATTACACTGTGTGACTTAATCGAGTGATTTTACTCTGGAGACACTTGGCACGAGAGTACTTGCCCTAGTGCGGCGTAATTGTTTGGCGGTAGGTACGCAAGTCCTTCATTGACGACCGGAGCGTGTGGAAGGATATAACAGACAAGCAATACTTATGACTGACACAAATACCGCGAATATACAGAAATTGCTCTCTTACTTCATGGGGTTCTAATCTTGTTAGAGATATATCATCGTTGACATCTGTTCTAAGTATCTCAACTGAAGGAAATGTAGCAAATAAACCACAGTGACCTCTGCCCTCTCGACGAAGTCAGATTTTTCGTAATTGGCGAACTCGAGATGAGTATTACGTCAGTGATTTGTCATCAGATGACTAAATCTAACTTTCGATCGGATCAGACTTGTTGATAAGTGTACTATAATATGGGGAAAAACTCATTTGTTCGACATCGAAGGTGTCCGTCGGATTTTATTGACAATACAACTGAACATTTTCTTGACAAAACCTGCTATATCTTTAGTAAATATGAAAAATATGACACGACATTTGAAAGGGAATCAGTTTGCACGTGATCGTTGATTTTGAATATGAAAATCAGTAGCTTAAATATTTGTCACTTCGACATGGGTAGTCTCACTTGAGGGCGCGCGTCATACGCCTAATAGAAGGCCCGAACGTTTGCGAGTTCGGCAATCGACCTCGACATAAAAAACTGCAAATTTACATAAAATGACACTTTTTTCATGACAAAAATGACGACAATGATGTATGTAAAACGTAAGAGAGACTATTATCCGCACACTATTAACGAGGAGGCAGGCTTAAAGCAGGCTGATTGGCGATCTACAAAACAAACCACAGCTAGGGGAGAACCATTTGATTTCTTGGGGGTAACGAGGAAGTGGGTATTGGAGCCATTTTTTTCCAGTCAGAGTGACAGCAATTCTTTTTCTTCTGTCAGACCTGCATCAATGTTTTTTCATATGCAGTAGCAGTGCAAAATTGTTTTAATTGGTCATCAAGTTTGTAATGCGTTGTTCATAACTATACCATATCACTGGTTCACATGGTTTCACATATCACAGGATGGTTCTATATATTCATTTTAAATTGCAACAAATGAAAATACAATTCTAGTATGTTTACAACTTTAAATTACAGAACATTTTTCTGGCAAAATCCATTCTGATCTGTACTATACCTGCTTTCCTTTAAAAAGGTCAATTCCTTTTAAGTTCTCAGGGAAGATGTTATCTTTTGTGGTCAGAGAACAAGGCCCAAACGTTGTATCTCACTATATTTGTTGTTCTTGAATTTTTCATTGTCAACTTGTACATCTTTCTAACATATTTATATTAAGAGAATTATATTTTAGTTTCAACACTAGTTTATTGATTCCTGTCTTGTTTTAAATTTTCACAATTTAGAGAAGTTAATAGTACCCTTAAGATATTACCTGTGCTATTGAGATATTGTAACAGAAATCCTAAAATATGATTTCTTGGGTCATAAAAGGGAAGGAAAACATTGAGTGCACTGAGGTGTAAAGTAGACCAATGTAGTGATTGCAATTGCTTATATAATAAGTGTTTGAAAAAAAAGAATTCCTTGTGGTAAAAACATTGGCGCCGCCTATGGCGGCGCGCCGGCAAGGAATGCATGAGAATAAGGTTTCCAAATTGTGCTCATTTCAGGTGCATTGTGACAATTTTTTTCACTTCTGTCTGTTATGAAAATTGTTTTTCTCAAGCCATTACAGGATCGATTCTTTTCTCTATTTCACCTGGTGACAATTTTTTTTTTCAAAATCTTCCATGTCCCCCCCGAAATCAAATGGTTCACGCCTAATCCCTTGTTGGAAATACTACACCTCCCGACCCATAATTGGCGAAAGCAAACTTTGCACTCTGTTTGCCTCGTACATTATGGGTTGCTAAGTTTTCCTTCGCCAATTTTGGGCCCAGAGGGGGTACATTATTGCTATTATTGTTTTAGTTATACTTTGTCCATAATGCCGCCGTCGTAATATTTAGAACATTCTTTGTAACTTACGAATTTAAATCATAATTTTTCTCTGGAAGTCGACGTTTTAATTAAAGGTTAAGCTAACTAGAGAAAAAAGAATATGCCAGTTATGCTATCTACAAAACCACGTATTTTAAAGAGTTTGTCTATTACATACAGTTTTAAGCTTAGATCTGGTATTTTGCAGACAACTTGACATCCCTTGAGAATAACCCTGCACTCTTCACGATGTGACATTTACCACAAACCTGTCTCACATTACTTCTCTGCATATTTGTTCTTTCCTTACTATAAAAGGCCAATGGCCTTCAACACTGAATAAAGACTACATATAAATATAATGGCTTCGAAATTGTAGATTTCTTGATTCAGTCAACTATTGATTTTCAAGACGAGGTTAAGTGCATACCGCATAATGAATCTTCACTATGAACATACTTGTTATGAAATACATTATGCGCTAAAACTATTCGCTTCCGAACTGTACCAACCTCAGTTACCCAGAATTTGACATAAATGTTGAATCGGTCGTTTTATCATTTCTTAAAATATTTCACCAGATATAAACGCGTCCAGCCAAACATTGCGCCGGCTACTACTGTAGCTGTCAAAATTACAATGTGTGAACTATCGAGTGTAGAGGTAGAGGTACCTTGGCGATGGACCATTACAATGCAATACGCATTGTTTCATCTTAAATGTGCCTGTAGTATAAGGTAATATATACGTCTGTGCTAAATTAAAAGTACCCTGTCACCTGTTCCAATTTTGCCGAAGTTACCATGGAAAGAAAAAATCGAACCAATCACAGCGGGTGGCCGCTTTCAAAAACAGCGCCCTCACATGGGCATTTTGAATATATATTGGTATATTTAGATTACAGGTGATTGTATATCTTTAAGCATTTGTCTTAGCGAACAAGAGTTCACTGATTAATAGTTTGTAAAGTCTGATTCAGATACTCGTCATCTTTTTGGACGCACTTTAGAAGTCATTTATAATAGGTGTTTTTTTGTTTTTTTAGTCTTTGTTTCCTTGTTCGAATTTTTTGTTTTATATTGCTCTATGTTGAATTCATATAAAGACAATAATAACTGTCACAAGGAAAAAGTAAAGAAATAACTAAAACACTGATTATATCCTTTACGTTCTTAGAGTATTATTGCTATAGATAGATGTAGGTATCAGCCATTTGACGGTGGTCATCTCGTATTTCCAAGCCATCTGTGAACATATCTGTTTCTTCTAAACGCCCGTCTTCAAATGCTGGGTTGTCTGTTGAGGAATAAAGTCACAGAATGTTTGATCGCGAGCAATAAGTAACTAGTGCTACTTAAAGGCAATGAGCAATTCCACGTCAAAATGCCTTGCAAGTATATGAATCGGCATACTTTCGTAAAGTGGAAATCAAAATGCACCTTTAAAGAATCGATGGAACATAGACTAAGTATGGTCAGTCGGTACTATACGAGAATCACATCAAGTTGGCATACCTCAAATCGAACGAAAGGGCAACTTTTATATGGGAAATGCGACATCGTACAAAACTAAGGTTTTAATATGTAAGTGCATTTGATAATGACATTTCCATATAGTGATGTGAATATCTGGTCTAATTTTGACAGTCAAGACACGGGTGTAATGTCTATTAAAGGAGTTTCCAACACATAGTGTGTGTGTGTGTGTATATATATATATATATATATATATATATATATATATATATATATATATATATATATATATATATATATATATATATATATATATATATATATATATATATATATATATTTGATAATGACATTTCCATTTAGTGATGTGAATATCTGGTCTAATGACAGTCAAGACACGGGTGTAACACATAGTGTGTATGTATATATATAATATATATATATATAGATATATATATATATATATATATATATATATATATATATATATATATGTATATATATATATATATATATATATATATGTAATACATATATATTACAATATATACATACATATATAACATAGAGAGAGAGAGAGAGATGTGATGCAGAATAACATGTCTATGAACCAGACTTTAAGTGAGATAACGATATTTGAGGAACTCATCATGTGATGCTATTAAGTCGTTGAGGTGATGCAAGTAATTACAACCACAGGGCCTTACTAACACCACATTATCATGTATATGTGCAGTATTAAAATATACAATAACACTGTTCTTTACCTTCCTCAAGTGAATGTGTATGATACGCACTCTGTGGGTCATTTACCTGAAGATAAATGTGATTTAATTGTCATATTGCTGATTGCTGATCGAGTTGCATAATAAGCAAGGTTAAGACATGAACAGAAAAATGACAATCAGTACGAAAAAAGAGGCAAAGATAGAAGAAACCGAGTACTTGCTTGTTGTTTGCGCACTCACGGCTATTTCAATTTACTTCACTTCACTTTACAAGTTTGAAGCCGTTTTATGGCAAACTTCAACTGATTGCTTAAAACTTGGTACGAAAAAGTAACCAACAACACAAATATGCACGTAAATTTCAGTGACAACGTACGAAAAGACCATTTTTATCTTAGATCTGAACCACTTCAATCGAAAGCTTGCAAAGGTATAATATGATATAGCTAGTATATTCGCATGATTTTGTTCTGCAATACAATACAATATACGCAACGGGTTTGCAGACTTTCGTGCTTTCTTGTAATTTGTCTTTGGAGCAATTACTCAGACATGCATGAGCCGACCTGTTTCTTCAAAATGTGAACAGGATCAATATATTGTGACAATACATATCTTTTCATCAATTTCAGTAATTTCAGCATTATTTTCCTGAGGCCATATTTACGACTCTTTTCGCGTGTGTTGCTATAACATATGGTGTATGCTATTGTTCACTATCTCTGTTTGCAGTTGGGGTGAATGCAATTGGCTCAGAAATGGCAATTTCGTTCACTTACGGTAGTTAGCACCTCGAAAATGGTATAGCTATTCAATTACACGCCTCATATATCGAAAATTGCGCACTCCACCTTTTGTTAAAACTTTTGCCAAGCTATCTTCTTCTTTCAATTCTTAATTTTCTTTTTCATTTGTAATAATAAAAATCGGGGATGACTGTGCAAATTTAGTACAAAGGAAACAAATTACAAAATATTTACCGATATTTAAAAATAAAAATGGCTGCAATCATTGTGTTATCTCTACGGGAGAAAATAAATTCTCGATTACACAAAACTAAGTCGGTGAAAGCAATAATAAGCCCCGCAAATGATAGGCAAAAGGTGTATTCTGATGGTTTGAGAATATCTGCCCCCGAGGCTCATTCTACCTTACATAAACTTCAATGGTTTCGAATTCGATAGACTTGCATCAGAGACAATGTACCATACAGTCACCTGTAATCTAAATATGCCCTTATATGGTCAAAGGGGCGTTTCTTGGTATTCAAAACGCCCATGTGAGGGCACTATTTTTAAAAAAGAGGCCACGCGTTTGAAATCTGTGATTGGTAAGATTTTTTCTTCCCACGGTAACTGTGGCAAAAGTGGAACAGGTGACAGTATACCTTTAAATGGAGCAGCGTATTCGTATACCACATTGTATCGCTGTTCTACAATTTAGACGATTTATTGATGTTTGAAACCCCATCTAATATGCAAATCAGTACAAATGCAGTTGCAAGTTCTTATTCTTTTTAGGATTGTAACATCTACATCATGATCAGTATTTCTATCGAGTTTCATTAAGCTAGATCTGATTCTTAATATTCTTTTTGAAAATAATCATTTTCCCTATCTATAAATACTATGATAAGCAAAATTGACCTTTAAATTACGCCTACCCAGTCAAAACGACAGAAATGCAGTTTATACTTTTAAAGAAGCGTGCCTCCACACGACCAGCCGTGGCATACTTAGCATCGTCGTCTGCATGTTCTTTGACGTATCGAATATGGAGGACCGACAGTTACAGGTGTTACGAGGTAGTAAGCTAGGCCCCGTCCCTTTACCATATATGTAATATGCAAATTTACGGTGACCATGTACCTTTAACCAAATACCAAGCTAAATATGATACGTCACCTTGTCCTTGTCGCGTAAGATGTAGTCGCAAGTAAATAGATTCGTAAATGCTGGCCACCAACCGAGTAATGCCGCGATCAGGTAGATCCAAACGATGTGGTAACATGTACACGTGTATACCTAGTAATGTAGACAAATTGAAGAGTGCAATTCAAAGCTTAAGCAGGGCGATTGAAGGTAAGTCTTTTATTTCACTAGCAACTGTAACCATCGATCGCCCTGTTCGGTTCTATATTACACGTAATAATGGACCGAATCTGGCGATTGAAAACAAAATATGAATACTATGTGGAAAAGAATATGGAAATAATACAGAATTTAGCTTTCACATCAACACCGTCAAGCCTTCGTACAAACAGAGGAAGATTACAAGCAAAATATTTCATATTAAGATACAAAAGTTGCTTAAAGAGATACCGTTCTTTATGTGATACACATATTCGTATGCAAATAAACAGTTTCCAGTGAACACAAACTTGATATTAAACAATTGTATAATTGTCTCTTATCTACAGGCAGAGGCAGAGCAGAGGCTACAAATGTTGTAAGTGCCGAGAATAGGGCCGAATAAGGTGCCTGAATAAGGTGCAAACTTTATTATTATAGCATAGGCCTGGCCTTCTAACATTCATAAGATTGTACATATAGTTCTGTGTACAGATAAACATTGTGAAATTCAGAAGATACTCTGACCAAATGTATATGAACGAGGCTATCATGTGGTCAACTAAACGTAATTTACTCGGCACGTTTGAAATAAACTTGAATTTTTTATAGTCTATCTTTCCGTAAAAAGTAGCCCTTCAGAAAAAATTATGCCTTGTTTACTTATGGGAAGTCGAGGCTAATTATGACGAAATACAGTGCCGCTTTACCTACTTCGGTCATTTGCACGACGAGTACCACCACGTATGCCAGATATGAAAGAGTTATGTAAACTGCCGATAGCAGGAAAGAGGTGCTTATCTGAAAAAAATTGTAAAACAAATTATAGAATATTAGTGAGATATCATTTTGCCTCAGCTACAAACTAGCGGAAACTCGCACACATACACACTCAAACTCAATCAAATTTTAGCACTTCAGAATAATAGAGTTCTGATCATCAAATTGGATGAACACTTTGCTGTATTTTATTTTTATTCTTTTTCGTGGTAGAACAAGCCTGAATATAAACAGCTTTATCTTAGGTTTTTAGATTATGTTGAGAGATGTGTTATATTGCACTTAGTACTTGTTGGATCACTTACATATCTCCTACTTCTTCGTTTTGTCGTCAGGCAGCCAATGCATCCCATTAGTATCGTCTGTTTAGAAACACAACTCTAAATGCTCTAAATGCACAAGGTAATAAAATAATACGATCCGACAGACTGCGGTATAATCCTACAAACGATGCAGTTTCTATACTACAAGGGACATGGATGGGAAAAGTTCACTAAATCAATTAGCCGTTCATCAGGGATGTTAGTGTCACCGCCATTATCAATTGACACCGACATCCATTGAATTTCAAAGGGGAGTATGGAAGAGCCGACAACGTCCCATTTCGAAGAACATATTCGTGAAAGCAAAGTTGAAGTGATTAAGATGTTTACTTTGAAAGCCAGGCTCATGGCAAATGAATAGGTCTTATAAGTAAACCCAGCCGAGTTTTCATTTTCCCTTTTTTACATAAGACTGGCCAATTGTAAGTCATTGGTAAGCATATCCATTAAATACGAATACTTCCTGGATATACAGGAAAAAAGGTCTCTACCTATGTTCAGCTTAAAAATCACGATTTCAATTCTACACTTGGGCATGTGCAATAGATGGAATGGCGAAGATGTCAATCAGTGTTGAAAACATAATCATTTGTCATCTACTCAAAAACAAATACAAATTATGCCAAAATTTTGTTCTTTGCCATTTGTCGAAAGTTTTAAATACAATCAAGGCGGTGAACATTATCAAAGAATTTTTCAACCAACGAAATTATAAACACACGGGCACGTTTGAATTTGTTTTTAATCATACTTGATGGAAAGAGTCAAGCAGACTTCAAGTTACTTACGTACAAGGCGTTTGCAATCCATGGAAGGGAAATCGTTATGTCGCATTCTAACATCAGGAGACATATTCCTATCGATGTGCAAACAACAGCAAGGAACAAGTACCCGACGCCTATTCCTACCATCGTTTTGCGTGGAAAGTGTGGTGGATGAGTCTGGCTTGATGCATCTGACCTTGACCTCATGTCGCTTTCTTCAAAACTAACAATGTCCATTATACTGATACTTGTAGTTAATATTCTTCTAGCTGGTCACCAGTTCAGTTTTGAAAAAGAATGTCAAAATTCACTGTGAAACATTATCTGTTGTAACTTTAAGCGTGGAAGACTTATTTACTGAAAGAATGAAAGACTTAAATTTCAAATATAAATTAATGAAAGTTTTAACATTAAATTAAGAATTAAGGTTAAACGGACAGATTTTCGCACCGGAGAAATGAATTACCTTACATTAACCGATATTTGAAATTCAAAATAGCCGCCATTCCTATGTTAACTAAATTGCGAAAATTTTTTTTTAGATTTTCACAAAACTAGACAGGTTAAACTCTACTTACTCAAAGAGGTAGGGTTTTGGGGTTGGATGTCGAGTTTTTGAGCCACCATTTCAAGTAGACTTTAATGAAATTTTGAAGCCGTCCCGGTTGGGGTACATCTCTGATAAAACCCCTTGGCTGCCATGGTAGCTGGATTGGTTCGAAGCTGGAAGGTCGAAGAAAAGCAGCGCTCTTTATGGTTAATTGGTTGGTTGATCCTAGCCCTGAGCCACCGGGTAATAGTCAAGGGTGACTGCACTGGTGTATTTCGTAAATCGGAAATTGAGGTTCAAAATGAGACGACACGGGTAATAGAGCAGAAAAGTGCAGTAAAATTTGAAAGTCTGAATATCTGTCCCCAATGCGCCTCTACCTTAGACACATTCACCATGGGAGATACTTAGGGTGCATCTCGGTGAAATGAACTATTTCGATAATGCTTAGTAATGGTGAGACGATATGCTGTGTCGCATGTAAAGACGGCACCTTTGCTCTACGTTTACTCTGTCCTTGTGACAGGCAGTTATGATGATAAAGAAGTTTACACAATATGCCCGGAAGTAAAGCCACAACTTTACAAATGAAGTTTCGAGTTTGTTCTCGGTGTATAACATACATACGGGACGGTATGCAATACAATCTGTAATTGTTGCCCTACAATGTGTCCAAAAATGTTGGAAATAGGGCCAACATATCATACTTGCAAGAAGTTATAGCTTCGTTCTTATCGCCGATATCAGTTGTAAGATGGCGATGGAAGACGTTGTATAGTTGCAGGCCTTACCTTTCACAGGCATTTAATTGAAAACCTGAAAGTCAAGCATTTTTGCTTTGATCTATCCAAAAAAATAAAAGTACTGAATATTCTTATGTCTGTAGAAAACCACTCTGTTACATCTGAACTGGTCTAAATCGAAAATAATTTGCTACATACCTGAAAACGTCTGCTAGTGACCCTTGCCCACTTATCGCTGGTTATATAAACCTATTGTAGTATAAACAGTATCAAAAGCAAACATTCTGAAGGGTGTAGATTGTGCCATTAGAGTAATACGAGCCTCAAAAGTGAAAGACTTAATCTTATACGCTTAAAGTTTCCTAAGGAAACTTTAAAATTCCCTTCGAAATAAAAAAGAAAGAATAAAAATCAGGGGTCACTGGGCAAAATGCAGTTCTAAAGAAACAAATAAAACATTACCGAAATTTGAAGTCAAAATGGCCGCCATCCTTGTGTGAACTCTAAAACGGCACATTCAATTTTTGATTTTCGCAAAAATAAGGTGGTGCAAACCTAGTTCACTTCATGAGCTGCCAAACCAAGACAGCATCGTCTAATTTTAGAGTCCGATTATCTATACAGCTAGGCGCATTCTACGTATACATCAATTTGCACCAATCATAGATTTCATTTTGAGTCTTTCCAGCACTGGCAGGCCACAATCTCACTACGCTTTAACAGAAAACTCAGTCAGGAAAAAATATTATCACATGCAACGTCACCTGCTGTTATTTTGACAAAAATGAGTGTTTTTACTGGCCAGAAAAAGGTTATTTTACCTCAGGTCAAGTGGATGTTATGTAATAAGTTTACTTAAATCAATTCTTCAGGGTCAACTTCGATTGTATACGATTCACAGCGCCTTAGAAGAACTATAGTCACTGAAAGGACTATAAGTTCATTATCTACATGATACTAGTAATTAAGACAGTTACCACAATAGACGTAGACGAGCAGCGCAGTATAATAACAATTATCCTTCCTGTAAACTTGATGAATAGTTGTTGAAGACCAGTTAACAGCGAGAAGGCCCTTTAAACTACACGAGATCTCGTTGTTTGAGCTCGATCATGCGTGATGTTGCGCAATTTTAGATACCGGATGTAAAACAGGAGATTTGACATTCAGAATCTTTGGGTTTTATGCTGCATCTAGTCGGGAAGTGTGTATGAATCATCTGCCCAGCAGCCAGAATAACACTCTTCGATCAATACGTTCTCAAGTGCATTTTTAATCTCTTAACAGGTCGCCAACCTTACTTTATATTTCTTGCACTCATCTTTGGCTTATGTAAAGTTCTGTCTATAATCGCGCAGTGGAAAAGCTGTTTGACTGAAAACGAATAGAGCGCCTGGTGAACACATTATTCGGACCTATATCATTGCAGTTTGACCTACTAGATCAGATCGTCATAATTGTCTCCCCAATAGACTTGCTCTAAGTCTGTGGGCTTATAAATATCAAAACAGAATAAATTGAAGGAATGAGCGTCAGCAGACTGTCACGGTAAGTGGCATGGTAGGCTGGTGCTTAGATCGTGGGGTGAACGCCTGGGCTTGGTAACTTCTGCCGAGAAAAACCTGGCGACGAGGGGGGGGGGGGCAGTCAAGCTCCCCTCAAGTTATACTGTTGATTTATCCGGAACTTTATAGCTTTATGTGCGCCATATCCGTCTTGATATTTACATTGTATGCTTCTCTCCTATTTCTCTCCTACACCGTATCTCAATGTGTTTGGCTTTTTACAGATAAGAAAACTGCCACCATAATCAGCTACAGGAACTAAAACACACACGCATGCAGTACACAACAGGTGCTATCACGCTTCATCAATAATACAGAGTCGTCACATAGAAGTGATTTTTTTTGACTGCGTAATGGTATCAACATCGAATGTGGTGGTGTGTAAAATATACAAGTCTTTCCAAAAAACAAGTCTAGTTTTGTATCAAAGATATCCTTTCACGGGACTTGTGCCGCTGACTTTTTCTTGATATTAAGTGTGGACGACGCTTCCTTTTTTTCATCGTAACCCTGTTACTTCGCGCACTAAATTCTCACAAAACATATTACAAGTGTGTACATAACAAGTGTGTCTTAGATATAAAAAAACTTGGGATTATGCGCAAGGCTTGTCACTTTTAGATTCAAAATTACTCACAAACTGTTCACTAACGGGCTATAGCATTCGAGCTAAGCAGTACCCTTCTATAAGGAATTCAGTATCGATTAAATAAACAACAGCAGGAAGATAACACACACAGCAAACATTATAAAAAATATGTAGTAAGGTTGACACAAAGCATGAGATTAGTATCATAGTATTATGAGAAATATAAAAAAAAAGGGAAATTCGATATATATGGTTTAACTTTTATAATTTCCCGAACTCGTTCTCACATACTTATCAGTTGAACGAGAGGCTTGATTTTTTCGATAGAACACACTTCGCGTCATCCGATTAATTCTTTATCGACGATTGTTGATGAGAATGTGTAGTAAAAATCGTAGGTTGTTGCGATGGAGTTTAATACTGCAAGATTATCAATTTAAGATTGAGTACAAGAAGGGCAGCGAAAGTACAAATGCAGACACATTGTCGCGAATGTGGAGCTCGGATGTACGGTAGTGTGTGAAGGTGCATGAATGATGTAGTGAAAGGGCTGTAGTGACCTGATATACACTGTTTTGGAAAATGCATGTTGAATTTTCAACCCTTATAGTAATGGTGTTTGCCCAGGTTGCTGTACCCGACTTAGTCAGTAGGTTTTTTTTTGTCAACATGTACTTTCCTTTAGATTCAGTAATATTAGCATTGTATTATTTCATTTTGATTTTTGCTGATTTTCTGAATTATTTTGCCGTACTAGTGATGTAGACTCCCTGTCTCCATCAAAATAAGGTGGAAAAATGTGACGTAGTGTCATGTGATTATTATTCATGAGCTGTCATTACTATTCATGAGGGCATGTATATCTCTCTTGGCCCACGTGTACTCAAGCAAGTCTCCAGCTTATCAATCTCTGCAGATCAAAACACAATAACGCTCATCTAAAACACTAGATTCTGAAATCACAAAAAATACACTGATCAGAATTCACAAATAACAGCCAATTACAGTGCTCAGTTAACAGCCAATAAAATGCGACTCGAAAGAAAACTAACCAATCAACATGAAGGCGGAAACAAAAAGCAAACAACACCCTCAATACAAACAAGATAACAAAAACGTAACGGTTAGTATTTCATGTTAAGATACACCAACGGTAATCCCAGTCTTCCTCCCACAACGAATAGAACATATAACTACACGTAGACGAACAGTAAAAGACCTGTACTGGAGATGGAAGACGTCCTGAACATAGTGCACGGTCACCGGTGGTCTGTTCCGCTCTGCCATGGACGTGTGTACATGTGCCTGAGAAGACGACGAACATATGTGCACACGTCTACTGGGCGCATAGACGCGGAGCGGAGTAGACCTCATGTGACTGTAGTGAGCGGAGATCAGCAAGACAAGATCCTAGGCCGTATAATGAATCGACAAGAAACCACACAACATTCCAGCTACAGTAAACGTTGTGAACAACGTACATAAATGGATACAGCATGGGCCAAACAAGGATCACAATACCAAACGGCCTTTTTAAAGGCCAACACATACTCAAAAAGGAGAGTTACCGTATCAACACTGTGCCATGCCTCAACACCAAAAATGTACACTAAAATTACACATAAATTACAAAATAAAGACGGGCGGTAACAGTATAAGCCGGCACAGAAACAGAGAACAAAATAGTGCACATAACATCAACAAATATGTCGCATTACACGGGCACAAACCAAAATGAACACAGAATAGAACACATCTCATGTCGAAGGCATGTCATGAAGAACACTATCAGAAAATGGTGAGATACCAATCAAACCGTTAGATAAAGGAAGCGGAATGGTCGACATTCTATACACTAATGATTACATAATAAAGAAGCGTCAAAAGTTACTCGTCAACAAGTGATTTCAAACAAAATTTACAACTGAAAACTTATAACTTATAACACAGAAAAAATACAACATTTGACAGCACAACATTAAACATGTTAACGACCACATATATCTATCTTTTTCTCAATCTGGTAAACACGATACGAACACGACCTTGAACACAACTGAACAAAATGAGATATCCTAGCTTCCAGAATAAAAAGAACGTACTTCCAGTGGGACAATATAGGAATACATACAATCTTCCAATGTACCACACATTTTATCCACTGAAGATGAACTCGAGGCAACTGATGAAGAAAGTCTGGCAAACTATCGAAACATAGCGTTAAAGGATCGCAGTGTCGTACGCAGTCTCTCCACTCTTGAGTACAGTCTGCACTGACACGCAGATTACAGCTGTGTCTCGCCGTGCCTAATCGGTTCTATACACAAGACAGTGAAACAAAAAAATGCACACTACTATACATTAAACGCAAATCACTAATATATGAACGATGTGTGGAGTTGCTTTCCCTTTATTAACTAAGTGTGATAACATTTTATGACGTTTGGATTGAAAATTTTTCGAAATTTCAACCTATCTGAAACCTGTTTAGAATTGTATTTACGCAGCCTACTGTACGATGTTTGGTCACCATATCGGCGAAAATTTCACTTTCGTCATTTAAAAGCGTTTGGAAGCAAAGAGATCCGCGTTTTCAATATACGTCTCACCAACCAGTAGTGTTATTCAAGTTTCACCAATTCATCACGTGAAATTGGTCTGATGATAACACGAACATCGTAATTCGTGCTTTCTGTCATGTTTACAAATTGTAGACAAGGAAAATCGATGAAGATGTCAGATATCTTTGTATCCCATACAAAACCCTTTTGGAATTCCGTTGTGTACATTTTAAAAATAAACATTTAGAATTCAAGCGTTATTGTTTATTTGAAAATGTGAAAGTGCCACAAGTGTATATTCGGAAGCAAAGATCATTCTTCTTCTCATGAAGAATAAATGAATGATAAAGTCTTTGGTTGTGTTTCATCTATGTTCCCTTATTGTTGTAATTGTACAAAGATACATTAGAAAAACGCTGAGCAATCTTTAATTTTGTAAAGGGCCACAATGTTACCTTCTGGAATAGCTAAATGGTTTCAACCTGTTCATGCTTCCGAATTGTCCTCCCTCATGGCCTCAATCGGGGCAACAGCTGTTCCAGTGGACATTCGTTTTTGCTGTTCCGAGTTGATACAATATACTGCCGAACTACGTTAGCTAGGCTCGCCAAAGCTATGTGAAACGGCTACAGCTTCGCCTGCGGCTACTAAGTTGCAGAATAGCAAGGTAGTCGGCACGCCATGGGTATGCCTGCCTCCCTAATTCATTCATCGATCATGGTTAACCGACCGTTATGATTTGTATGATTTATTGAGTATAAGTGCATTTGAACAGTGGACGAAGAAATGGCCGGAGCATCTGAGGGTGTGATCGTTCTGATGAAAAAACAAATCAAGAGTGCATGTCAATTACGTTAGTCTAACTTGTTCCCAGACCCATTTCTACCTATTATCGTTAGCAGAGCAGCAAGCGGGAGAAATGGGTCAGGGATCCAGACTACAAGTGCATGCGCCACTTGGTTGAACCACACTACGCCCTCTAATGTTCGAATTCCTATTAGCTCGCTGTACAGATCGAATTTCGGGTGACAAAGGCTTCATCTTTAATAGGAAAACGCCGTGGATTGCTAACTTCACGAATGAGTCAGAGTTTTTCCTGTTCACATTTGCGACTTCATTGTCAGGGCTGGGCTCGAAATTAACTTTTCCCCTGGTAGTCCACTTGGACTACCATTTTCTAAAGTTGGTAGCCCAGTGACAATAGCTTGTAGCCCATTCATATTTTAGTTTAGGGATTTTTTCATTTACAAGAGAAGAAAAAGCTTTTCTTCAATATTCTGCCCATGAAGTGAATTTATTAGTCATTTGCTGTGAATACTTGCAAACCTTTATTACTCAAAGAAGACTAGTATAATTTACGACAGTGACACTAAAAAGTTTTATGACCTACCATTGTATTGACAAGCCGTTTAATTCTCAGAGTTGCATGCCGATTTTTATAGTCGTCATGGCAATGACCACCATCATGGGCTTTCTGTAGTAGGGAGGAGTTTGTGATTGATACCTATCGATCAAAATGTAATGAGAATACGTTTTCATTGGCCATCATTTCTGTGCCTGTTATCCAAGTACATCAGTTGATATTGAAACTTTGCTGCAAAGTTCCATCGCAAGGTCATCTTTGCCTTAATGTGTCCCGCTGGGTTCGCCGCATGTAGTACGCCCAAAAGTGGAAGACCAGACATGGCACGCCAAGTACTAACTGAATTGTTCCACGCTTTGGTAGTCCATGCATAGGGTCCTCGAGCTCCGATGATGATGATGATTAAACATTTAAAAATGAAGAAAAATAAAAATATATTTGGACTCAGTAAAGTTGTTGTTGTTGTTATTGTTGTTGTTGTTGTAGTTGATAGTATTTGCAGAAAAGGACAAATTATGCGCTGCAAAATTCAATACAGCCTCACTGTACACATGGAGATAAGCTACCTCCATGCTATAGACATGCGCTGCAAAATTCAATACTGCGATATTGATGATGATGATGATGATGATGATGATTAAATATTAAAAAATGGCGAAAAAATAAAAATATATTGGACTCTGTAAATTTGTTGTTGTTGTTTTTATTATTGTTGTTGTTGTTGTTGATAGTATTTGCAGAAAAGAACAAAGTATACGCTGTGAATTCAATGCAGCCTTACTATACTATGCGCTGCAAAATTCAATACAGCCTAACTATACATGTGCGTTGCAGCCTAACTATACTATGCGTTGCAAATTCAATACAGCCTAACTATACATGTGCGTTGCAGCCTAACTATACATGTGCGTTGCAAATTCAATACAGGCTGTATTGAATTTGCAGTGCATGTGTATAGTTTGGCTGTATTGAATTTGCAACCCATACTTTGTTCTTTTCATTAAATACTATCAACAACAACAATAATAACAACAACAACTTTACTGACTCCGATTATATTTTTATTTTCCTTCATTTTTAATGTTTAATCATCATCATCGTCACCATCTGATCATCATCATCGGAGCCTGAATTCCCTTTGGTAGTCCATGTGGGCTACAATTTCATAAACTTTGATGGTCCCAGGGAAAAGTTGGTAGTCTATTGACGTGGGATTACCGCTAATTTCGAGCCCCGATTGTTTACAAATACTGTATGCCATGCACGCCATCGAGATGTATCACATCGGCATAGCTGCAAATTTTCAGCTTCACCAAGTACATTATAACAAACTGGTTAAACCTTCACCATTCGCTATACATTCGATATAGTGTTTACATTTGTTATATTACATATATTGACAATACAACTAAACATTTCCAGACAAAACCTGCTATATCGTTAGTAAAATATGGAAAATATGCCATCGCACTTGAGAGGGAATCAGTTTGCTCGTGATCGTTGATTTTGAATATGAAAATCGATAGCTTTAATAGCTAACATTCGACATGCGTAGTCTCACTTGAGGGCGCGCATCACACTCTTGATAGAAGGCCCGAATGTTTGCGAGTTCGGGAATCGACCCCTACATAAAAACTTTTTCATGACAAAATAACGTCAATGGTGTATGTAAAATGTAAGAATGACTATATCTTCCGCACACTATCCACGAAAAGGCAGGCTAAAAGCAGGCTGATGGGCGATGCACCAACCAAACCACAGTAAGGGGAGAACCATTTGATACTCGGAGTATGGAGGAAGTGGGTATGGGAGCAATTTTTTCCAGTCAGAGTGACAGAATTTTTGTTTCTACTGTCAAACCTGCATCATTTTTTTTTTCAAATTTAGAAGCAGTGCGAAATTGTTTAAGTGATCGCCAAATTTGTAATGCGTTGTTAATAACTAACCTCGTCACTGGTTCACTGGTTTCACATATCATAGGATGGTTCTATATATTCATTTTAAATTACAACAAATGAAAACAAAATTCTAGTATTTCAACTTTAAATTAAAGAACACTTTTCTGGCAAAATCAACTCTGATCAGTACTATACCTGCTTTTCTTTAGAACAGTCAATTCCTTTTAAGTTTTCAGGGACGATGTTATCTTTTGTGGTCAGAGAAACAAGGCCAACACATTGTATTTCATTATATTTCTTGTTCCTGAATCTTTCATTGTCAATTTATACATCTTTCTTACATATTTTTATTGATAGAATAATATATTGGTTTACTCCTGACTTGTGTTTTAAATTTTCACAAATTAGAGAAGTCAATAGTCCCCTTTAGATATTACGTAATAGATGCCAAAGAGATATTGCAACAGAAATCCTGAAATACGATTTCTTGGGTCAGAAAAGGGAAGGAAAACATTGAGTGCACTGAGGTGTATATTAGACCTATGAAGTGCATACTTATATCATAAATGCTGGAAAAAACATAATAATTGCTTGTGGTAAAATCATTGGTGCCGCCTATGGCGGCACGCCGGCAAAGAATACATGAGAAAAAGGTTGCCAAATTCTGCTCATTCAAAGTGCATTGTGACAATTTTTTTTCACTTCTGTCTGTTATGACAATTCTTATCTCAAGCCATAACAGGATCAATTTTTTCTAGCTATTTCACCTGGTGATAATTTTTTCGCAAAATCCTCCATATCTCCCTCCCTGAAATCAAATTTTTCTCCCCTAATCCCTTGTAGGAAATACTACACCTCCCGACCCATAATTAGCGAAATCGAACTTTGCACTCTATTTGCCTCATACATTATGGGTTGCTTAGTTTGCTGTCGCCCATTGTGGGCCCAGAAGGGGTATATTATTGCTATTATTTAAGCAATAATGCACCCCTCCCCGGCCCATAATGGACGAAAGCAAACTTTGCACGACATAATGTACGAGGCGAAGCCGAGTACATTATGGAGTGCAAAGTTTGCTTGAGTCCATTATGGGCCGGGAGGGGGTGCATTATTGCTATTATTTTATAGTTTTGGCAATGCCAGTGAATTTGTAGTTGTAGAAAACGAAAAAAAAAGGAAATTTAAACTGAGTTTGAAGCCAGTGAGCGTCCTGACTCTGCACACATCACATGCACTCCACACTGCACTGCACTGAACACGCACGTTCAGCACAAAAATGACCAACACTTTCACGGTTCAATTTTAAATTGAAAAACGATGTATTTTCGAAGGAAATGAAAAGGAACTGCATCCCTACCGTCTATATCAAACTTGAAACATCACCTTTAAATATCATGCCATTCAAAAAGCCGACACGGTGAAATGCCAGAGATGAAGAAAACGGAATGTTCATGCATCGACATCAGCATGATCAGCGAGCTGCATGCCATGGTATCAGCTGATCAATACGATCATTATTATGTCGCTAGTAGTACAGCATTCATTGCAAACGATATCAACAGAGTTCGACATTGTTATTCAAATGTTTATATTTCAATAATAATTGTGTCTATAAATTTAATTTTCGATCGCTTCTTGAGAAGAGCTATTTTATTCCGGCGAACGACAGAACTTGACGTAAACGGGTGCTTGAAAGGTACAGTTGACAAACATACTGGAGGGTTTCCGTACCGTCGCGATATCGAGAACAAGGCAAGGTAAAACCACAGACAAGGAGAAAAAAAGATGAATGAAAGTTGTCTCCGATTACAGTCAGTGCATCAGAATTAGGAGGCCGAGATGTTAGATCAACGGAGAGTCCACGGCGGGGTCCACGGTCGTCATGATTGTTGGTAGTAGCTGACCTTGGACCGAGACTTTGAATGGCTCCGTAGTAATTTCCGTAGACACTTCCGGTCAAGGTTGATGACAGCAAGCTGCCGTTGTTGGCCCGTTTACGGCTGGTTCGAGTAGCCTTTCACGCTTGCATAGTTTACATGGCCACTGACATACATAATATGCCATGTGTCAAACCCAGTATCGTCTAGGAGTTTGCAAACGTACTGAGATCTGTTTCACCTATACGGCAACGAAGCGAACCATGTTGTAAACAAACGTAGTAGTACAACCAGCGTATCGGACGGGGACATGCTGAGCGCCAGCCAGACAGACGACAAGTGCATGCGTGAGGACTCAAAAATGTGATAAATCGTACAGTAAGACATTATTATCAATATTGTGCACCATTATCAAGATTTATAGTTTTGTGTATTAGGGAGCGTTCAGTTTTTACGGCCTGGGGGGGGGGGGGGGGGCGGCAAAATCTTGTCGCCGGTGTTCAAAAAAATATAGACCCCCCTGCATTTTTCGTGAAAAAAAGATGACCCCCTTTGTCAGACGGAAAAATTTGATGACCCCCCCTGAAAAATAACCAAAACCCATATGTCAAATTTACCCGCATGGTTTGGATTTGAACTCCGGTACGTGGTGCACTTTATTCGTGTAGCAGAGATGCCAGTGCACAAACTTCTCAGCCACATCCATTGAAACGTCTGTTAATTAGGACGACTGTAAGGCAATTTTTAACTTCATTTCCATAGACAACTCATGTCCATGGACATTGTATAAAGTAAACTTTATTGGAGTGGTTCGCCAAGGCAGCCCTCCGGTTAAGAGGGTCATGGGCCATTACGTAAAGTCAACTTTATTCTAGTGGGCCATCAAAGGTGGCCCGCCGGTAAAGAGGGTCGATCATGGCCATGGCATAAAGTGAACTTTATTGTTGGTATTATGTTTTTGAAAATGTGGTGACCCCCCCCCCCTTTCCTACCAGTGAAAAAGCGATGACCCCCCCCCCCCTTTGCGGATTTCAAATTACGATGACCCCCCCCCCTGGATTTTGCCGGCCCCCCCGGCCGTAAAAACTGAACGGTCCCTTACATGGTTTCCCTCCTTTGAAATGCGCAGTCCTTTTTTTTCGTTTTCAAAAGAAAACTTGCTCGCTGTGGGGCCGCAATGCTGAATAATGGAATACATTATCAGGAATAATGTATGGATATGACGTCACAAAATTCACTGGTATTGACAAAGCTATAATATAATTTACATTTTGGCAATGTCAAAGATTTTGCAGGTTTACGACATGTCTAGGGCCACAATACTAGATAATCGAAAACACTATCAGTAATATTAGGTGATTACGTCCAAGATTCATTCATATTGACAAAGCTGTAATGTAATAAGTATATTATGTAAATGACATAATGTAAGTCTATCGCATTATGATTTAAATATATTTCCTTGATTTTTGATCTTGTGACATAGATGTCTGCAGAATTTTATTAGTTAATATTTCCCGACTCCACGCTCTTAATTTCCTATCTGGAGTATATTATTCACTTATACTTTGTCCATAATGCCGCCGTCGTAATATTTAGAACATTCTTTGTAACTTGAGAATTTCAAATCATAATTGTTTTATTGGAAGTGGACGTTTTAATTGAAGGTTAAGCTGTAGAGAAAACAGAATATGCCTGTTATGCCAGCTACAAAACCACGTACTTTAATGAATTTGTTTGAGTTTGTCTATTACATACAGTTTTAAGCTTAGGTCTAGTCTATTGCAGACAACTTGACATCCCTTGAGAATAGTCCTGCAATATCACGATGTGACAGTTTCCGCAAACCGGCCTCACTTTACTTCTCTACATATTTGTTCTTTGCTCACTATATAAAAGGCCGCTGGCCTAAAATACTGAATAAAGACTATATATAAATATAATGGCGTGGAGATTGTATATTTCTTGATTCAGTCACCTATGGATATTCAAATCGAGGTTCAGTGCATACCGCATAATGAAACTTCACTGTTAACATACCGAAAGCCTTATTATGAAATACATTATGCGCTAAAGCTTTTCGCTTTCGAGCATGACTAACCTGAGTAACCAAAATTTAAAATAAAAGTTTGAATCCAGTGGTTTCATCATTTTTGTAATATTTCACCTAGATATATCCGCTTTCAGCCAAACATTGCGCCGGCTACGACTGTAGCTGTTGAAAACTTGCTTTCAATGTGTAAATATCGCGTATAGAGGCAGCGGTACCTTGACGATGGACCATTACAATGCAATGGGCATTGTTTTTCAGCTTAAATGTCTCTGTAGTATTAGTAATACCTCTGTGCTAACTTAAACGTTCGTCTTACAAGGAGCAAGAGTTCACAAATTAGTAGTTTCGTAAATTTTGAACCATATTACTTGTCATCTTTTTTGGGCGCACTTCAGAAGAGTCATGTGTGATTTTTTCTTTTTATTTAGTCTTTCTTTCCTTTTTTGATTTTTTTGTTTTATATTGCTTTATGTTGAATTCGTATAAAGACAATAATAACTGTCACAAGGAAAACGTAAAGAAATAACTAAAACACTGATTATATCCTGGTACAACTTTTATGTTCTTAGAGTATTATTGCTATAGATAGATGTAGGTATCAGCCATTTGACGGTGGTCATCTCGTATTTCCAAGCCATCTGTGAACGTATCTGTTTTTTCTAAACGCCCGTCTTCAAATGCTGGGTTGTCTGTTGAGGAATAAAGTCCCAGAATGTGTGAACACAAGCAATTAGTAACTAGTTCTACTTGAAGGTAATGAGCAATGGCATATTACAATGCACTGCATGATCATGAATCGGCATGCTTTCGTAAACTGGAACCCAAAATGCATCTTTTAAGAATCGATGGAAAAAAGTATGGTCTACAATAATAGATTTACAATACGTTGGGATACCTCAAATTGAACGAAAGGGCAACTTTTACATATATATATATATATAATATATATATATATATATATATATATATAATATATATATATATATATATATATATATATATATATATAATATATACATATATAATAGTGATAATATAATAATGATGTGAATTTCTTGTCTAATGACAGCCAAGACATGGGTGTGTGATATTTATTAAATGAGTTTCCAACTCATATATAACTATATAATGTAATTTTATATATATATATATATATATATATATATATATATATATATATATATATATATATATATATATATATATATAGATATATGATGCAGAATAACATGTCTATGAACAAGACTGTAAGGTGATCTGTTAAGTCGTTGATCGTTGAGCAGGGCCTTATCAACAACATATTAACATGTATATGTATTTATAGTATTTAAAAATATCCAATAACACTTTTCTTTACCTTCCTCAAGTGAATGTGTATGATACGCACTCTGTGGGTAATTCACCTGAAGATAAATGTGATTTAATGGTCATATTGCTGATTGCTAATCGAGCAAGGGCAAGACATGAACAGAAAACTGACAATTGTTACTAAAAAGAGGCAAAGATTGAAGAAAACCGAGTACTTGCTAGTTGAATCCGAAGTCATACAGACACTTCAATTCACTTCACTTCACTTTACTACACAAGTTGGAAGCCATTTCTATGGCATACTTCAACGGATTGTTTCAAACTTAGGACGAAAAAAGTAACCAACGACACAAATATGCACATTAATTCCATTGACAACGTACTGAAAGAACATTTTTGTCTTAGATCTGAACCAATGCCATCGCAAGCTGGCAAAGGGATAATATGATATAACTAGTATATTCGCATGATTTTGTTCTGCAATACGATACAATACACACAACGGGTTTGCAGACTGTCACGCTTTCTTTTAATTTGTCTTTGGAGCAATTACTCAGACATGCATGAGCCGACCTGTTTCAAATTGAGAACAGGACCAATATGTTATGACAATACATATCTTCGCATCAATGTCAGTAATTTCGGCATCATTTCCCTGTGGCCATATTTACGACTCTTTTCGCGTGTGTTGCTATTACCTATGGTGGAAAGTTGTTCACCATCTCTGTTTATTGTTTGGGTGTGAATGCAATTGACTTGGAGATGAACATTTCGTTCACTTACGGTAGTTAGCACGTTGGAAATGATAGCTATTTTATCACACACCTCATAAATCTTCGCGTGCTCTACCTTTTGCTAAAACTTTTGCCAAGCTATCTTTTCCTTTCAATTCTTAATTTTCTCTTTCATTTCTAATGATAAAATGCGGGGATGACAATGCAAATTTAGGTACAAAGGAAAGAAAGTACAAAATATTTACCGATATTAAAAACTAAAAAATGGCTGCAATCATTGTGTCATCGCTACGGCGAAAATAAAATTCCCGATTACACAAAACTACGTTGGTGAAAGTAATATTTACTCCTTCAGCTTTATAATGAGCCCCGCAAATGGTAGACCACACGTGTATTATAATGGTTTGAGTGTCTGAATATCTGTCCTCGAGGTGCATTCACCTTTAGAGAAACTTCAATGGTTTTCGAATTCGACAGACTTGCATCATCGACAGTGTACCATGTACAGAGTCACAGTGTAACCATACAAGTAGTGTTAAAGCCAAAGAAGCATTGAATGAGGCAGCGTATTCGTATACTACACTATATTGCTGTTCTGCAATTTCGACGATTTATTTGATGTTTGAAACCCACCTAATATGCAAATTAGTATAAACGTATTTGCCAGTTCTTATTTGTTTAGAATTTTATCACACATCGTGATCAGTATTTCTACCGAGTTTCATAAAGCTAGATCTGGATTTCTTAATATTCTTCCCGATAATAATAACTTTTCCTTATCTAAAAATACTAATTTATGCAAAATTGTCCTTTAAATAACGCCCTCCATACCAGGTCAAAGCTACCGACTACACTAACCGTAAGAGTGCTCGGTTCAGCCTGACAGAAATACATTGTAGTAGGATATTTAGTAAGAAAAGCAATGCAGGTTTGATCAATGTAATCGACAAAAAGTTAATCACTTTAACCCATTGCCAGCTCAATAAAATATTATATCCCACCTTGTCCTTGTCGCGTAAGATATTATCGCAAGTCCCTATATTCCTGAATGCTGGCCACAAACCGAATACTGCTGCGATCAGGTAGATCCAAACGATGTAGTGACATGTACACGTGTATATCTAATAATGTAGACAAAGTGAAGAGTGTCATTCAAAGCTTCGATAGGGGGATTGAAATTAAGTATATTATTTTGTATAGCAACTGTAACCATCGATCGCCCTGATCGGTTCTATCGTAATAATGGACCGAATCTGGCGATTGAAAACAAAAAATGAATACTATGTGGAAAAGAATATGGAAATAATACAGAATTTAGCTTTCACATTAACATCGTCAAGCCTTCGTACAAACGGAGGAAGAGTACAAGCAAACTATTTCTTTAATATTGAGATACGGAAGTTGCTTAAAGATATATCGTTCTTTCTACATGTGATACACATATTCGCATGCTAATAAACCAGATTTTAAACAATTGTACAATTGTCTTTTATCTACGGGCAGAGGCAGAGCAAAGGCTGCAAATGCAGTAAGTGCCGTGAAATACTTTTTTTCTGAATAAGGTGTAAACTTTATTATTATAACACAGGTCCAACCTTTTGACATTGATAACGTTGTACGTATTGTTCCGTGCACAAACAGACCACGAAAAAATGTAAAATTCAGAAAATACTCAGACCAAATGTATATGAAAGAGGCTATCCTATGGTGAACTAACCGCTACGTACTCGGCAGGTTTGACATTAATTTTAATTTTTCGATAGTCTGTCTTACCAGACAAAGTAGCCCTCCTTGTACAATTATGCTTTGTTTATCGAGAATAATTATAATAAAAATGCATTGCCGTTTTACCTACTTCGGTTATTCGCACGATGAGTACCACCATGTATGCCAGATATGAAAGAGGTATGTAAACTGCCGATAGCAGAAGAGATGTGTATATCTGACAAATAAACAAATTATAGAATTTTAGTGTGATGTCATTTTACCTCAGCTACAAGCCAGCAGGAACTCACACACATACACACAAACAAAACTCAATCAAATTTTAGCACTTCAGTATAGTAGAGTTCTAATCATCAAATGGGTTGAACAATTTTGCTGTATTTTATTTTTTATTGTTTTTCGTGGTAGAGCAAGTCTGAATATGAACAATCGAATTTTAGATTTTTAAATTATATTGAGAGTTATCCTATGTTGCACTTAGTACTTGTCGGGCCACTTACATATCTCCTACTTCTTCGTCTTGTCGTCATTAGGCAAATGCACCCCATCAGAGTCATCTGTGAAGAAACACAACTCTAAATGCCCGTAATTCACAATATAATAAATTAATTCATATACGACGGCGACAGACTGCGGTAACATTCTATATACAAACGGTGGAGTATCTATGCTAGAATTGACATGGATGGGAAAAGTTCACTAAATTAATTTACCGTTGATCAGGGATTTTAATGTCACCATGCCATAATAAGACGACATCGAATTTCAAAGGGTATATAGAAAGAGCCGACAACGTCCTATTTCGAAGAACATATTCGTGAAAGCAAGGTTGAAGTGAATGAGATGTTTAGTTTGAAGAGAGGCTTAAAGCGCAGTGGTCGTCGCGCTGCGCGTGCGTGATTTTTTTGTTGATAAACATAAATTTTTGTAAACATAAGTCTTCTCAACTTCAATAGGAGTGAGATGGGAGCACTCCCCCACTCTGTTAAGGCCTTTGTAAGACTCAACTTCATGCAATAGTAAAATATTTAAGATCGGAAACGAACTTCAGTGGTGTATTTCTATCTATAAACTCGTGTAGAGCTACGAACATTGAGACTATACACTCAGCACATTATGTCGCTGAGTTTACTGCACACAGACACAGTGAACAAAAAGGTTTGATCGCGCGGCGCGATCACGCTGGTTGTACACAATGCTATGTACAGTACAGTAAAAATACATAACTAAAATGATCAACATTGCCTATATATGTAGACCAGCAACAAGCACAATGCCTTACACAAAATTACACTCAGACCATGATCGGCAAGCCAGAGCAGGACACGGGAGATGTTGTTGGGAGACGGTCACCGCGTTGACGTACACGGATATAGAGAATCCGGTCCCACAACGTACCGGCCCGCGACGACTTGGCCCACAACCAACTGTTGATCACCATGTCTTACTTCTCCTAGTACTACGTGGTAAGAAATAGTAAAATGACAGGAAACAATAGACAAAACGAGCGGGTTTTCGCGGCATTTGGCAGGAAAATTGCACGGCTACACCATGCATAGACGTATCGAGAGATCCTGTGCCCCGGTCCTGTGCACGGTCATGGCAGTGATCCAACTGCTAGCTGGTGTAGGCCTACCGGTGATGGGCAAACTTCGTTGTTGTACCTCCTGATTGCCGGGTAGGTCTGAATCCTCTTTCAAGTGAGATAACCCCCACATAACAAGAAGACCTATGAAAGGTCCTTCGCTTGACTTGATACCTGTACTCGGAATTCTCGTTTGCACCCCCAAACGGGGTAAACTTTGTAGTTGAGTTGGATTCTCCACAGCCGAGTGTAGCGCGCCATAGGCCTATACCCAGTTTGACACGGACGTTCTATACAGACCACGGAACGGAACAGATGCAGAGATGCTTCTTGCTGCAGCAGGCATTGCTCTGCGAGCTGTAGATTTCTGTAGTTTGGGTTGTTGTCTTTGTACTCCTGTCGGGCCTCTTGAAATGAAAGCTCTCGTCCTTGCTAGCGATGTCGAAAACTAGAGCCCGGTCGTTGATAGTCTGTTGGCGTATACATGCGTACATGCGTACGTCTAGCTCTATGGCTCGAGCGATAACAGTAGCCGAGCCCCACTCAACTGATTCAAGAAAATCATGAGCAAATGTGATCTCAATCCAGCGTGCAATTATTGTTCAATATTCAGCAGATATTTAACTTAGATTAATTGACCTTTTATCGCGTGTTACATTTGGTTAGTTGGTATACTTGTGACAGATCAGCCGCCATTTTAACAAGCGGCAATATCGCAAACATTACAATCAACCCGTAACATGTGCGGCGTTCTTGGATTTGTTTACAACAGAGGGGGACCCCCTCAGGAGGATGCGCAGCGCGACGACCACTGCGCTTTAAGGTAAATGAATAGGTCTTATGAGTAAACTCAGCCGAGTTTTCATTTTCACGTTCTCACATAAGGCTGGTCCATTTTAACCATTGGTATGCAGATCCATCAAATACGATTACTTCCTTGTTACAGAGAATAAAGAGGTCTCCACCTATGTTCAATTTATAAATCACGATTGTAATTCTGCAATTGGGCATATGGAGTCGATGGAATGGCGAAGATGTCAATCAGTGTTGAAAACAAAATCATTGATTTCGCTCGTCTTCGAGCACTGTCATCTACGCAAAAACAAATACAAATTATGCCAAAATTCTGTCCTTTGCCATCGTGTCGAAAATTTGAAATACAATCAAGGCGGTGATTATAGTCACAAAATTTTCAAAGGAAGAAATTATAAACACACTTAGGAACGTTTGAATTTTGTTTGTCATCATACTTGATGGAAATAGTCAAGCAGACTTCAAGTTACTTACGTACAAGGCGTTTGCAATCCATGGAAGGGAAATCGTTATTTCGCAATTTAACATCAGGAGACATATTGCTATCGATGTGCAAACAAAACTGAGGAACAAGTATCCAA
Source organism: Ptychodera flava (assembly GCF_041260155.1). NCBI lineage: Eukaryota > Metazoa > Hemichordata > Enteropneusta > Ptychoderidae > Ptychodera > Ptychodera flava. The sequence goes on from NC_091929.1 coordinate 12,302,858, forward strand.
CGCCTATTCCTACCATCATTTTGCGTGGAAAGTGCTCTGGATGAGTCTGGCTTGATGAGTCTGACTTTGACTTCAACTTTCTTTCGTCAAAACGAGCAATGTCCATTTTACTGCTAATTGTAGTTACTATTCTTTTAGCTGGTCACCAGTTCAGTTCACTATGAAACGTTATCTGTTATAACGTTAAGCTTGCAAGACTTACTGAAAGACAGGAAGACTTAAACTTCAATTAACGCAAAGAACGACACGAAGACAAACGTTTGGCCGAAATCCAGGGGTAATGGCCTGTCCAGGCGTAGTGGCGACCTTTCCCATAAAGCCAGACATAGATTTGAATGACATCAAAGCAGGGCAACGTGTTACAAAGGACGTGCTTACTGCCACAGCGGGGGTGCACGGCGTCGTGGCGGCCTGGAAGGCAACACGGATCCATTACAGGATCATGCCGCACATCGGGCAACGTGGTACCATGGTCCCCCCCCCCCCCCGGATCTGCGACAGCAAATCTAATAGTAAGGGACCGTTCAGTTTTTACGGCCGGGGGCCGGCAAAATCCAGGGGGGGGGGTCATCGTAATTTTGGAATCCGCGAAGGGGGGTCATTGCTTTTTCACTGGTAGGAAAGGGGGTCACCACATTTTCAAAAACATAATACCTACAATAAAGTTCACTGTATGCCATGGCCATGGTCGACCCTCTTTACCAGCGGGCCTCCTTCGGCGGCCCACTACAATAAATATACTTTATGTATTACCCATGACCCTCTTAACGGGCAGACGCCTTTGGCGGCCCACTCCAATTAGGTTTACTTCATGCAATGGCCATGATCGACTCTCTTTACCGGCGGACGCCTGCAGCGGCCCACTACAATAAATTGACTTTACTGTAATACCCATGACCATCTTAACGGCCGGACGCCACCAGCGGCCCTGTCCACTAAAGGTCATGATCGACCCTTTTTAACAGTGGGCCACCTTTCGTGGCCCACTAGAATAAAGTTGACTTTACGTAATGGCCCATGACCCTCTTAACCGGAGGGCTGCCGGAGGGCTGCCTTGGCAAACCACTCCAATAAAGTCGTCCTAATTAACAGACGTTTGCATGGATGTGGCTGAGAAGTTTGTGCACTGGCATCTCTGCTACACGAATAAAGTGCGCCGCGTACCGGAGTTCAAATCCAAACCGTGCGCGTAAATTTGACATATGGATTTGGGTTATTTTTCAACAGGGGGTCATCAAATTTTTTCGTCTGACAAAGGGGGGTCATCCTTTTTTCACGAAAAATGCAGGGGGGTCTATATATTTTTGAACACCGGCGACAAGATTTTGTCGCCCCCCCCCCCCAGGCCGTAAAAACTAAACAGTCCCTAAGACTGTACAGACGAGCTTGCTACCACGGCGTCATGGCGGCCTGGACAGCGACATGGACCCCTTACAGGATCATGCCGCACATCGCGCAACCTGGTACCATGCTCCCTTCGGATCCTCGACTGCACTGTACCCCCTAGCCCTGCGTTCAGGTCTGTGTGTTACCGGCTTTATACGGCTTGTGGCGATGGCCGTATAACGCCGGGAACACACAGACTTTACGCAGGGCTATGCACCCCCTAAATTTTGAGCAACCAGCAGGCACTAGTGATCGAATAATTGCTGCATCATTTGTCGTCGTCGTCGTCATCGTCGTCGTTGTTGTTGTTGTTGCTGTTGTTTGCAGTCGCCACAGAGTGAATAGAGTCGTGTTGTAGTTATCCATGATTGACGGTCCAGTATCATATCATAGTCCGATATCCTGCGATTAGTCATCCTGCAAGTCTGCGGACATGTGAATGGCTACTCTGAGACCAGCGCCCCAACTGGCTCATTACTGCAGTTGCTGTTAATCGCGGGTTGTCGTTGTCATGCATGAGATCATCTGAGGTCTAGGCTGGATGTCAATGTTATGCATGGCCAGAATGCCACCTTGAAATAACACAGTGGCACGCTTTGACCCTATCGCTGTTAGTCGTTGTCAGCAAGTAACTATAAATTCGAGTAATGTAGTTACAAGTAGTGTTCATGATATATAGCCATATATCCCGTCAGTCACATCCTGCGATCTCGTCATTTGTATCCTGTTGTGACCATATGTCTTCCATGTGCTCGCTGCAGTCTTTCCCGTGAAGTCAGTCGAACCCTTGACTCCCCCAAATGGGTGCAGAACAAAGCGGATATGTTACCTTGTAGTCATGCATGTGACATGCGTCCCGTTGGTCTTTTGATGCCAGTGTCGGATTTGTGATGTGAACGTCAGTGTGGAGTAGGTTGAAATGGCTGCATTGTGGTAATGAGCAGGAGGGTATGGCGCTAAGGGAAGTTTTATCACTGGTGACTGATGGGCAATGATCCAACTGCGTACTAGATTGGGTGTCATGCAAGTATGCATGGCATGCTTATGGGATGATGCTAATGAGTATGAGGTGGATCTGGCTTTCATTTAGTTCATCAATTGAACGAGAGACTTAATATTTTCAAATGAACACACTACGCGTCATCCGATTAATTATTTATCGACAATTGTTGATCTTAGTTGCCCTTGACAACAGAGGGTTTTAATTATATGATTATGATTAATGACAATAATGTGATAACATTTTATGACGTTGAGATGCTATTGAAAATGTTTCAACCTATCTGAAACCCGTTTATAATATGTTGTACAGGGTATGGTCACCTTTTCGGCGTAAACTGCACTTTCGTCATTCAAAAATGTGAAAAAGTTAAGAGCTCCGCGTTTTCAATATACTTCTAGCCAACTAGTCGGACAGTAGTGTTATTGTCCACAAATTTAACGCGTGAAATTGGTCTGATGATAATATGATCGTCGTAATTCGAGTTTGCAAATTGTAGACAGGGAAAATTGATGAAGATGTTAGACATTTTTGTTTCCCGTACAAAACCTTTTCGAATTCCGTTGTGTACATTTAAAAAATACATTTAAAAAATTCAAGCGTTATATTTCACTTGGAAATGTGAAAGTGCCGCAAGTGTATTTCCGGGAGAAAAGAGAATTCTCCTCAACTTTCTTCTCACAATCCACTTTCCGTTTTTCGATGAACGTCGGCTCAGATTGATGGATGATAAAGTCTTTACCTGTGTTTCATCCATGTTCCCTCATTGTTGTAATTGTCCCATAATGGCACGCAATTTTAGATTTTTTAAAGGGCCCGAATGTTACATTTTTGAATAGCTGAATGGTTTGATTCTTTGAACCTCTTCAAGATTCCGACTGGTCCTCCCTCATGGCCTCAATCGGGGCAACAGCTGTGGCAGGGGCATTTCGTTTTGGTGTCCCTTGTTGACACAAAATGTAGCGCTGAGCTAGGGTAGGCTCTCCAAAGATATGTGAGACGGCTACAGCTTCGGCTTCTAAGTTGCAAAGAAAGGTGGTCGGCACGCCATGGGTATGCCTGCCTCTCCTATTCCTATTCCTCCATCGATCATGGAAAACTGACCTTTATGATTTGTACCTTTAACAAGTATAAATGCCTTTGAACCGTGTACTTAGAAATGACCCGAGCATCTGAGGGTTGGGTCTTAAGGTTTGTTATCGTTCCGATTAAAAAACAAATCCAGAGTGCATGTCCAAGTGCATGCGCCATTTGGTTGAATCATACTGCGCCCTCTAGTGTTCGAATACCTCTTAGCTAGCTGCATAGCTCTAACGTCATGTGATAAAGTCTTATCTCAGGAACACGCAATGGATTGCAAACTTCATGAATTGTATCTGATTTTTTTATAAGTAAGTGGTGATAGAACTCACACAGAGCAAAACAAACGTTTCAAAGTATCGCCTAAGAGCCGTCCGAAGCTAGGTCAGGCCACTGCACAGTGTTGTCTACAAAAGCCACATCCAACGCGCTGAGAATAATTAATGATTTATATGTACACAGAGAAGTCACGATGTCGACAGCATACACCAAAGGTTGCAAATTCTTGAGGAAGCCGTGATGGGTCTTGGGTTTCGACTTCCAGGACCGATGGAACTCCTCGAAGAGACTGAATTAATGGAAATAAAAAGAGAAATACACGATTAGGGAACGAAGGAACACGAAAGTGCAAAGCACTCTTTATTTTTCAATAAAGACACCAGGACACAAAAAATATATCTTGAGGAAGGAGGATGGGCATGAGAATAAAAACACTGTCATAGATGTGATTGGCAATATGACTGTGTTGCACTCAGCTTGTCACAATTGGGAATATGATGGTGTTGCACTTCGCTTGTCACAATTGGGAATATGACCGTGTTTCACTTAGTTTGTCACATATACAAGGAACAGTGTTTTTAATCACTCAAATATACCTGGCTCGTATGCTGTTGATTGACACAAATTTTGGTAGCATTTGCCACAATTTTGAAAGTTAACAGACCGCTGTGAATACATGTGAATTATTTCGTTTTTATGGTGACGACAAACTTCATATATAGCAAAAAAAGATAAACATTTTAAAGTATTGCCCACAAGCTATCCGAAGGTCGGGCAAAGTTCCACTGCACATTATTGTCTTGAAATGAATATCCGGTTCACGTGAATTATCTGATGCCTGATATGTAATCAGGGATGTCACGACAAAAACAATGTACACAATGTAAGGGTAAACAGTTCTGTACCCCAGTCCTGATAAATGCAGGAATGCGACAAGATATGCAGTACTATGGGTTATCATGGGGTCAAGGCAAAAATACCGTGGACCCTTAGACTGCTGTCAGGGAAATTTCTCAAAGTGTGAGGACAACCTCAAGCTTTTCGCTTCTTATAGGAATAGTGACTGATGGGAAATAAAATGTGAAAGTTAGGAGTAATAGGACACATAAGGAAATTGCAGTGCAAATTATTACACGATACGAACCGGTAATTCTTGTGGAATGTCACGTACAGATGATCAGAGATGTGATAAGGAGGTGGCTAGGTTGAATTTTTTTCTCGCATATTTTCGATTACAACGTGGTGAACTGACCAACTTTATCTTAGCAACTAATGCATGCACCGAGTTTGAACTGCTCTCATGTCTCAACTATGCCGATATGATCAGTTGTGTGGTTGTTTACAAACTGTAATCCTAGTTAATCAAAGTTTAACACGATAATGGACTGAGCCTACAGACAGTATGCCTCGGTTGACACCCCTTCAGTTGCACAGATGACACAGGATTAAAATCACCTAACGTTGTTTACGGTGAGTACTAGTGATATGATTTTTTTCCAAATTGCGACTATAATAACTTTATACAATCAATTGAATAATAACTTTCTACAATCAATTGAACAATCTATTCTACTTCAAATTTTCTCTGCAAGATGATCGCAGGGCATTGAAAAACCGCAAGTGAATTATTCAATACGGTACAAAATCGTGAAAACGCCCTTCCCCTTCCTCATATCAACAGTATTGCGGAAATAAGATGACGTTATGCAAGTTTTATTCCAAACCTCCTTAAAGGGCCAGTGATGTTAAACTTCGATAAGTTGTTCATCATTTGTATTTTGAATATCAATTGCAATCTCTTATTCTACTCCCGAAGGAATGCTGAAACACACAGTATTTAGGTTGTCAACATTGCGTCTATATGTGCAAAGCACACTGTTATTGTTTACATTTGACTTCTAGTCCGAACCAGTATTCATTTGTCAACGATAACAATGCAGTTTACACATGTACAGGCTTGAGTTGACAAGCTGAATATTGTGTAATATCAACATGCTTTAGGTAATAGAAAACAATTGTGACTGGCCCTTTACGTAAGGCCAAGGCTTGCGTTTCAGTGTTGCGTTTAGGTTTATTGTCGTTGCCACTTTTATCTGTCGTTTTGTCTACTGGCGTTATTGTCTTTCTGTCCGTGCTTTATCTTAAAGTCCGAATTTCAGCATGTCTGTCGCTGTCCGTCTACTTGTCTGTCTCTCTCTCTGTCTGTTTGTCACACTTCTGACCTCTACCCATCAATCTTACTATCTGTCCCGTACATCAGTTTGTCTCTATTTTTGTGTCTACATATCTGTCCTCAGCAACTTTCGATCGCAGGCGTTTTGTCTGATACGAGTGCAACCTCATTAAACAGATTCAGCTTTGAAATAATTGAATAACGTGGACATATCTGCAAGACATTTGTTAAAGTAATCAAAACTTGGACTTTGGTTATAAGTCAAGGATCTTTCATTAGCCGGAGATCAAAGCCATGGGCCTCTGGTTCATAAAATTGGAAAATTGAAATAAGACAAGTTATTGTAAATCTGTGGTGCAGTATTTCTCACATACAAATCTATTTTCTCAGACTAGAAATAGCAAATTGCTAGCTAACTTTATTCTAAATCACACATCGTAGTTTGCCAGAAAAGGGGCATGTAGATGCATAACTCTTCAGTTATCTCATTTATTATTGCGACGATTATCAAGAAAATATATTCCCGATTCGCCTAGTTAATGTTGAATTCTGGTAAGTGCTATGCTGTAGATAACTGTTCCCACATAATACATTCGACGCTGATTAAAATTTATTTTCCTTTTTTTTTGCTATTTCCGTTAGCGACTTTGTAACGTCATCAGTCGACCTTTCGAAAGCAGACCGCCTGACGTCATAAGAAGTAATCGGCCGTTTCATTATTAGGAAGGAAAACGCAATCCGCCAAGCAAAATGAAATCATTTGAAAACTTTCCCTACATACCAACCGGAGTAATCGGAATTCTTCAAACAATCTCTGGTGCCTTTATTGGGTCATGTGGTATTGCCGGCATTGTACTGTACTGCCGCGGTAATTTTCCTGTGCTTGACCTGGTGTTTGGATGGATTGTACGTATGTTAATTCTTTCAGTTGTTTTATTCTTATGTATACTCTGGCGAGCAACATATGTATTTTGTTGACTGCAAACGCATACGTATATGACATTATCATTGAAGAAACAGTAAAACTAACATTTTATGATTTTTTCACCATTTTTGTTTTTAATGTCAACAATAATTTCTTATTCTACTCCTTAGCGCTTGTTGATATACACAGTATTCAGCTTGTGAACTCAGCCTGTAAATGTGTAAATTGTTTTGTGATTGTTTACGAGTGAATTCTGGTCCGGAGTAGAATTCCAATGTAAACAATCACAGTGAATTTTACACAGACACTCTGTTGATAAGTTGAATAATGGGTGTTGCGACAATCTTTGGAAATAGAATAAAAACTTGCCATTGACATACAAAAGAAAAATAATAAAAAATCATCAAAGTTTGCAGTACTTATAATCTGACTGTATTATCTTTCTTTATTATACGGTAATCGCGACAGAATGTTTATGACTATGATATATAACTGCATCATAGGCGAGGCAACCTTTGTACAATGACGATTTGGTCTACTTCTTTGTTATCTTGTCTTCCTGTTTTGACGGCGTTAATCGCATTGGAACTTTGGTCGACAAGTAAACTATGTTGTTCAGAATATCGTTGTGATGACATCCGTTTTACGTTTAGATAAAGTCGTATTAATTACCTTTAAAGACAAACAGGATTTGTGATTCTAACTGTCTGTTGACAATGTACTCACAGAAACCTACCGATAGCATTGAGATCCAAACATTTCTCTTTCAGATTTTATTGACGGGGTCCTTGGGCTGTTTGTCGACCACAAGAAATAGCAGAGGATATGTGAGTTACACGTGATATTACATTTAAATGCTTGTAAACATCAGTGTGATAAAAGGTGAAAAACTGAGTTTTGAGCGTGGATCTCGAGGTCAAAGGTTAAGACATCCAATAGGTAGCATCAACAAAATCGGTGTTGATCATATCGTTATTAGTTGCTTATCGTTACATTTACCGTCGTTGAATAATCTTTTTGGGACGGCATTTCTTCATTATCAGAATCATGTAACAAGGCTCAAACATAATGCTAGTTTTGAAACATTTTCGTTGCATATTGTGTCTTAATTATATATCAAATAATATGCAAATACCACTGCAAATATACCATTTCCGACAATTCTATAAGGCAAAGCAACCAGAATAGAGGATATTTTCTCCATCATAAGTGCAGATACCAATAAACAAGATAAGCCATGCATTGCTGAGGATATAAAGTCATAGGGGAATTCTACAAATGGACATTCGACAGTCTCTTAGAAGTAAAATAAAACTTCAATTTCTCTCTGAAAACTGACCGTGAAGGAATATGTAGTGCAATTTTGTGTGCAGGGGATTCACTTTAATAAATTTACAGTCAAGTAAATGTATATGCATATTCATTATGACACCAGATCAACCACAATTATTTCACAGAAAGTTTAATTTGCATTTATGACCGCCTTGCAAACAAGATGACATCTTAATTCTTTGAGTGCCAAAGTCAATTTTTGTTACTTTTATAAAATATGGCCAGTTCAAAATTTGCAATAAGGTGCTAGGTCCATTTGGTCCAAAATTATAAAAAATACAGAAAGATTCATAAAACATTTGTAAAATGTTGCACTATTTTTTTTTTTTGGGGGGGGGGGGGGTGGGTGTGAATCACAACACTTAAAGGAGTAATATTCAAATCACATGCACTACTTGTAACCTGTACCTGACCATATTCGTAAACTTACATTTTGTTTCAGGTCAAAGCTTCACTGGTTCTATCTATTATTTGTACAGTTCTTTGTTGTCCAATACTACTGATCATGAAATGGATATTCTTTTATCACGTATGTATAGCAATCTTTTGCATCTGTCTATTTTAGACCTTTGTACAGTTCTTATTGTTCAATACTACTGATCTGGAAGAAGGTATTCCTTACCACTTATTCATAACATTCTTTTATTACTTTTTATTGATAATCTTTTAGAGCCTTTTAAACGTTATATGATAAGTCAAAGGATTTAGATCGGCTTTCTCGATCTTTGACTAGAATGAGAACCTATAATTTGTACAAGGAAGATTACTTTTTTAGCTTTGCGACAGTGTGGTTACAATTTCGGAAAATTGTGTTTAAGCTATTCTACCAAAACAACTGTGGCTATGCATCAGATTGTCTAAAAATTTTGTCGTGCATCGAGCTAGAGGTAAAATAGTAACCCTGCAATGGAAATTAACAACGACATTTTCTAAGGGGCTAAGGAGGCTGTTCGCAGACGATCGGAATCAAGCTGTTAAGGTATAGAATGCGCCTTAGGTCAGATATTCGAACACTCAATTTTTTTCCATTCTTTTCTGATCTACCATTTGTTGGGGCTTCTTTTAAAGCCCTTTGAGTAAGAAAGAGCTTTGCCATCTTAGGTGTTTCAAAATCTTAATTTTATTTTTGCATGGAGTTAAGACAGGAATTGAGGTCATTTTGAATTTCAAAAATCAGTAAATCTTGACTATTTTTCTGTAGTCCCAAAATTTGCTTGGTGACCCCAGATTTTTATTCTTGATTTTAGAAAATGATAGCTTGAAGATTCCTTAATTGAGAACACTTTAAGCGAAAGTTTAACTCCTTTGCTTTCGAATCGCACACTACCTTAATAAGTCTGAAATATTTGCATAATGGCATGCAAATAAACTTTTCACAACACAGATTCTGTATGATGAGCACGCAAAATCCAGCGATTGGTTGGCATAAGTCTCGTCAGTAACGACCGTTATGAAAAATAGTCAGGTTGTTATCAACGTCTCGACTGATGAAAAAGAGATCGCCAGCTCATCCAGCCCGCTGATACAGTATCACCGTCTGTCAAGAAACCCAACGCCAACATTATTTGACGAGAATAGTTTTGCCCTTCTCTGCTCTAATGTGTTCGGCACACCTATGTCTTTGATAGTTTTCCAAATTCACCTCATTCTAACTTTTCAAGTTTGGGGTTAAAGGTATACAGTCAACTCTAATCTAAATATGCCCATATATGGTCAGTCAAAGGGGCGTTCCTTGGTATTCAAAATGTCCATGTGATGGCGCTGTTTTTAAAAGCAGCCACCCGCTTAAAATCTGTGATTGGTCGGATTTTCTTTTTCGATGTGTGGCAAAATTGGGAACAGGTGACAGTACATCTTTAACCTGAATCTTACCAAGTTCGATGGAGCATTGATTTACGCCAATTCTCTTTTGACTTTTACAGTACCATGAACGTCGATGCAGGACAATAAACATTCTCGTGATAACTGCTGCATTTGTATCGTTTTTTCTGGCATTCATCAATTCGGTTCTTTGTTGCTCCATATGGAACCCCGGAAGTCGGGTAAATATACTGATTTTTTATCTTTGTGATGAATTTATATTGTTACAAACGATCGATGTTTTATTAATAAATAAGATACATATTGTCGTCAAACGAATCATCGTTCTGCGGCTTGTTCTTTGCAATACCTTTAAATGGCTAGTATGCTAATGTTTGGTGATTTTTCATTATTTATATTGTTTATGTCAATTGCAAGTTATTATGCTGCTTCAAAAATGTTGAAACACACTCTTTGGCTTGTCAAAATATAGCGTCTATATTTTTAAATGCAATGTTATTGTTTACACTTGAATTCTAGTCCGGACCTAGAACTACTTGTCAATGATATGTATATCAACACGTTTTAGGGAGTAGAGCAAGAAATAAGAACGACATAACAAACGAAAATAACGAAAAAATCAAGAAAAGTTTGCTGTACTGGCCCTTTAATGTTATCTTTGTGAAGAACTGCTAAAAACGATCGATTTTTTAAATAAAAACACAGATAAATGTTGTCGTCGAACGAACCATCCTTCTGTGATTATTATTTGCAATACAAGAGCCAGTAATGCAAACTTTTGGAATTATTTCATTATTTTTATTTTGTATGTCAATTGCAAGTTCTTATTCTACCCAAAAAATGCTGAAACACACTATTTAGCTTGTCAAAATATAGCAACTACATTTGTAAATGCACTGTATTGTTTACATTTGAATAAAATTATTCTAGTACGTACCAGAATTCACTTGTCAACAATAACAATGCAGTCTACACATGTGCAGGCTGAGTTGACAAGTTGAATACTGTGTATATCAACATGCTTTGGGAGTACGACAAGAAATTATGGTTAACATTAAAACCAAAATTAGTGGGAAAAAACACACCAAAACATAGCATTACTGATGCAGTGTCTCATGCATTATATAGACGTACGTAGGGGCAGTAATGGCACCGATGTTTAAGTTGATGGAGAGTCATCCCTCCCTTTCATTACCGTTATGTTGCCCAAAATATTATGCCACAAAACCTATAAAATTAGATGGCTAGAAAAATAAGAGTTTGTTTACAGTATGTAGTATATACTCCAATGCTAACTGTGCTTGAATGAGACTTTTGACTCAATTTTCGCCACCATGAAATAAGCTCTTTCAAAATAAGCATGATATGAAGTATCACCTAGCAAAAACAGAAAGTAATTTCTACTCAAATTGCAAGGATTAAGAGATGAGATAGACATAAACATAAGTTTGTCATTGTCGATGTAATATACGCAAGTGTCAAATGGTACAGAAAGAGACTATTGTCAACAATTAATTTCTCAAGATAATATATGCAAACTCACAATAAACATTTCATTAGTTGAACACTATCCACGATGAGCGTAAGCAGTTCATCTGACTTTACGAAACAAACTTTTAGCTGGAATGTAAATTGTTTGTTCATAATCGCGATGATCTGTCACATGTCTCAATAATAATTCCTAACAGTAGCCAGGACTATTTCCTCCGCTGAAAAAATAATTTGAAAGGGATTGAGACTTGTTATCACAAAATCACACAATAACTAATGCAACCCTAAATCACTGACCTATCAAAAATGGCATAACCAATGAATTACGAGCGTGAAGGATGTCAACCATCAAAGTAGCAACACTAGCGTTGCGATCTTGGACGTCTGTTGATATTCATTCAAATTGACCGTCATTATTATTATTACATAGATTAGAATACCCAACCATAAAATTAAATAGTTTCATTTTTTTCTGAGAAACAGAGTGAAAGTAGAACTCATCCTTTATCATGTTAATATTTGTCACTCAAAATCTCATTCTACTTCATCTGAATTTTATGTCAATCAATTTGATCTGACTGTGGGACACGATTTGTGTGGACAAAACCTCTCACGAATTATTTGCATTTGTAACAAAAGACAGAAGACACAGAACTGTTGATACAGCCGGACATGCAAGATCAGCAAAGTTCAGCACAGATATCTGGATCAAACACAAGGAAATCGCCGCCCTTCTTGTACAGGACGACAATGGTCATTTGTGTGTGTCAAGTTGTGCTTGGACTTGCAGCAACTCTTGCAGGCAGTCTCGCAGTACGTCATTCGTGTTCACGCACGTGGGCTAATGTTGGGTTTGGTATATACAGCGGAGTTCCGGTAGGTTGATATATTCTTGATTCTATAAATCATTACATCACGCCTCTCGATAAAGCGTACATATCGATACAATTCGGTTGAACGTATTTATCATAATGTTATCCATCAAAAATATGGTCTGCTACGCTCATGTGACAAGGTTTATGAAACTTGTGGGATTAATCGGATGTGACGATAGCAATATTCAAAAAAATTATATTGCATCCTTCAGAAACCAAAAACAATATGCACAGTTCAATCCACACATTTGATTTTTCTGCACTGTATACCACAATCCCACACAACAAGTTTATAACTAGGCTGTCATCATGGTTAAGCGAGCTTCTTTCACAAGAACGGCAGTCTTAGGTAAAATACATTGTTATCAATCACAACTCAGGCTATTTTAGTAACAACAGTGATGCAAAATGCAAATACACTGACATGGAAGTAAGGGAGATGCTACACATCCTAATTGACAACATATATATCACATTTGCTGAAATGCCATTCAGGCAAACTATAGGCATTCCTATGGGGACAAACTGTGCACCGCTTCTTGCAGACTTATTTTTATATTCGTATGAAGCTGAAGTCATTCACCCTCATAGTTCTGGGGATAAAAGAGTTGCAAAGTTTTTTAATAACACCCATAGCTATATCGATGATCTGATTAGTTTGAACTATCCCGGTATTTCTAATTACTACCATCACATATATCCAGATGAATTAGAAATGAAAGAAACTACAGTTTTGAAATTAGACAAAATAAATTGCACACTAAGCTGTATGCAAAAGGGACGATTTTAATTTTGAAATCATTAAGCTTCCCTACTTAAACAGTAACATTCCATCGGGTCCAGCTTATTGTGCACACATTTCACAACTCCTGAGATACTGTAGAGCTTGTGATTCATATGAAGACTTTCAAGTGAGACACAGCATTTTAGTCTCAAAGCTACTAGTAGTGAGACAGATTTTCGCAAAGTTGGCTGGATCATTTTAGAAGGTCTATGGTTTTGTGGGTGTGGAAATCTTATGTCCAAACTGGGAAACTTAGAGGATGTGAGACAGTGTTCCTGGCTTTGACTCGCACAGTAATTTGGCAGCCAGCTGAATTACCATTCAATTACTTTGTCACATTTCGTTTAATCTAGACGGGTGTAGCATGCTAGTAGGGTACGCTTACTCATTTCGGACACCTTGTAACACCACTTAGCTAGTCATTCGAGATTGTACAGTAACTATTGATTTTGCCCATAGCCTCCTTTTTATTTTGTTTTGTTTTTGTTTTGTTTGTTGGACCTTGTGATTTACTTGCCTTGAATGATAATGATCGCTTGGACTGATTTGATGTTATATTATCACTCAATCACACATACAAATAAAAATGAAAGGGAACTACTGTTTATGGTGGAATATGAAGAGAATACCACACGTACATACGGTCGTTTCTATCTTCGGTTAAAGGCTGCATGTACTACAGAGCTTTTCAATTCGGTGCCACACTCAGTATAATAAGTAGTGTGGCCGACCCAGTCATTTGAGAGTTTAGGATATGTTTTGAACAACGTCTAGAAAGCAATTATATTCATACACCGTAGAAAATTGTTTTCACTTTGTTTCAATGATTCCGTACTCCATTGTTCCGCATTTCCGGATTTCATATTCCATGCTTCCGGTAATTCCACTCAACCCCTTCACGTCCGCCAAAAGCAAAGGTCGAATCATTTACATGAAAAAATGCTGTAAAAGCCAAAAGAAGACCAAGTTGGAAATGCTCATGAGTTTTCTTAGCATAGGCTAGGCCACATAACTTTGAAGGTAGCAATAAGGACACAGTGAGCTTGTGTGGTATTTGCGCGATATTTGGGCAGTTTCTACTTATTAGCTGGTCGCATTTTCACCTATCATAGCTTTAATTTGAAGGAAATGTCAAAGTTTTGATCACTTGGCTGTCGCTTGTTTAGGGTTCATTTCAGAACTTGGAAATACTGCCTATAGCCATCGGGGAACTTATTCAATTGAAATCTCAGACTGAAGAACATTTACTTTTAATTTTGCCGAAAAATCTTGTAGACCAATAGAAACCACACTTGTTAAAAACATAATTACCTTTTCAGATCGCAGCAGCGGGACTTGTTTCATTGATTTCAGCTAAAAAAAGAAGCAAAGGGAGACTGGTAAGTGCATGGACAGATGAGACGAAATTTAAACGTAAGAATATTTAACAAACAATAAAAGTTATCTTACTAGTTTGATGAGTTGAGTGTTATAGCTCAATGAGCAAAGCGGAACACAGCCATGTTGTGAAGGTGACAATCCGTGACATTATTCGGCCGACCATTCTTTCACCCTGACATCAAAGAATGACAGTCGAAATATGGGCAAATTTCATTATTCCGTAGGTTGACTCGACCATCTACTTTAAAATTGAATCAAATTTCGATCTTGAATGTGCTTTTGTAATGCTGTTTAAGAATAAAACGTTCAGCGCGGTGTCCTTATCGGCCAAACTAAACCCAAAAATAAAATTAGAAATTAGGTAAAATGCGAAATGCAAGTAAGGTGTTGGTTTTCCTAAGTATGCATAACGACGTTAATGACGACAAGTCAACTCTGTAGTCGCTATATAAAAGTTGAAAGTTGAAATTATAAATTAGAAATTGGTACCACATGATTCCAACTTAGGGAGCCTTCATTTTGGAGGGGATGGTTCGTTGGAAATCAGGGGTTTACGTTTTACAACACGGGTAGGGGTTGGTGGAGTTGGCGAGGGGGTCAGACATTGCAAAAGATATATTTGGTGAGACGTATTTTACAAAGGATTTTTGTAGAACCGTGGCTGTAACAACATATTGCAGGAAATATATACACAAACATGGATCAATGTAGCTTGAAAAAATTGAAGAGTTTGCTAACTATGTAGTGATGCAACTATCATGAATTTCACTGTGAATGTAAACAGCAGCAGTTGTCTATGCATCTGTGGCAGTATTATATATTATTGTCTGAATACATGGGTTTATGTGCCCGAGAGCAGGTGACAATTTGCCTGACGCCAGGAGGGCAAATTGTCTCCTGCTTCGAGGCCACATAAACCCATGTATTCAGGCATTAATATTTTTATTACATGCCTCTTCACAGTTAATGCTATATGACATTTAGTTACAGACAATGCATTCTCAAACAATTTTACAATTGACGACAAACATCAAACAGATTTTAACGAAAATCAAATTAGAAGTGCGCGCATAGATATTTTACGTCTAGCGTTAAGCGTCTACTTTGACGTCGAAACTGTCGAAGGGCTTCACTGGACCGGGTAACCATGGAAACCGGTCAGTACATCGTTCACCGGCCCGCTAACTCCCCGGATGTTCCAACTTAAATCAATGTAGTGATTTGCACTCACATCGAGGTTTCTAATAATATTGCCATACAAATCTTATAAAAAATATTACTCCTCCCAAACCGTCTTGTGCAAAATTTAAACCGTGTAAATAATTCAGCCCTACCCTTTAGTTCTACCCCTTAAAATATGGAATTGTGCTTAGGGAGCCTTCAGTAATTACAGCTGGGGGAGGATCGGGCAACTTTGGGGGAGGGTCACTTTTAGAAAACTGTCCAAGGGGGAGGGTCACTTTTTAAAAAGCTATCTTGGGGGAGGGTCACTTTTACAGAAGCTGATTTTGCAGCCTAACCTTCGACTGTGCATGTGATATTTCCCGAATAGAAAACCATCGGGGATATACACCGATTCTTTTAGATACATACACATTATCCACTAGCTTCACAAGCAAGGTATCCTACATTACAAATTAAACACCTTTAACAGTTAAAATTGATGAAATCCAAGAGACGAAAACATATAGAACAGGTGGCAAAATGTATATCAATTATCAAACGGCTATAAATTGACAGATGTTGATAGTTTTATATTGGAAAAAATTGTTAATACTTTCTTCATAGACTGTAATGTATAGTAATTCTGAGTCAACGTTTCGGTGGAATTCCAAAATCTAATTCCCTGCACACACATTGGCTTGTAACCACCCTAGTCTGATCAAGTACATTAAAACGAATTATTCATAGTTTCCTCATAGACTAGCATGTATAGTCAATCATCATTTTCGTTGAAATCCAAACAGCAAATTTCTTGTATACATATGCACATTTTACTTCCCACTTCAAGCAAAGTACATTTACATATATTATCAAATAATTATGAATATACAGATATAGCTTGCTTTGTGATGGGAAAGTTATCAATAGTGTGCGTAATAGACTCTCATGTATTATGATCTGATACTGTGGATCAAGCACCATGTCAGCCACATCTTGCCTTCTTACACTAGTAGTTGCGCAATGGAGCATTTTACCTAATTCGTAATTCCTATTTCCATTATAGATTACTAAGTTTAGCCGATGAAGATACCGCACTGAACGTGTTATTCTCAATATACAAATACAGTGTTGAGAAAGCACATTCAAGATCGAAAATTGATTCAATTGGTCATGTGAACCGATGGAATCTTGAAATTTGCCCCCATTTCGACTATCATTATTTGGTTTGAGGGTGAAATAATATTACAGATATATACAGATTATTTTGACTTTACACCATTCAATATTTCGATCGATATGAATACACTTGTGTTCACTCTAAACCATTTCATTGGTCATCCATTTGAAGTAACAAAAAAGCATTTTATTAAATTTTAGTTCAAGTTTATGTTATTTACTTTATTTATCCTTTTAATCGAAAGTAGCTCATAAAAACAGAGAAAATTGTCATAATGTAGCACTAGGATCACAAATTTCGAAAACAAATAATTCCACAAAATTATATTCTTCGCTGCATGATGTTGAACGTAGAATACTACATTAGGTCCAACGAGGCGTATGGATACAACAAGATCATAAGGATAGTGGAATAATGTATCATCCGAGTTTTCATTTCACGGGACGATGATGTGAAAAAAAATCACCCAATAACTTGACCTCGTGAAGCTTGGTATTTTAGCCCCTAGTATAAGAAAAGGATTGCAATCGGTATGAGAAGTAATGGTATGAGTATAGAGTCAACCCTCCCTGGTAGAGGGTACTATCAAGGTAAAATCTATAAAACCGTTTGTTATTACTTCAGATGGTCACAACATTGATAGTGTCAATTCTGTGCGCGGCATATCTTTGCCCTCTTCTGATCGGTTTTGGTATCTACGCACTTATTCACACAGTCAGTTTGTGTGGTGGTTCGTCTTGTTCGGTAAGTTGACATTATTCTCTACCTCTATTGGTACCCTTCTCAATCTTCTCGCTCTGTATCAGGACACTTACCCTGGGACATTAATATACAGATAATTACCACTATATATTATTGCCTGAATACTTGAGTTTATGTGCCTGAGAGCAGGTGACAATTTGCCCAATGCCAGGAGGACAAATTGTCTCCTGATACCCATCTATTCAGGCAATAATAATTTTATTACATGCCTCTCAACAGTTAACGCTATATGACATTTAGTTACATACAGGGCATTCTCAAGCAATTTTCCGATTATCATATACTACATTCGAGTGCCTGTGTAAAGCTATGGTAGAAAGCGCCCTCAGATCCGTGCATTTTTTTACGTATCACGCCCCGGCCCGGAGCCCAAATATGGGCAATCGCGTGCATTTCTGAACGACCTCGATTCTGGTTACTACGCGCGTTGCCATCCGCAAACGTTCCATCCGTATACAAAGCCAGCGCAAGATTAGGGAAGCGTCTACTCACTCAGATCGTAGTGGCGCGTGGCGACAGTGTAGCCGCGCTGGTGACATTGGCTTGTATTTCTAAATTCTTGTGAAATCCTGTGTATACTAAGTGGCGTGCCTGTTCAGAATAAATAACAATAAATTGACATCACGCTTTTGTCCTTTTACACCTCGATTTCAGCCTGGATCTCGGTTAGTCACGGATTAGTACTCATGTTGTTCTTCGCATTCTAGAATTCTGCAGGTAAACAAATGACGTCGTTATATATGTCTGTCCGCTACGGCAAGCGGCCATCGCTTTTCTGAAAAATTACATAAACGGCGATTTTTTGATATCGCACGCATTTTTATCGCCTATACAATGTTAAATATAATGTATACTACATATTTATCATTCCATAAGGTATAAGATAAAATCTTTACGGCCCTGATACGGCTTTTACGGCGCCGCCCTTAGTCCCATGGCGTACGGGCCTTTGCACGCTCGGACCCTTCCGCAGTACGACCTCGGGCAGTAAAAGCCGTATCAGGGACTGGCCAGTTTCTTCGGCCGTGGGGGGGGGGCGGTGGATTATTTTTGGCCGACGTCAAAAAGTGTCTGACCACCCCCCCCCTATTCCAAATTTTGAAAAGAGGTGACCCCCTATTCCAAATTTCGAAAACAGGGTGCCCCCCGCACGCGGAAAATGTAAAACTAAAGGTGGACATAAATATATATGCGTTGTACAGAAATGGATGTCAATCATTAATATCAAACGGGAAAAAGCAGTAAATCAAAAACTTTGATGGTTTTAAGACTTGCCAGCCATCCAATTAAATCTCCTGAGGAGCCATAGAGAGGCATTTTAGCCAAATCTGATGTGTGCAGTGTCTGAGACGACCTTTTCTTGTAACACTGAAACCATAAAAGCACAGCTAATAATGACAAAAACTGCCTTTTTAACTGTTATTTTGGTCATATAAAAGAATCATTCTACTGAAAACCTGAGACACAAAGGAAATCAGTTGCATCAATGACAACGAAAGATATCTTGTCATTTTTCTATCTCTAAAATAAGTCACTGTATCAAATATATATTGTGAAATATTTGTGAATATTGCTTTCTCATACTGAATTCTCATAGAGAGAACAAAAAAGTATCAGGAATTTGTCACACTTTCCATATGAAACGCGGATTTCATAATGGTACACTTTCACTTAGCAAACATCAAGATACCTCTGGCATATATCTCTGATTTATTTAAGTATGGTCCCAAAAGGGAGCGGAGAAAAATATGAAACATCCTGATATATCTGATATATATGTTTTACATATTAAAGTCATGCACAGGAAGGGCGTGCTGAAAAATGTGTGATATATTAAAGTAATGCGCTCGAAGAGCACGCTGAAAAATATTGAACATACAGATATCTCTGGTATATGTATGTCTGATATGTTTAAGTCGGGCTTGCTGAAAAACATGTCTGATTATTAAATTTACGCGCCCGAAGAGCGCGCCGAAAAATTCAACTGGATGAAATTTGTGGCTGACACGATGCATTTTAGGCAATGATGATGCTGTGTCGAAATTCAAAAACACACTGACCCCCCCCCCCCCCAAATTGGGCATTTCAAAAACATGATGAACCCCTTCCCATCTCCAAAGTCAAAAAGTGGGTGACCCCTGATGATTCTACCAAGGCCGGATGAACTGACCAGTCCCTTAAAGATTATTATCGACCAGCATCAAAACAGATTTTAACGTACGTCAAAATAGCATTGCCCGTATGGGTACTTTACAGCTAGCATTAAGCGTCTACTTTACGTCAAAAACGTTGAAGGGCTTAACGAGTCCTATTAACCATGAAAACCGGTCAGTACATCGTTCACACGGCCTGTTAACTCCCCGGACATTCCTATTCAAATCAATGTAGTGATTTGCACTCACATCAAAGGCATGTAATAACGACCAGTTCGGTTCTGGGTAGAGGCTTGCTATGGTATTAGCACACTTACCCTTGGTCACTACCATACAGCAGATAGATGAAGACTATAAATATATATATATATATATATATATATATATATATATATATATATATATATATATATATATATATATATATTATATATATATATATATATATATATATATATATGTTAGGACAGTCTCTGATCAATTTCCTATTATATGCTGATGATCTTGTATTAATTTCAGAATCAGAGGCTGGCTTACAGCGTTGCTTTGATAAACTTCATTCATATTGTAATGACTGGAATTTAGAAGTCAACACTAACAAAACCAAAGTCATTGTTTTCAACAAGAATGCTAGGGCCCTTCGTCATAGATATAACTTTTATTATAATAGTATGAAATTAGAAATTGTTCAAAACTACAAATACTTAGGCATAGACTTCAAATGTAATGGGAATTAAGTTTGACATTGCAAAGGAGACTCTATACAAGAAGGCACTGAAAGCGTTCAGCTAACATAAATATTCATGCATGGATTCATATTTTTGACCATGTTATTAGGCCTATACTAAATTATGGATGTGAAATTTAGGGAACTGAGAAATATTCAGATAGGACACCAATTGAAAAATTGAATCTTAAGTTGTGTAAAATACTTCTCCAAGTTAATCAGTCAGCAACAAATTTAGCAGTGAGAGGTGAGATGGGCAGGCATCCTCTTTTAACTTTTATCAAGAAAATGATGGTTAAATATTGTATAGAACATACACTAAGAAAGAAAATACTTTGATCCATGAGGTGATGGTATTTTGTACTAACAATAACATGGCCTGGGCAACTGCAATGCAAGAAATTACAGGATTGGAGAGTGTTGGTAATTTTTGGCAAAATGATAAACATAGTGTGAAAAACTTAACAGATAAGATAAGTAATGACTACATTTTAAAATGGAAAAATGAAGTTAATGCAGAAAAGACATCATCAGGAGAGAATAACAATTACGCATTTATAGAAAGTTTAAAACAGATTTTAAAAGGCAAAAAGTATTTAAGCTGTATCAAGGATAAAAATGACAGTAAATACATTACCAAACTGAGAATAAGTGATCATAATCTGATGATTGAGAAAGGTAGACACATGAGACCAAAACTAAAAGCTGTGGACAGAATTTGTAATAGGTGTGATACTAACTCAGTTGAGGACGAATTTCATTATATCATTTGTTGTCCATGTCATATGCAATCACGACAAAAATTGTTAGACTCGAAAGCAGTCAACAATGAAAACTTCAACAACAGGGATTTGCAAGCCAAATTTTGCTACATAATGAGCAATACAGACAGCATGATATACCTCACAACATTTATCCAAGAAACAGATATTTTTTAAGATTACCCAACATTTCATATTCTGCATAAAGTTATATCTTATATATATATATATATATATATATATATATATATATATATATATATATATATATATATATATATATATATATATATATATATTGCTAGACGTGGAACTTGTCGTGATTACTCTACAGACTGTTTCATGCGCTTGGCAATCGTCAGGAGACTCCTGACGATTGCCAAGCGCATGAAACAGTCTGTAGAGTAATCACGACAAGTTCCACGTCTAGCAATACCTATGCCCTGCGGAAACGCATCGAGCACTATACATTGCCTGAATTGACACCAAGCCACTGATATATATATATATATATATATATATATATATATATATTCTTCATATATCTGTCTGGTAGTGACCCAGGGTAAGAGGGTAAGTATATATATAGTCAAAAGTAGTTAAACCGTTTAAATTCACTCGGATGGAAATAGATACAGCAATGATGTAAAGTAACGTCATGAAAGTGGGAGCAATATATCATTATGGGTTCTCTATGATTGTGTCATATGAATGATGAAGATATGACATCAGCAGGATTAGTTTATAACAATTAGTATCAGCAAAGAAATAACATCATCAAAATCTCCTAGGTGTTCATCAGTTATTTACCGAGGCGACTGTTTCGGGATTTGAAACAATATAGTCAACTGCCTTGGCTCCCCAAGCAGTACTGATCAGGTATCAGGTACTGATCATATATATTATATATATATATATATATATATATATATATATATATATATATATATATATTCAATTTGCAATATTATTGTTGATATATAATAATATTCTACTCGAGAATAACGTTTATCGTTCATAAACATTATATTAAGCTATTATTTTCTGAAAACTTGAATTACTATTGAAATGGCCAACACCTATTGTTAATACTTTCCTCATTCACTACAGACACATTGTATAGTCTTGGAAATCATCTTGATCTCAACCGGAACCATTTCAATGGTATTGGCTATCCTATTGGCAGCCATGCATTGTACATTTTGCTCTGCACTTTACGCTACGAAACCTATGGTATGTTATGCTGTTGTCTCCACTGACTTTATCATGACAGTGTATTCGAATGTGTTCATTTGTTTTAATACAATATTATCTAATTTTTCGATAAGCTATATTCTGTATTTGCATTTTATGTCCTGTTTCAATATCTAGGTTGTTGTCACCGCAGAAGCAGTCATATAGCAGTCCTCAATCCCTGGTTTTCGCATTAGTGAATGTTGACATTGACTGAAGCATGGTGTTTTCAATCAGTTTAAAATCGCAATCTACGGCATGCAGTCACCCAGCGGAGAAGCAACAGACAGAACCACTCGGCCAAATCCCCACTCTCAAAAAAGAGTGGTTCAATAACTGAACTAGGTTGTGCACAGTTGGTCAATTTGCCCAGAGACGAACCTAATAATAAACCTGCCCTTTCACCTTACCTTTAGATCAAAAAGTGTCCGTGATTAGTCAGCTAGTGTTTACGTCCACATATCTATAGGTCAAATACTTTTCATCTGTATACCTGCTACCTGTCAGGTAGTAAGGCTGTCTGTTCGTCCCTCTATGTCTGTTCTTCTAAGAGTATATTTTTCCCCTGCTTGTACATACTGTCATTTTGAATTTCTTGCATGTTTAGATTTTATTATTTGCTTTATGCCATTTGCATTTTGGTATTTTTATGGTAGGTGATGGTAGTTTCAGGTGACGAAGATATAATGAACCTGCTTCAAGGAGGTGAGACTTCTCGAAAACGTTTAAAATAATTTTACTTTTCATAAGAGTCCCTTTGTCATAGTCAGTAAAGGGAAGGACAACGTTTACCGTGACGGTCTTTGGGGTTTTTTTTTTCAAATATCAAAAAGTTTACTTTTTCTTCATAAAGTTAACACAGGGATGGCAGCCATTTTTAATTTCAATTATCGGTAAATCTTCAATAATTTCTCTGTCCAGTTACAAAATTTGCACGGTGACCCCTGATTGTTATGTTTTATTTTGAAAAAATAAAAAAAATGTAGAAAGATTCCTTAAGGAACATCTGAGCAAAGCTTTAGGTCTTTCACTTCGAGGCACATACTACCTTAATTGTAGTCAACAAGAGTATCTCATTGACAATCATTTGATCGAACCAAATAGCTCAGGTTGTTGCGTCTGACTCTCCACTGTACTTTTATTTACCACAGGATCCCGAGGGGGACAAGTAAACAAGATTGAAACCATTTCGAGCAGCTTGGAAGTTCGGAATGATCACATAGTTGTCGCGGAAACAGCTTTCAGTTAGCACAATCATATCCGAAAAAAGTCAAATTTGAAAGAAAAAAGATTTGATACAGAGAATTTATGAAAATAATAGGGAATCCCAAAATATGTTTCCTCACTGTTTGCATATAAATAGGAGAGGATGAAATGTTCCTGTCTTCAGATTGAATGTCCATACTAAGATAACCTTTATTAGACCTATTTTGGTTTAATATTGTAGTGACACAACGTGAAAGAAATTACTTTTTTGCGTAAGTTTTTTGCTATATATCTTGATTGTCTTCATCGGTTTTTAGATATGTTCGATAATGACGATAACTAAGTATTATTATTATAACATTTTTACCGTTCAACACGATTGGAACTAATTCGGGTAACTGGATTTTCATATTTTTTAAATTTCTCAAAAGCGTTAGGTGCCAGATAGTTGAATGTTGCAATAATACAAATTACTTAATCAAGTGTGTAATGTAAAAAGAAAAGCAGATGAGTAAATTGGAATTACTTCACCATCCAGTTATCCCAAATTAGTTCCAATCGTGCTGTTCATACCTTTAAAAGTTAATTATTAGTTAGACATCATGTTACGCTTCGAAAAATTGATCTAATCGAATGTTACTAAATTCATCATCTTTGAAATCTTTGAAATATGTACATTTTTTACCAACTTTCGATATTAAGGTAGAATGTGCCTTTGGAGCTCTTTTAAACTTTTACATTTTTTAATTCTTTTCTGATCTCTCACTTGTGGGGCTCATTTTAAAGCTCTTGCTTGGTGTAAGAAAAATGTTCACCGTAGCGGTTTTTACACAGGAATGGACGCCATTTTGAATTTCAAATATCAGTAAATCTTTTCTGCTGATTCCTTTAGTACCACAATTTGCACAGTCACCCCCTCTTTAAAGTTCTTCTTGATGATGAAGTAGAATGCTTAAAATATTCCTTTCGGAAAAATTTTAGCGAGAAATCACTTTCGAGGCGCACACTGCCTTAAGCTTGTTTCTGTTGTGGCAATCTTACGCCAAATGGGCGAAATCGGTAGAGAACCGAGAGGGCGTTTTTTCAAATTTGAAATTCGACTGCGATTGCTCAGTGAGCCTTTGAGTTACGCCGACGTATGTGCATATATATTCTTAACCTACAGTATAAACAAAACATCATCGCATTTTTAAAGCACTCTCGATGAACTTTTCAGCGACTCAGTCAAATGGTCTTCATCCTTTTTCGGCAAGCAGCAACTATTTACAATCTTAAAAAGTCAACGACAGCATTGCAACATAACATATCATTACGAACATGAGTCCTTCATTACTTCCTATATGAAATACACAATTTCAAGATAAGTCATGCAAGATGTTATAATTTTTGATCGGATCAAGTTCAACCGTTAGTCAATAATGTTTTCATGTATAGATGGCAACTTTTAACTTTATTGATTATGATATGATGTAAATTGACTATCACTTAATTTTGTATATGTGAATTTTAACCTCGGTGAATCGTGAAGGTAGAGGATAACCATTGAACTACTAGTAATTCTTTCTTGCTTCCCTTCATAGTCGCTGTGCTTACCTCAGAGAACTACATCAATATTGAAACATCAAGCCGAGATACGATAGTATGTTGAATTCTTCCATAAGGGAGCGTTCATTTATTATGGCTGAGGTGGACCGGCAAATTCTTCCTGCGCATCAGTCAAAATAAGTGAACCGCTACCCATTGCACAAAAAAATTGATGGCCCGCCTTTTAAGATGACAAAATTTTCATGACCTTCCCCCTCACACTACTTGAGCAAAGCTGCGCACAGAAACACCCGGGGCAATAGAATAAAAAAAAAAAAAGATTTCTGCATTTTCAAATGACCCTCTTTACAAACTCACAAGGTGATAATGTTCAAAATTATATCTATGCCTTTATAGATATTTAATAATTGACATAAGTGTACTTAATTAGAATAGGGTTGTTACTTCTGGTATGTGGACAAAAATGACTTTAGAATTTCACCAAAAATGTTCATCCACTATATCTTAATAATTAATTCATTCTTTTATAGGTGTTTGATAATTGATACAAATGTACTTGATTCAAATGGGGTATTTGAAAGTTCAGATGTTGACAATAATAATGATTGGAACTTCACCTACAAGTATAACTTCACTTCTCATCGTACTAGTAGTCTACAGGTAACGGTTAAATCATTTTCCTGACTAAACTTGCTATATCTCTAATATGTAAGTTATAGGAATTGTTCATTGCCCTCAGTGAGCTTGATATACAAAAAGTCCAGATGCTCATGTTTCAGAGAATGAAATCATGCAGCAGATAATTTTTATCCCCAGAATATTTCTGAACATTGAAACTGCTTTTTGACGGGACGGATACAAATGAAAATTGATTGAACCCCCCCCCCCCGCTGGATTTTGCCTGCCTACCGCCGGCCGTAATAACTGAACGCTCCCTAAGATCGACGCTTCAGGCAGTGTATGCGAGGAGATTGAATATGTGATCAAGGGCTACTGACTGATTACTTATAGTGGGAGTTGTTGACGATAGCAGCGCATAATTGTATCAATTTAGACCACAAGCCAAAACGGATGATAAAATACGTTTGTATCCCTAATTTGTGTTCTTTATCACCGTGTGTTCATGGTAAAGACATGGAAGGTGTTGGATTGCAACTTGCAGAGAGCAACACCAGACGAGAAGGCGACTGTACTAATTTCTGATTGCGAACTTTTATTGCTGAGCAACGCCACAGTAAATAATTAAAGGAAAGGGAAATTACCGTTAAAATAGCTCTTTGGCTAGACAGGCGGTGCGATTTTCGTGTATCAGCTGGCAGAGGGGAAGTGAGCGAGCGATCTGTTATAATCGGCGGGTAGAAATAATCATTCTTTTACGCAGCAGCCAACTTGGAGAAAATGTCCGACCAAGCGGGCGGACAAGAAGTGGAATTCTGCTGTTTGCGAGGGGTTGAGGGTAGAGTGAGCTCTTGGAATAGGGAGAGTGACAATGGATGATGTCTTATGGAAGATGAGGAACGCAACTGGACAAAATAATAAAGCAAGGAGAATTGTGTTCCCATATCAAAAGCATGTGGCATTTCTGATCAGGTATAACCTTTGAGCTGATCGACTCCTAAAATAGAGCAAAGGTATGTGTAGGCTACATAATAAACAAACATATTACAAATTTAGTAAAATTATTGAAATATATGATTTTGCATGAGTAGGCTAACGCAAAGACCTACATCAAAGATCACTCTCCAAGTGAACCGTGATCTGTAGATAAATGCAAAAATCGTATGTTTCTACAGCCTAGGCTATGTCACAATTGTACTTTTCATCAAATACCACATTAGTCTTGCAAACCGTTGGAAGTCCGGGCTTGCTGTATCGATGACTTGTTAAATATTTTGAGTGATTGGAAACTTTTTCTTTGGTCAAGAAGTTCATGACCACTATTTTTCATAACGGTCGTTACTGACGGCATGTATGCCAATAACTTGATTTTGCGTGTTTATCATACAGAATCTATGAAGTGATAGGTTCATTGGCATGCAAACATGCAATATTTCAGACCTACTAAGGCATAAAATTTCGCTCAAATTTCCTAAAGAAATCTTCCGACCATTTACTTTTAAAATCAAGAATAATGCGGGGTAACCGTGCAAATTTTGGTAATAGAGAAACAAATTACCCAAAAATATATTTAACCGACATTTGAAATAATTAAATGACCGCCATCCCTATGTTAACTCAATGAACAAAAAATAAAATTTTAGATTTTCAAAAAACAAAGATGGTAATTGAACGTTTTCCTTACTGTAAGGGCTTCTAAATGAGCCTCAACAAGTGTAGATCAGAAAAGAATTGAAAAAATTGAGTGCCCGGATATCTGACCTGAGGCCTATTCTATATGTTAAAAGCTTGATTATGATTGTCTCCGACCAGTCGCCTTACCTCTTAGAAAATGCCCTTATAACAAATACTTGCAATTGTGGGGTTACTATTTTACCTCTAGGTCATGCAAGACAAAATTTTTAGGCATTCTGTGCATAACCACAGTGGTTCTTCAGGTTCTTGTAGAAAGGATTGAAGAATTTGTCCGAAATTGTAACTACAAAGTAGGGAAGCGGAAAAACGTGATCTTACTTATAGAATTATGGGCACTCCTTCAAGTCAAAGATCGAGATCTATTTACATCCTTGAACTTTTCATATAACGTTTGAAAAGGTCAAACAATTTTTAACAATAGACGAATACAAAAAATTGTTATAATGTCGTGGTAACAAAATCCACTTTATGATCAGTAGTACTGGACAACAATAATCTGTACAAAAGGTCTAAAAAGTTAACAATAGGCAGATGCAAAAGATTCTTACACTTACTTGGCAAAATAGCCATTTTATGATCAACAGTATTGAACATCAAAGAACTGCACAAATTATAAATAAGACCAGTGAAGCTTTGACATGAAACAAAATGTCTTGTATACGCGGTGAGTACTGCACATGATTCGAATATTAACTCTTGAAGTGTTGTAATTTTTCCCACTAAAATCTTATTGTAATATCTTACCAATTTTCTTTTTACGAATTCTTCTGCGTGTTTGTATAATTTGGAGTCAAAGGGACATCACATTTGATTGGCTACACCTTACTTGCAAAATTTGGCAAAATCTGAAATAAAGAGGCCGAGGTCGTATGAGCTAAAAATTTCACTTATCAAAAACCTTCACCTATATGGTGACCAAACCCTACACTGTGGGCTCTGTAAATACAATTTTATAGAAACATTTCCAATGGTACCTCAACGTCATAAAGTGTTATCACATTATTGTCATCAATCGGTCATGCTATCGAGAAAAACATCACATCAAAAATGTGAAGTAGTAATAAGGGCTCCGCATTTTCAATATAAGTCTAACCAACCAGTCGAACAAGTAACATATCTAGAAGTGTTATTTTTCACCGATTCAACGCGTCAAATTACTTGCATTCTCTACTACTTGCCCCCCCCCCCGCGCAACTAACGTTTGTAAAATTATGTATAATGTATTTTTGTGTTATATAAATCGCACGTAAATATTCGAGGTCTGATGATAATTCAAAGATCGTTCTTCGTGGTTTTGTCATGTAGACAAGGAAAAGTGATGAAGATGTTAGACATTTTTTCCAATACAAAACTCTTTTGGAATTCAGTGGTTTACATTTAAAAATGCATTTAAAATTCAAGCGTTATTTTTTATTTGAAAGTGTGAAAGTGCAAAACGTGTACATTCGGAAGCCAAGAGAATTCTCCTTCTCATCTTTCTTCTTACAATTCACTCTTCCGTTTTCGATGAAAGTCGGCTAAGATCGATGGATAATGAATTCTTTGCTTGTGTTTCATCTATGTTCCCTCATTGCTGTAATTGTACCAAGATACACTACAAGAAAGCTGGGCGATCTTAAATTTTTTAAGGGACCCAATGTTACGTTCTGGATAGATAAATAGTATGAAACGCTTCATCGTTCAGACCGTTCCTCCAGGGCTACAGCTGTGGCAGAGGAATTCGCATATTAGTTTTGGTGTCACGGGTTGATACAAAATGTACTGCCAAGCTACATTAGCGAGGCTCTCCAAAGCTATGTGGAACAGCTACAGCTTCGCCTGTGGCTTCGAAGTTGCAGAATGGATAGGTAGTACGAGTCGAACACCATTGGAACTAATTTGGGATAATTGGACGGTAAAGTAATGTCGATTTCGTCTACAAATGATATATCCTCTGCTTTTTTTATATTAAACACTTGTTTTTCAGAGTAATTTGCGATATTGCAACATTAAGCTGTATGGCACCTAACATTTTTGAGACCTTTGCAAAATATGAAAATCCAATTATCCCAAATTAGTTCAAATCGTGCTATGGGTATGCCAGCCTCTCCTATTCCGTCATTAAACACGGTAAACAGACATTTATGTTGTGTACGTTTATTGAGTATAATCGCATTTTAAACGCGGACTTAGAAATGACCTGAACGTCAATGGGTGTGATTTTAAGGTTTGTTATCGTTCCGATTTAAACAATCCAGAGTGCATATCCCAGTGTATAGGCGCCACACTACACCCTCTAGTGTTCGAATACCTCTCAGCCAGCTGCATACAGCCAGGGGTAGTAAGAATATGACAGGGGTCACTAAAATTTTGAAAGCTACAAGGGGGTTTCTCAAACTGTGGAGAGAAACAAACGGGTTATTCAATTTTGCCGTGCAAAATGAATTGAAACACCTCTCAGATTGCATCATTTAACACATCATTTTTTTTCAAAATTTGCCTTGCGAGGGGGGACCCCCTCTTGTGATCTCCCACTTGGAGTGTTATAACAGTTTTACTGAGTAAAAATACAAATTGAAAACACCTGTCAGATTGCAGCCATTGAAATTTTCCACGCAAGAGAGGGGACAACCCCCTCTGATACTTTCCCCTGTACTTTCAATTTCTGCCCTGTCAGACATCCTAGTGAAAACCCTGCCATGATACTTATCCAAAGCAAATAATACGATATGAGTGGACACTGCTTATAACGTCAGCTTTTATATCTACATTTTGTTTCAATTTTGAATTTCATTTTGTTGATTTCGCCATCTTCAACCATCATGAGATAACCGATGGTTATCAAGCAGGGTACACCAGGATTTGAAAGATCTTTACTGTTACTGTATTTTTTGTAAATTGTACAAATACAAGTATTGATATTTAACTTTTCTAAGTGAGGGGTCAGTCAAACTTTCTTTGTAAGAGAGGAGGTTACTCAAAATCATCATGGTTGGCAGGGGGTTACTCAAATTTTCAGAGTTTACGATGAAATTCCTTCGACCCCCTCCCCAGGCAGTAAATAATGACGGCTCCCTTAGGAACACGCAATGGATTGCAAACTTAATGAATAGTAACTGATTTTTAAGTGATGGCAAAACTCACAGAGAGCAAAACAAACATTTTAAAGTACCGCCTTCGAGCCGTCCAAAGGCCAGGTCAAATTCCACTGCACAGTGTTGTCTTCATAAGCAACATCCAACTCGCTTAATGATTGATATGTAAACAGAGATGCCACGATGTCGACAGCATACACCAAAGGTTGCAAATTCTTGAGAAAGCCGTGATATGTCCAGGGCTTCGACTTATAGGACCAATGGAATTCCTCGAAGAGACTGGACTAATGGAAATAAATTATACAAGATTAGGGAACAAAAGGAATATGAAAGTGCCGAGTACTTATTATTTTTCAATAAAAACACCAGGACACAAAACATATTTCTTGAGGAAGGAGGATTGGCATGAGAATAAAAACACTGCCATAAAAGTGATTGGGAATATGATTGTGTTGCACTTCGCTTGTCACATATACAAGGAACAGTGTTTTTAATCACTCGAAAATACTTGGCTCGTGGGCTATTGACTGCCCTTTTGCACATTGTCACAAATTTTGGTAGTATTTTCCAGTTTTGAAAGTAACAGAACGTTGTAAATACATATGAATCAGTTCGTTTTTATGTTGAAGACAAACTTAATATGTAGGGAAAAAGATAAACATTTTAAAGTATTGCCTACGAGCTATCCGAATGTTGGCAAAGTACATTCCACAGCGCAGTGCTGTGTTCAAAGGAATATCCAGTTCGCGGAGATTAACTGATACCTGGTATGTAAACATAGATGTCACGACAATGTACGACAGTGTACAAAATGCAGAGGTCGAAAATTTTGTACCCCAGTCGTGATAAATTCAGGAATCTGACAAGATAAAAGTACAATGGGTTATCATGGAGTCACGGCAAAGATACCGCGGACCCTCTGACTGCTGTCAGGGAGATTTCTCAAAATGTAAGGACAGCCTCAAGCTTTTCGCTTCTTACTTGAATGTTGACTGATGTGAAATAAAATGTGAAATTAAGGAGTAATAGGACAAATAAGGAAGTTGCAGTGCAAATTATTATACGAACCGGTAATTATTGAGGAATGTCATGTATAGATTATCATAGAAGTGATAGGGAGGTGGCTGGATTGCATTACTTTCTCGCATATTTTCGACTGCAACGTAGTGAACTGGCCGACTTTATCTTAACAACTAATGCACGCACTGATTTGAATTCCTCTCGTATTTCAACTATGTCGATGAGATCAGTTGTGTGGTTGTTCACAAACTGTAATCTTTGTTAATCAAAGTTCAACATGATGATGGACTGCGCCTAGATAAGATTACAGAATGCCGTAGTTGACACCCTTCAGTTGCACAGATGACACAGGATAATACAAACACCTGACGTTAATTGTTTACGGTGAGTAATGGGGACATAATTTCTTTCCAAATCATACAATCAATTGAATAATCTATTCGACTTCAAATTTTGTCTGCAAGGTGATCGCATGGCATTGAAAAAACTGCAAGTGAATTATTCAATACGGTGCAAACTCGAATTCCTCAAGTCAACAGTACTGTCAGTAGTACGGAATTAAGGTGACATTCTGTCCAACTACCGTTAAGCATGTTTTATTCTACACCTCAATAAGCAAGGCCAAAGTTTGCGTTTCAGCGTTGCATGTAGGTTTATTGTCATTGCTACGTTTATCCACAGGTGTCCGGAGTTGCCGGTGTACTATGTATACTACACGGCAGCTCAACGGACCTGTGCGTTTATCTGTCGTTTTGTCTACTGGCATTATTGTCTTTCTGTCCGTGCTTTATCTTGAAGTCCGAATATCAGCATGTCTGTCACTGTCCGTCTACTTGTCTGTCTGTCTGTCTGTCTCTCTGTCATACTTCTGACCTCCATTAATTTTGCCGACAGTCGCGTATATCATTTTGTCTCCATTTTCGTGTCTTCATGTCTGTCCTCAGCGACTGTCGGTCGCAGACGTTTTGTCTTATTCAAGTGCAACCTAATTAAAAAAATCAACTGTGAAATTATTGAAGAAATTGGACTTATGTCTGCACGATATTTCATAAAGTAATCATAACTTGGACTTTAGTCATAAGTCAAAGATCATTCAGTAGCCGGAAATAAAAGTCATGGGTCTCTGGTCCATAAAATTGGGTAATGGAAATAAGGCAAGTTATTGTAAACCCTGTGGTGCAGTATTTTTCACTTACAAACTCACTTTCTCAGACTAGAAATGGCCAATTGCTAGCTTACGTTATTCTAAATCACATATGTTGTAGTAATTGTCTGAAAAAGGGCACGTAGATGCATAACAACTTTCCATTATCTCATTTATTATTTCGAAGATTATCAAGAGAATATACTCACGTTTCGCCAAGTCGCTGTTGAATTGCGGTAAGTGCTATGCAGTATATGTGTTCCCACATTATAAATTCGATTGCTTTTCCATTAATATATTTTATTGTTTTGCTTTTCCATCAGCGACTTCATAACGTGATTAATCGGCCTTTCGAAAGTACACAGCCTAACATCATAGGAAGTGATCGACCGTTTCATTATTAGGAAGAAAACGCCATAATCGAAGCCAAATGAAATCATTCGGAAACTTTCCCTACATACCAACCGGAGTAATTGGAATTCTTCAAACAATCTCTGGTGCCTTTATTGGGTCATGTGGTATTGCCGGCATTGCACTGTACTGCAGCGGTAGTTTTTCTGTGCTTGACGTGGTGTTTGGATTGATTGTACGTATGTTAATTCTTTCAGTTGTTTTATTCTTATGTATACTACGGCGAGCAACATATGTACTTTGGTGGCTGCAAACGAATAAGTATCCGACATTATCATTAAAGAGCCAGTAAAGGAGCCTTCAGTTATTACAGGTGGAGGTGGGCCAGGGGAATTGGAGGGAGAGTTACTTTTTGGAAAACAGTTCAAGAAGAAGGGTCACTTTTTATAAACCTATCTTGGGGGAGGGTCACTTTTGACAGAAGCTGATTTTATGGCCGAAACTTTGATTGTCCATGTAATATTTCCTGAATAGGAAATCACCAACAAAGTACTACACATTATAGACCGCCATGCATAGTGAATTGACATTTCGTTGAAATTCCAAAATCAAATTTCTTGCACAACCATAGACTTGTAACCACTCAAGTGTAATTAAGAACAATAATCTAAATAATCAAGCACACATAAATGCACAGATTTATCTAATTTTGTGCTGAAAAAAAATCATTTATAGTTTCATCATAGACCGCTATGCATTGTGAATCAACATTTCAGTGAAATTTGAAAATCAAATTTCTTGCATAACCATGCACTTGTTATTACTCTAGTCTAATCAAGAACAATACTGTGAATAATCAAGCATACATAAATGCACAGATTTATCTAATTTTGTACTGAAAAAAAAGTATTCATAGTTTCATCATAGACAGCTATGCGTAGTGAATCAACATTTCAGTGAAATTCCAAAATCAAATTGCATAATCATGGACTTGTAACCACTCTAGTCTAATCAAGAACAATACTGTGAATAATCAAGCATACATAAATGCACAGATTTATCTAATTTTGTAATGTAAAAAAATCATTCATAGTTTCATCATAGACCGCTATGCATAGTCAATCAAAATTTCAGTGAAATTCCAAAATCAAATTTCTTGCACAACCATGGAATTGTAACCACTCTAGTCTAATCAAGAACATTAATATCAATAATCAAGAGTGCACAGATGCAAAGATTTACCTATTTTTGTATTGGAAAAAACTATTCATAATTTCATCATAGACACCATGGATAGTGAACCAACTTTTTAGATGAAATCAATTTTTTGTACACAAATGCACATTTTACTTCCCTATTCAAGCAAAGTACATTTAAATACATTATCAAACATATATAATATACAGGGGGTAAATTGTCAATAATTTGCCTGATAGATTCCATGTAATATGATTTGATATTTTTTGATTAAGCACCTAAATCAGCCACATCTTGCCTTCTTATATTTGCACAAAATATGGTGACCCTCCCTCAAATGTATGAAATACCATATCTCTTCAAAAATTCTTGCGTGATAAATTGCTACTGTCCCTCCAAAAATACCAGCCCTCCCCTCTGTAATTTGTCCCTAACTTAACAATCGAACCAATTGTTATGTAAATTAGCTGATACTGTTTTAGTTATTCCTGAGGAGAATACCGCAGTGGTTGGGGGAGGGTCAAGTTTTAGAATGTCGGACAAGGGGGAGGGTCACATTTTAGACAGGATAATAGGGGGAGGGTCACATTTTACGGTACAGGTGTGCGCGAAATTCCCCCGGCCCAACCCCCCTGTAATTACTGAAGGCTCCCTAATGCTAACTTTTCATGATTTTCTTCACCATTTTTGTTTTTAATGTCAACAATAATTTCTTATTCTACTCCTTAGCGCATGTTGATATACACAGTATTCAGCTTGTGAAGTCAGCCTTTAAATGTGTAAATTGCTTTGTGATTGTTTACGAGTGAATTCTGGTCCGGATTAGAATTCAAATGTAAACAATCACAGTGCATTTTACACAGACACTGTATTGATAAGTTGAATAATGGGTGTTTCGACAATCTTTGGGAATAGAAAAAGAACTTACCATTGACATACAAAAGAAAATAATAAATAATCATCAAAGTTAGCATTACTTTTACTCTAACTGTATTAACTTTCTTTATTATACGGTACTCGCGAGAGAATGTTTATGACTATGATAACTGCATCATAGGAGAGGCAACCTTTGTACAATGACGATTTGGTCTACTTCCTTGCCATCTTGTCTTCCTGTTTTGACGGCGTTAATCGCGTTGGAACTTTGGTCGACAAGTAAACTATGTTGTTCAGAATATTGTTGTGACGACATCCACTTTACATTTAGATAAAGTCGTATTCATTACCTTTTAAGACAAACAGGATTTGTGATTCTAACTGTCTGTTGACAATATACACACAGAAAACCTACCGATAGCATTGAGGTCCAAACATATTCTGTTTCAGATATTATTGACGGGGTCCTTGGGCTGTTTGTCGGCTACAAGAAATAGCAGAGGATATGTGAGTTACATGTGATATTACATTAAAGTGCTTGTAAAGATTAGTGTGATAAAAAGCGAAAAACTGAGTTTTGAGCATTGACCTTGAGGTCAAAGGGTAAGATATCCACTAGGTAACATGAACAAAATCGATGTTGATCATATCGATATTAGTTGCTGATCGTTACATTTTCCTTCGTTGTATAACCTTTTTGGGACGGCATTTCTTCATTATCAGAATCATGTAACAAGGCTGAAACATAATGCTAGTTTTGTAACATTTTCGTTGCAATGTTGTGTCGTAATTATATCATATAACATGCAAATACTACTGCCAATATACCATTTCCGGTAATTCTATCAAGCACAGCAACTATAATAGAGGATATTTTCTGCATCATTTGTGCAGATACCAATAAACAAGATGACCCATTGCTTAGCATATAACGTCAAAGGAGAATTGCATATTCGACTGTCTCTCAAAAGTTACATAAGACTTTAATGTTTCTCTGAAAACTGACCGTGAAGGAATAGGTAGTGCAATTTTGTGTCCAGGGGATTCGCTTTAATAAATTTACAGTCAAGTAAATGTATATGCACATTCATTATGACACCAGATAAACAACAAATATTTCACAAGGAGTTTAATTTACATTGTTGACCGTCTTGCAAACAATATGACATTTTAACCCTTTGAGTGCCAAAGTCAATTTTTGTTACCGTTATAAAATACGGCCGGGTCATTTTTCTCGATTTGCCGAAATTTTGCAAAAACGCTTTAGCCAATAGGATGCTAAGTCTATTTGGTCCAAAATTATAAAAAAATACAGAAAGATTCACTAAAATTAGGGGGGGGAATAACAGCACTCAAAGGAGTAACATTCAAATCACATGCACTACTTGTAACGTGTACCTGACCATATTCGTAAACTTATATTTTTTGTTTCAGGTCAAAGCTTCACTGGTCCTGTCTATAATTTGTACAGTTTTTTGTTGTCCAATACTACTGATCATGAAATGGCTAGTCTTTTATCAGGTATGTATAACGCTCTTTTGCATCTGTTTTCAGACATTTGTACAGTTCTTATTGTTCAATACTTCTGATCATGAAGTAGGTATTCTTTACCACTTAATTATAACAATCTTTTGTATCTTTCTATTGATAACCTTTTAGACCCTTTCAAACGTTATATGAAAAGTCCAAGGATTTAGATCGGCTGTCTCGATTTTTTACTAGAATGAGAACCCATAATTTGTTCAAGGAAGATTACGTTTTTTTAGCTTCGCTACAGTGTGGTTACAATTTCGGACAATTTTGTTCAAGCTATTCTACCAGAACAACTGTGGCTATGCATCAGATTGCCTTAAATTTGTTGTGCATGGGCTAGAGGTAAAATAAACGCTATGAGAAATATTTTTGAAAAATGAGATTTGCTTATTTTTCATGTTTTCCCATACAAAACAGAAGAAATAGAGGTAGTCAAAATATTTTCAATATTTACCTCTCAAAATTTCTAAAAAATCTCCCAGGCTACCAAAATAACCTAAATGATTTCTTTTCCTCTGATGAAAATCAGAGTTTGCAAAAGAACACAGGTTACCCATTTTTTATAAATAATTTGTACACTTGCAAGGAGAGAATTTATACGTAGACTTGAATTGCTTGGGCAGAGAGTAAGCACCCCTGGAACCTGTTTGACAGAGAATTAGAACCCCTACACTTGGTGAGGCAGAGAATTGGTACCCCTGGATACTTAATTAGTGGGACAGGGATTTCGTGTCCGACACTTGCTGGAGAAGAGAATTAGTACCCCTGAAACTTACACGGGCAGAGAATTAGTACCCATACAACTGCTGGAGCAAAGAATTACTACCCCTGGAACTTACAGGGGCAGAGAATTAGTACCCCTGGAACTGTTGAAGCAGAGAATTAGTGCCCGACACTTGCTGGAGCAGGGAATTAGTACCCCTGGAACTTGCTTGAGCAGAAAATTAGTACCCCTACACTTGCTGGAGCAGAGAATTAGTACCACTGGAGCAGAGAATTAGGGAACTGCTGGAACAGAGAATTAGTACCCCTGGTAAAGCGGGGGCAGAGAATTAGTACCCCTGGTAAAGCTGGGGCACAGGCGACCCAATAAGTACTACTGAGTTTTTCAGTGTTTTCTCTATCATTTTCTCTTCTTTCTTCATGCTCTGAATGATCGGAATAAATAAAATAAATGGTTTATATAACATAACCTAGCCTCTGTAACTCTTTATTTATTTTACACTCCATTACAAGGACGTATATCTCTCATACACACATGCTGTAATTAATTAGTCAACACAACTAATTATGCTAATCCGTGGACTTATCAGGGATTTTACGGGTTGGTCAACATCGCGAAAGATAGGAATGGTTACTCCTTTTTCATTAACATCACTATCTTTCCGATGTTGACCAACCTCTGATAAGTCCACGGATTAGCATAATTAGTTGTGTTGACTAATCAATTACAGCATGTGTGTATGAGAGATATACGTCCTTGTAATGGAGTGTAAAATGAATAAAGAGTCAAGAGGCTATAGGTTAGGCTATATAGTCATTTATTTTATTTACTACGATCAGTCAGAGCATGAAGAAAAGGAGAGGGGCTGACAGTGACAGAGAAAACTGAGAAAAACTCAATAATAAGCTTATCAATATGTATGGGCCGCCTATGGCTGGGGCAGAGAATTAGTACCCCTGGTAAAGCAGGGGCAGAGAATTAGTACCCCTGGTAAAGCTGGAACAGAGAATTAGTACCCCTGGTAAAGCTGGAGCAGAGAATTAGTACCCCTGGTAAAGCTGGAGCAGAGAATTAGTACCCCTGGTAAAGCTGGAGCAGAGAATTAGTACCCCTGGTAAACTGGAGCAGAGAATTAGTACCCCTGGTAAAGCTGGAGCAGAGAATTAGTACCCCTGGTAAAGCTGGAGCAGAGAATTAGTACCCCTGGTAAAGCTGGAGCAGAGAATTAGTACCCCTGGTAAAGCAGGGGCAGAGAATTAGTACCCCTGGTAAAGCTGGAGCAGAGAATTAGTACCCCTGGTAAAGCTGGAGCAGAGAATCAGTACCCCTGGTAAAGCTGGAGCAGAGAATTAGTACCCGTGGTGAAGCTGGAGCAGAGAATTAGTACCCCTGGTAAAGCTG
Source organism: Ptychodera flava (assembly GCF_041260155.1). Lineage (NCBI taxonomy): Eukaryota > Metazoa > Hemichordata > Enteropneusta > Ptychoderidae > Ptychodera > Ptychodera flava. Next base: position 12,341,745 of record NC_091929.1, read on the forward strand.
GAGCAGAGAATTAGTACCCCTTGAACTTGCATGAGCAGAGAATTTTGTCCCTACACCTGCTGGAGCAGAGAATTAATACCCCTGGAACCACAGGCTACCCAGACAGTATTAATAAGCTTATTATTGAGTTTTTGTCACTGTTTTCTCTATCATTTACTCTCCTTTTCTTCATCCTCTGACTGATCAGAGTAAATGAAATAAATGGTTATGACCTAACCTAGCCGCTGTGACTCTTTATTTTACACCCCATTACAAGGAGGTATATCTCTCGTACACACATGTTGTAATTAATTAGTTAACACAACTAATTATGCTAATCCGTGGACTTATCAGGATTTTACGGTTGGTCAACATCGCGCAAGATAGGAAAGGTTACTAAAATTGGAAGGTAAGAAGCTCTACTGAAATGTTTTCAGAAATTACTAAATTGCTGCCATTCATGACCATTAATTCAAAATTTACTGCAGCCAGTGTATTTCGATGGCCGAGGGGAGCCAGCTACTCTAATTTCAAACGTGTATATGGTTGCGAACAGTGCAAAACCCTGCCAGTGCCTTGCGTGCAGTTTATGGCATGAGGACATCTCTATCTTTCCAATGTTGACCAACCCTTGATAAGTCCGCGGATGAGCATAATTAGTTGTGTTGACTAATTAATTACAAGATGTGTATATGAGAGATAAACGTCCTTGCAATGGGTGTAAAATGAATAAAGAGTTTAGAGGCTGGGTTAGATTATATAACCGTTTATTTTATTTACTCCGATCAGTCAGAGCATGAAGACACAGTCCCTATATCCATAGAGGGACTGTGACGAAGAAAAGGAGAGGAACTGGTAGAGAAAACAGTGAGAAAAACTCAATAATAAGCTTTTTAATACTGTCTGGGTAGCCTGTGCTGGAACTTGCCGGTAGCACTGCTACACTAGCTGAAGCAGTGAATTTGTACCTGTTGAACTTGCTCGGGCAGAGTAATATGTAGACTACCTGAATCGCTGGACCCTTTTTGCTTAATTAATTTTATCAAATTGTGACACTTTACAAGGCCAGTATGTGGAGTTTAGTTACCAAGTGACTAGTGTACCTCACAATCTGCCTGTATTGTTACATAAGAGCCACAATCAGTGCATAAATCTTTTTGGGATTTGGGAGAAGTCAATGAGATCATAACTTTGGTTTGAGTTGCAGCATTTGACATTTCTACATGAGCACAACTTTTCTGGTCACAAAAAGTCATGCTTGAAACTCTGTCTACTGTGTAACTAATTGTATAATCATGACCTGGTGTCTTCATGAATGATTCATAGAAACCAGAAGCCTGCAAGCTTCACAAGTCTATGGACCTATGGGATCTCATGGCTTACGCATTCACTCCACACATACTATATCAACACACAACAAATTTTGCTGAAAAAATGCTCATTTTGTTATGAAATAATTTTGCCTGAATTAAGAATTACAAGGAATGTCAGGGAAGTTTGCAATCCAACATGTGTTGCATTTATTTTTATTGTACAGTGTCAAACTTTTCTATAACAGCCATTAAGGGGACTTTCCTAGAGTGGCCTTTACAGACAGGTTAATTAATGTACATGTCAATTGCACAGGGAATGAAGCAATGTAGTCATTATAGACACGTTTTCACTATATACAGGTGGCCACTAACACAGGTTTGACTGTACAATACGTTGATGATATATTAAGACATTTAGAGTTAATTAGGACAACACTCATACAGTAGCAGACACAAGCCAAAATGTATTTTACGTCAGACATATGGCATGGAAAAATGGATCCAGTTGGAGATGTCAGTGTCTATGAAGTACTGAAACAAGTTTTAATTCTATAAAAATATTAAAGTTACACGCCTGAAGGGCACGCTGAAAATATCTGAATAAACTTATGAGCCCAAAGGTCGCGCCGAAGAAAGCAACTGAATTATGAAATTCATGGCTTGTAGGACGCATTTTTAGGCAAGTATGAGTCTGTGTCGAAATTCAAAAACACACTGACCCTCCCCTATTGGACATTTCAAAAACATGGTGACCCCATATCACAAAAATAAAAAAATATTGTCAATGACACTGTCCTCCCATTTTGCAGCGTAACTAACTACTAGTACACACACGACATATGCAGCTGATGTTAACAAATCTACACTGTAAATGTTTGTGTCAAAAACGCCGATTAATGTGAAGTTGGCAGCACAGTTCAAACTTTTGCAGTGAAAAAACAAGAAAATGAGTGGTTTTCCTTTGATTTTCATTTATTTTGCTTCAACATTTGTGAAAACAGCAAATCTCATTTTTCAAAAATATTTCTCATAGTGTTAATAGTAACTCTGCAATATAAAGTATTTGTTACAAGGGCATTTTCTAAGTTGTAAGGAGGCTGTTCGACGGCGATCAGAATCAGGCTGTTAAGGTATAGAATGCGCCTCAGGTCAGATATTCGGATACTTAATTTTTTTTTAATTCTTTTCTGATCTACACTTGTTGAGGCTTATCTTGCAGCCCACTGATTAAGAAAATGCTTTACCATCTTAGGTGTTTGAAAATCATAATTTTTTTTCTCCATGGAGTTAACACAGGAATCAAGGTCATTTTGCATTTCAAAAATCGGTAAATTTTGATTAATTTTTCTGTAGTCCCGAAATTTGCTTGGTGCAAAATCTAGCGATCGGTTGGCATACGTCCCGTCAGTAGTGGTTATCAGCTTCTCGACTGATGAAAAAGAGATCGCTATCTCATCCAGCCCGCTGAGACACGAAAACAGTATCACCGCCTGTCAAGAAACCCAATGCTAACATTTTTTGGCGAGAATAGTTCGACCTTTGTCTGCTCTAGTGTGTTCGCGACACCTATGCCTTTAATTATTTTCGCAATTCACCGCATTGTAACTTTCAAAGTTTGGGCTTTACCTAAATCTTAAAAAGTTCGATGGAGCATTGATTTACGCCAATTCTCTTTTGACTTTTACAGTACCATGAACGTCGATGCAGGACTATAAACATTCTCGTGATAAGTGCGTTATTTGTGTCGTTTCTTCTGGCATTCATCAATTCAGTCCTTTGTTGTTCCATATGGAATCCCGGAAGTCGGGTAAATATACCATTTTTTTTATCTTTGTAATGGATTGAAAGATCGATGTTTTCTTGATAAATAAGATAAATATTGTCGTCAAACGAATCATAATTCTGCGGCTTGTTCTTTGCAATACCTTTACATGGCCAGTACGCTAATTTTGGTTAATTTTCCATTATTTTATTTTGTATGTCAATTGCAAGTTCTTATTCTACTTCAATAATGCTGAAACACACCCTTTAGCTTGTCAAAATATAGCGTCTATATTTGTTTATGCAATATTATTGTTTACACTTGAATTCTACTCCGGACCTAGATCTACTTGTCAACAATACAATTTACACATGTACAGGCTGAGTTGAAAAGATGAATAATGTGTATATATCAACATGTTTTAGGGAGTAGAGCAAGAAATAAGAACGACATAACAAACGAAAATAGCGAAAAAACAATCAAGGAACGCTTGCTCTACCTGCCCTTTAAATGTTATCTTTGTGAAGAACTGCTATTAAACGATCGATGTTTTATTGATAAATAACTACACATAAATGTTGTCGTCGAAGGACTCATCCTACTGTGATTATTATTTGCGATACAAGGACCAGAAATGCTAGCTTTTGGTAATTTCTTCATTATTTTTATTTTGTATGTAAATTGCAAGTTCTTATTCTACTTCAGAAAATGCTTAAACACAATATTTAGCTTGTCAAAATAGAGTAGATTTGTAAATGTACTTCATCTGACTTTACCAAAAACTTTTAGCGGGAATGTAAATAGTTTGTACACAATTGCGATGATCTGTCACCTGTCCCAATAATAAATCCTAAAAGTAAAAATTGACTATTTCCTCAGCTGAAAAAATCATTTGAAAAGGATTTAGTCTTGTTATCACAAAATCACACGATGATCCTACACCAGTGACCTATCAAAAATGGCAACAACCAATGAAATACGAGCATAAGGATGTCAACAACAGTGTCGCAATCTTGAACTTCCGAATTTGATGCAGGATTGAATATTTCACATGGGAAATGTTGATATCTAAATCTGGATTCAAGTCTAGCAGTCAAAATGTTACATTTCGAACATAAACTTCTGTTGAAATTCATTCAACTTGGCCGTCATTATTATTATCTCATAGATTAGAGGATCCAACTATAAAATTAAATAGTTTCATTTTTTTCTGTGAAAGAGAGCGAATGTAGAAAGGTAACTCATCCTTGATTATGTTTTATATATTTCACTGACAATCTCCTTGACTTCGTCTGTATTTTATGTCGATCAATTTGATCTGATTGTAGGACACGATTCGTGTCAAAAAATCTCTTACGAATTATTTGCATTTTAAACAAAAGACAGATGACACAGAGCTGTTGATACAGCCGGACATGCAAGATCAGCAAAGTTCAGCACAGATATCTGGATCAAACGGAAGAAAATCGCCGCCCTTCCTGTATAGAACTACAATGATCATTTGTCTTTGTCAAATTGTGATTGGACTCGGGGCAGTCAGTGCGGGCAGTGTTGCAGTGATACGGTCATGTTCACAAAAGTGGTCGAATGTTGGATTTGGAATATACTGCGGGGTTCTGGTGGGTTGATATTTTCTCGAACCTTTAAATCATTCAAATCACACCTCTCGATAAAGCCACGCGACTTAGTTATTGGGACAAACGTATTTATCAAACGTATTTATCAGTCGATCACGCAAATAAAGGAGAAAGGGAACGATTTTTCATGATGACTTGTGAAGGAAACTACCAGACATCTTCTATCTCCAGTTAAACCCAGCCTTTACTAACTTTACTCTTTGGGACCTTTCTTGTCAAAAGTGTACCTTCATGTCGTTGGGTAGAATTATCGGAAGCATGGAATATTTGAATCCTGAAACACGCTATAATGGCATTTATACAGAATCCCTGAATGAAAGTAAAAACAACTGTCTGCAGTGTGGCCAAACATAGTATGGCCCAGTTGTTTAAGAACTTGAGGAACAACCAAAACAGTGTACTTTTGTACGTCTAGATTCCCAAAGCATTTCTATTTATTACACCGTAGAAAGATATCTTTACATTCATTCAGTATTCCGTATTCCATTATTTCTCGTTTCTCCCGATCCCATATTCCATGTTTTAGGTAATTCCACTCAAACCCTTTCACGTCCGCTCAAAGTAAAGGTCGAATCATTAAAAAACGCTGTAAAAGGAAAAATGCAAATCAAGTGGGATATGTTCATGAGCTTCCAAATCACACTCGCATAGGCTAGGTTTCAGGGCGAAACTTTGAGGGAAATAATGTGGGCAGTAAGTTTTGTGGTATTTTCCCTTCGTATCGAGAGGTCAGGCCACTTTCTGCTTTTTCGTTGATCACGTTTCTTCCCGTCAAAGCTGTTAAAAAAGACCAACGTTTGTATCACTTGACCGCCACTTGAATATTTTATATTAGAGCTATGAAATACTGCCTACAGCCACCGGAAAACTTATTCAATTAAATCTCGGAGTGAAGGACATTTACTTTAATTTGGCCGAAAAAGCTGTTGTCCTTGTAGACCAATAGAAATACTTGTCAAATATTGCTTTTTCAGATCGCGGCGGCTGGATTTGTTTCATTGATTTCGGCCAGAAAGAGAAGTAAAGGGAGACTGGTAAGTGCATGGACAGATGAGACGAAATGTAAACCCACCATTATTTAACAAACAATAACAGTTACTTTACAAGATTGATTAGTTGAGCAAAGCAGGATATTACCATGTTCACATTTTAATGTTTGGATTGATATGAATCCACTTGTTTGAACAAAACCATATTTCAATATTCAACTGTTTTCAATGAATTCCAACTGACTTCCAAGAAACAACATTTATTTCATTTAACTTGGTTTGATAAGATTTTATTTTAGTTACTTTTTATCCTTTTAATAGAAGGCAGCTAATTAAACCAGCGCAAATGGTCATAATGTAGCACTAGGATCAAAAATTTGAAAACTAACAATTCGATTCTTCGCAGGATAATGTAAACTTGGATGCTATGTTCAGTCTGACTCGGGCGTACGTAATCAGGGGTCATGGGGATCGTGGATTAATGTATGGGGTTTCTTTATGCGAACAAATTTTCACCAAGTAACATGACGTCATGAAGCTTGGTGTTTTAGCCCCTATTGTGAGTATAGGATTGCAATAGGTATTAGACGTACTAGTATAAAAACAGTGCCAAACGTCGCTGATGAAAGGGCACCATCCAGGTAAAGTAAATAAAATCGTTTGTTATTGTTTCAGATGGTCACATCATTGATAGTGTCAATTCTGTCCGCGGCATATCTCTGCCCTCTTCTGATTGGTTTTGGTATCTATGCACTAATTGACACAACAAGTAAATGTGGCAGTGCCAGCTGTTACCCAGTAAGTTAACATTCTCACCTACAGCTATTGGTAACCTTCTGAATCTGCTTGCTACGGTATTAAAGAGATATTTACCACCCACCACGTGGCAGAGGGTTAAAGGTATACAGTCACCTTTAATCTAAATATGCCCATATATGGTCAAAGGGCGTTTCTTGGTATTCAAAATGCCTATGTGAGGGCGCTGTTTTTAAAAGCAGCCACCCGCTTAAAATCGGTGATTGGTTAGATTTTCTCTATTCTCGAAACCTATGGTATGTTATGTTATCCACCCCTTCTTTAACTGTGGCAAAATTGGAACAGGGACAGTATACCTTAAAGGGCAATGATCAACGTTGGTATCCTAAAGGTAAATTTCCTGTGGAGAAGGTAACAGTTTTAAATCTCATGCTACAATAGTAATTCCATTTCTGATATAACTTAACCAAGTGACTTTAAGGAGACACACTAAAATTTATGTATCCTTCAAATTGGAAAGATGAGGAGATTTATACCTGCTTTGCTGATGTTAACGCGTTCTTATGACAAACAACATATAGGTTTGCAAAATAGAGGGCGCCATTAAATCATCACAAAATGTGAAATTTTTGCTACCTTGTCTAGCTGCTGGAATGTTTGATCAATGTTTTACTTGTATAATATATATATATATATATATATATATATATATATATATATATATATATATATATATATATATATATATATATATATATAACTAAATGCACCTATTGTTAATATTTCCCTTGTTACAGAAAAAACATTGTTCACCTTGGGAAATCACCATGATCGCAACAGGAGCAGTTTCCATGGTATTAGCTATCCTATTGGCCGCTCTGCATTGTACATTTTGTTCTGCACTTTATGCTACGAAACCTATGGTATGTTATGTTGTCCACCCATTCGTTATGTCTCTACTGACTTTATCATTACACAACATTCGACTCTGTCTGTTTTTTTCTATAAGGGAGCATTCGCTTTTACGGTGTGGGGTCGGTGGAAATTAAGTGGGTCAAATTTTACCTTCAATGATGTTGGGATCAAATTTTATGAAGGTTTGTATGGGCTTATGGCAAAAAGTAATAGAATTGACCGAAAGTGTGTAAAACCGAATACAAACATGGCTTTATTATGTCTGAACAGGCGATAACAAGCAGAAAAAGAGCATCTTGTTCACGAAAATACTGTATTCAAGTTGACCAAGAGAAATAGGTGTCATGCCATGTTCAAGATATAACTTTTATAACACTTGGAAAACTGAAAAAATAGCTCGAACGTTTGAAAATATGGTTTTATATGAAGTATTTGAAAAGATTTTTTGAGTTTGTAATTACTCGCATTTAAACAAGAATTTGATTTTGGAATTCCACTGAAATATTGATTCAGTATACATAATGTAGTCAGTGAGGAAACTATGAACAATATGTTTCCAATATAAAACTAGCTAAATCTGTGTATTTATAGATGCTTAATTATTAATATTAATGTACTTGATTGGACTAGGGTGGTTACAAGTGCATATATGTGCAAGGAATATGATTTTGGAATTTCACCAAAATGTTAATTTACTCACTGTACATTATACTGTATGAGGCAACTGTGAATATTTTTTTCCGACACAAAACTAGCTAAATATGTGCTTTTATAAATGTTTGACAATTGATGATGAGTGGGTGTTTGAAAGAGTAGACGTGAACAACAAGTATGATATTAAAATTTCATCCAAGTGATTATTTGTAGAGGTTAAAAAGTATTCTTTGAAAGGTCAAAGGTCAAATGATAAATTATTAAGATATTATTGATTTGAACTGTTGCATATGGGGGAGGTTCACTGTTTTTGTGGATAAAAATTGGGAGAGGTCACTCTTTTTCTGACAAAAACCTTTGCAGAGTCACTATTTTTCACCCCAGGACCTTAGGATGCAAAGGGTTAATGAATCAAATCAGATGATTTTTGGGGAGTTCACATTTTAACATTGGTGAATTTGGGGGGGGGCGAATTTCAGAAATTTTATTTGGAGGGGGTTCCTTTTTAAAATTTCATATATTCGGCCCGACCCAACCCCCGGCGCGTTTGTATTTCTCTTGAATCGATGTTTTGATTCTATTATGTATTTTTACGTCATTCACACCGGTATTTTGATACGATGACAGGTCATGGTAGTTTCGGGTGATGGCGATATAATGAACCTGCATCAAGGAGGTGAGACGTCTTGACAACTTTTAAAATACTGCTGCTTTACACAAGAGTCCGTTTTGTTAAGGTAGAATGCGCCTCGGGGACAGATATTCGGATTCTCAAAATTTTACAATTCTTTTCTGATCTACCACTAGTAGGGTTTGATTTTAAAGCTCTAGGTAAGAGAAAAAATTACCGTCTTGGTTTTTTTTCAAAAATACACCATTTTATTTCTCTACTTAGAGTTTAGACAGGGATGGCGGCCATTTTGAAATTGAAATATCGGTAAACCTTGAGTAATTTATCTCTCCAGTAATATCATACCTGGTTTTTTTATTCTTTATTTTGTAAAAGACTGTTAAAAATTCGTTGAAAATTTAAGCAAAAATTTAAGTCTTTCACTTTCGAAGTGCATAGTACTTCAATTGTCATCAACAAGAGTGTGTCATTGGCAATCCCTTATTTCATCAAAGCCAATGGCTCAGGATGTTGCGTCTGACTCTCCGCCGTATTTTTATTTACCACAGGATCTCGAGGTGGACAAGCGAACCAGATTGAAACCATATCGAGCAGCTTGGAAGTGCGGAATGATCACATAGTTGTCGCGGAGACAACTTTCAGCTAGTACTATCCAAATAAAAGTTAAATTTGAAAAAAATATATTTGAGACACAGAATTGAGTATGAAAATAAGAGGGAATCTCAAATATGTTTCCTCACTAGTTGTATGTAAATAGGAAAGCATGAAATGTTCCTTTTTTATTTCACAAAGATCCTATACGTATCAATCATTCCTCTCAATCTGCTTTTATGCAAATTATATCGTCTTTGAAAATTTTGAAAAGTGCTATTTTTTACCAACTTTCGATATTAAGGTTAAACGACTTGGGGACTCTTAATTTTTACGTTAATTATTTTCCGGTCTACTACTTGTGGAGGAGGGGGCTTATTTTAAGCTCTTGGTATAAGAAAAGTTTCACCGTCTTAGTTTTATACAAATCGAAAATGTATTCTCCGCCCTTTAGTTAAAGCAGGGATGAAGGCCATTTTGAATTTCGGTTAATCTCTTTTGTTTGTTTCTAGTACCAGAATTTGCATGGAAACTCCTGATTCTTAGTTATTCTTGATTTTGAAGTAGAATGCTTAAAACATTCCTTTCGGAAAATTTGCGCAAGGGTTTAAAGATATACAGTCACCTCTAATCTAAATATGCCCATATATGATTAAAGGTGCGTTCCTTGGTATTAAAAATGGCCGTGTGAGGGCGCTGTTTTTACAAAACGGCAACCCGCTTAAGATCTGTGATTGGTTTGATTTTCTTTTGCCATGGCAACTATGCCAAAATTGGAACAGGTGACAGTATAACTTTAAGTCTAAACTTTCGAGGCGCACACTGCCTTAAGCTTGTTTCAGTTTTGCCAATCGTATGCTAAATGGGCAAAATCGGTAAAGAACCGAGACGGCGGTTTTTAAGTTTGAACCTGCGAGTTTAGGAGCAAGACCGACGTACTGTGCATATGCTCCTAACTTACAGTATGTACAGTAAGACACCATTGTTCTTTTATTTTGCTTTCAATGAACTTTCAGTCGAATGAACTTCATTCGTCATTTGTCGGCAAGAAATTAACAACAGCTATGCACAATCTTAAAAATAGCGCCAGCAGGACTTCACAACGACAACAATGCAATATGACATATTATTATGTATATTTCCTTACTTCCTATATGGAGTACACATTTCAAGATTTGTCATACAAAATGTTATAATTTTTGATTGATTAATTTCGTCCGTCAATCGACTATGTTTTCTTGGATGGCAACTTTTTACTTCATTGATAAGATTATGATATGATGTAAATTGACCATTGCTTTATCTTGTATATGTAAATGTTAACCTTGGTGAAACATCAGGGTAAAGGATAACCATTGAACTACTTGTAATTCTTTCTTGCTTCCCTTCACATTCGCTTTGTTTACCTCAGAAGGCTACATCAATATAAAAACATCAAGTCGAGAAAAACATTGTGTGTTGATTTTTTTGGAAAGATCGACGTTTCTGGCAGTGCATGCAAGGGGATTCGAATATGTGATCAAGGGCTATTGATTACTTGTTGTGGGAAGTGATGACGATAGCAATACATAATTGTATTAATTTTGACCACAGCCCAAAACGGGTGATAAAATACGTTTGTAACCCTAACTTATGTTCTTTTTCACCACAGCGTTCATGGTAAAGATATTGTATCTTTTCATGGCAACTTTCAGAGAGCTACACCAGAAAGAAAGGCGACTGTATTAATTTCAGATTGTAATTGTTTTGCTCAGGAACACCATTTTAAATAATGAAGAAAACTAAAACTACCGTATAAAATTAAAAAGAAAGGTCGTGAAATAGTAATATCAATGTTTGATGTTTAGACATAATTCGGTACTGGTATAACTTGTATTTCACACTGTACCGCGTATAGCTATTAAGTCAACGGAACAGGCTCTGAATATAAGAGTGCATTATGCATGTTAAGTCACCCAGTATCTGAAATATTGTAATGCTGTTTGCTATAATATATATGGGGGGACCGACGGTTGGAATTTATTTGATGACGGCAGGAGACCATTTTCCTAACGTCGAGAAAGTGATATTATGCCATTTTAGGTCGACGAAATCTTGATCACATGCCTTTCCAAAAAAGCAAGTTGCTCTGTTTCTTGATGTGCACTGAAATCACAGACAAATAGAAAGACAGACTAGCAACGCGGCATGCCTTTTGTTCATGGTCGTCTCGGTAGACTATGGCCTTTTCATATTAAAATGAGCTTCACAGGTGTTAGATTTTTTGGAGACTTGGTTCGTGGTTGATAATTGCACGAGATTATGCGAAAAGTACGACGAGATGGCATCGTGCTGCCAGTCGCGTAGCAACCATACTTACTTTATGAGCTCTCGGAGCAGAAACACTGCTTCACGCAAATTAAAACATAACACGCCAGCAGTTTCATAAACACGTTCTTCCATGACCAACTTTTAAAAGACGATATGACTGACCGTAAACCATTGAGTAAAACCAGACAGTATCGATAAAAGACTTTCAAATTTGGTTCAAACACACTCATTATATATTCATAAAAATGTGAGAGGAATTTTTAAAATGGTAAAACTCACTTTCCCGAAGCTCAAAACATTCCCGTTTTCGCCAGCACGCCAATTCCGCTCAGCACCACATGACAACAACAACACAAACTTTGCCGAACATACTTTCGCTTAAAAATTGGCGAAAATCCGGAAATTACCGAAGGATGTATGGTCGGCACTCTTCGGAAAAGAGAGCACACTCAGTAAAACAAGTATACCAAAAATCATTTGATAGTATGGTACAGTATCTTTCATGTATACTTGTCCTTTAGTTGGTAATGACAAATTTGTCTTGTCAAGTTCATGATTTTCACCGGAAATATTCAGAATCCCTACCGCTTTTGACCGTTTTTTTTCACACAACATTTCCGACAAAATTATTCTGGATTCAATTATCGCGATTGCGATATAGCGCAGGTCTTTGCCTCTAGGGCTAACTAGTTTCCTCCTTTCGTCATAAGTCGTTACCAGCCAGTGAAGATACTTAACATTTAACGTGCTACCTTCTGGTTTTAAACATATTTTAGCGCTAACCCTCTGTATTTGACCCCGTTCATCATGCATAGACAGCGGATGGGTTTCTCGACACGAACGCGTCCGTGTCCGACTCTGAGTCCTGAGAGTCCACCATAAACAAGGCATACTACCTTGCATTGAGCCCCCGCCACACACGTTTATTTTTGAACACCTCCAAATTCTCTTCAACACATTCAAGGTGCAGTTTGACCTCAGCAACGTCCCATTGGATTGCAAACTTATTCAGAAATGACATTTTTGTTCTCGATTTCAAGAAGACCGAACATAAGTGAATTTTAATATGAAATGTTAAATAATTGCACATCATAGCAAGAGCAAGATAACGATATTTTGGCCGCCCAAGGGATGGGGTAATATATTGATGATGCCTGAGACGAAGGCGAGGGTATCATCAATATTACCGTCGTAAGCACCAGTCCGAGGGCCGGCTTTAAATCGTGATCTTATCCGATCTTCATGTGTTATTAAATGTTATTGCACGGAATAAAACATTTCTGCGTAGAAACCTGTGCGTAGAAATCATGGACATAGTAGAACGTAGTCACAGGTAGAGAATCGCCGTTGTGAACGGCTCTAATTCGATCTCCATACCTAAAAGTGCTTTTAAGTAAGCGTGAAAAATGTACGTAATATTAACCAAAACATTGTTAGTTTGTCTCCTTCCACTTCCGACATTTAATGTCCTTTTATGGCAGTGTCGTTACAACACAACATTTAAGCCATACGTCTGAATGGTTTATGTTTGTTGTTGTTCCAGGAAGCTAAAACTTTGTCGAATTTTTAGGTTGTGATAAGGGTTAAATTAATTTAGTACAGGATTTCTTACGTCTTCCTTATATAAAACTGGCAATTGAAGGGCGTTTGTATACATAGGGACGATCGCAACGACCTCAACTCCCAAAAATGACCCTAAATGAAGAAAACGATCCATACAGTTGTGGAACGATCTAAAAAAGACCCAAATTAGAATCGAAAAGACGTGATCGGCCGTAAGATCGACGGAAAGTTGGCCCGGAAACGTACTTCCGTACTGTTTGCGCCAAGCGAACATACACCAAGATAGAGGACATTGCTGTTCTGCCTTGTTGGGGGCTGTACCCGACTTGGACAGTAGTGTATTGCCGTGCACTTTGTTTTAGATTCAGTAGCATTAGCAGTGTGTTATTTTATTCCAATTTTTGCTGATTTTCTGAATGATTTTACCGTACTAGTGATGTAGACTGATCTGCAGCATGCTCGAAAGGTTATATCTCATTGGTCGATTGTCACTATTCACAGCAACTTAGGGAGTCTTTTGTATTATTTAATTATAAGATTCCGCCACCCAATTGGATATCTGTTTCTTAGACGCTGCACATCAGCTCAAATAAGGAGGGAGGAATGTGACATAGTGCCATGTCATTATTATTCATGAGCTGTAATTACTATTCATGAGGGCATGTATGTCTGTCTTGACCCACGTGCATACTAGTTAGTCTCTCCAGCTCGTCACAAGCTAGACATCAGCATGTGTACTGTAGCATAGTGTACAGTAGATTAAAGTCGCATTTTAGATTATAGTACTCGCTGCCTAAAGTCTTTCTTACACCCCTTCAACAACGGAATACCAGCCTTGCCGATGCCGACACGCTACAAAGTGATCGACAATACCATCATACTTACCGGTCACATCACATTGGTGAGCACCCTCGGTGCCCTTCCAATTGCCTTTGTGTTTATGTGTTGTCAGAATGGACTTACTTATTAACATTTGGTTCGCATACGAGTTTCAAACTTTTTATCCGTTGTGCGAGTAAGCATTAGTACGATTGAGTATTAAAACTTTTCAATTGCTTTAATGCACGCGCATGTGCATGGCGCAGAATAGCGAGGAGCCCCTTAACTTCTCTATTGTCAATGGTGCATCTGGATGTATCTTTGCTTCATACAAAGAGTACGGAAATAATTTTCTTGGTAAAGTTTCAGTCGATCTTACTGCGTATCGCAGCTTTTCGAACCTAAGTTTGGCTCATTTCAAATCGTTTTCACAATGGTTTGGGTCGTTTTTGGGTCGTTTTTGCTCGGTTCAGCTCGGTTGTGTTAAGTTTGCCTCGTCTCAATATTTACAAGACGCCCCAAATTGGATGGCGGCGATTTTAGCACATTTCAGTCTGAGATTTTCTACTCCACTCTTATGTCATGAGTACAATGACACCAACAACACGGCCATCGGGTCATGGATTGCAGGTTAAAAACACTGCATTACAAACGTTGAGTTTGTGAGATATTTTGCAGATAGAAATGACTTGCTAATAAAATTCACAAGGTAAAAAAAAAACCTGTGAGTATACCTTGAACGTCCTTTTTGGATATTAATGTTGGCGATGAATTTCACCCAGGTTTATCCCATCATGTAGAGTCACTTCAGTTTTAGTGTCGGCTAGAAAAATCGTGGGAAGCTGATTTTGAAATCAGATATGACACGAATTTACGCTCGTAAACCACTTCTACAAAATATGGGTCAAAGTGTGAATGTGGGCCAAAGGTGGTGCGGGAGTAAGAAACAGGGAAGCATTGAGAGATAACGATATAAGTATAGAGGAACGCTTTCTGTGCCGTTTCGTTAGTGAATAAAATGAGTAATTATATTACCATGCCCTGTTTGTCGCATTTTGATCGGTCGAGCTGAACCACGTGACTGACCACAAATACACAGTAATGGTCTGTTTATATGCCCGTGAATATGAATAATTAGATTAACAACTCAAAGTATCGTAACTTTACAGCTCAAACGTAAATCATAATCAATCACAAAATAAAATAGAGCACTTGTGGGCGAGGTTGAGATTTTTTTCTGAAAATATTTCCAGATTTGCCAATTTTTTACAGCGCGCGTGACAGTGTGTCGCGTCCTCTCAGTTCTTGGGCCCAGTTGTCGTTCGCTCCGAAAATTTTCGCAAATTTTGACGGTTATCTCCGGTTCGTTGATAATATAATTGAAATAACATACTCCGCACTGACCATTAACGTTTATTTATGGGTGCGGGCTCGAGGAAAGCCTCGCCCGTTAATTTTTGGCTTTCCTCTCGCCCTTGCCCATAAATAACGTTACACTGTAAAAATAGCGGACGCTAGACGCGTCTTTACGCGTTCAAAATGTACGTGTCGGTGTTCAAATTTGAACGGCTAGTGTTCATATTGTTAACACTAGTGTTCATATTATTAACAATGGTGTTCTAAACCTGAACACGTAGTGTTAACAACCATCTCCTTCAAGTGTTCAAAAACTCAGCATCACAGAAATTTTACAATACTGTGAAACAATTACCAATCTTTTGGGTTTTTTTTTACTTTACAATGGCTATATTAAATTTACTACTGCCTCGCTGTCCGGCAAACGTACACGGATTTTGGTGTAACGAATTCACACTAAATGAAAAAATATTTCCAGTCTAAAATTGCTGAAAGCATGTTTTTTCTAAAAAAGAAAGTATACAAAATAATTTTATACGTTTATTACGAGTTGAAATTTTGAAATTTTGAAAAGAAAATCAGAAAACCATCATGAACGTTTTAATTTTAACATCGGCGTGCAAGAGGCGTTCTATTTCTAAACACTTGGTGTTCAAGTTTGGTGCTTTTTCCTATCCCATGATGCATCAAAACGGAAGTTGCGACATTTTTCTTGTAAGCGCACCCTGAAGTCGTGATCGTGCTGAAGCAAGACCAGAAAGGGTAAGTTTTCTCTCCAAAATAGTTAAAGGTATTAGATTTTGAAGCATCTGTATTAATATCCTTCGAAATTAATCGTATTGTACTTTGAAATGGCTTAACTACGTGAAGAAACCTTTTTTCTTTTAGTGGCTGGTATACCAACAACAAGCTGTGAATACGCAGTGGTACTTTGGCCATGGCCTATCGATCGATCTCACTCGGGTCAAGGGTCATTGCAACACAACTGTAGCGATAACCCTTGACCTGAGCGCGATCGATACGCCTTGCATAGTACCGCTGCGTAATCACAGCTGACACATGTCTTTTAGTAGAGACAATCGCATGTAAAACATCAATTAAACATTGTAGAGTATACAATGTATTGTTTCAGCATAGGAGAGATTGGCTTTTTTATTTTAATCAGTTGATGACAAGAAGAAGCCAATATTTTGTAACAGTATTGAAAAGAGGCACTGTATATGAAAGTATCCCCTTTTCCTTAACCTAATCAGCTCCTTGTCTTTCATTTAAAGTCTCATCTCGCCATATTACCTATTGTTGCATTTTTTCAGGATGTAAAAAGTTGGATATAACTGAAAATCGAAGAGTTGTTACAGAAGCTGGCGGTACAGATAATGAAGAAGATTAGTGTACAGGTAGCTGTCTGGAAACAAGCTTGAGAACCTCAGTTCATCTCTAATGTAGATTTAAACTTCCGAGGGTCAGTAACTGAATTTTGATAAGTTTCTGAATTTTTTTCTGAATTAATCTAAGCTTTGGTAGCATGCTATGATCAACTAAATGTTGCCGGAGGATAAGCTTTCACAGACGTGTAGTCTCCTTTATCAGATGCAAGGGTGGAATGAAAAATAATAGCTGAAAGCGACAGAAAATTCAGAGTAATAAAATGTCCACTCTGACAGAATTACTGAATTTTCTGAAATTTTCACTCTGAATTTTTTGTCACTTTCTGCTTCAATTTTTCATTCCCCCTTGCATCTGATAAAGGAGACTTCACGTCTTTGGAAGCTTATGCCCTTTTAACATTTAGTTGATCATAGCATGCTACCAAACCTAAGAGAATTTTGTATTGTAGCTCAACACGTCTCTTGTTCTTAGCAACTGGTGTTTAGCTTTGCTGTCAGCTAAATAGGTGGATGTGTAGCATTGCCCTCAAATTTGTACATCCCAAAGTTTTTCTTCAAAACAGCCTGTACGAATTCTTTAATATTTGGATTACAAGTCTCCAGGGATAACCCTAATCACATATGTTCAAATTATGATGAACTATGCAAATTTATATTTTTGATGCTAATTTGCTATTTTTGGCAAAATCTTCTTCTCTTTTACTGACGTCTTCAATATTTGGTAAACATGTCCCTAAGAATGACCCTAGTCAAATTTTTGCTAGTTGTGATGAAATATTCAAATTTGTATATTTCATGGCAATTTTCGTCATTTTTGGTCTAAGAATCTTTAAAAATCTTCTTCAAAACTACTAATTGAACAGCTTTGATATTTGAGACATAGATCTCTACTGATAGCCTTTTTCAGATTGTTCAAATTATGCAGAAATTTGGAACTTTGTATTTTTGAGAAATTAAAGACATTTCAGACATTTTTAAGATATGAGGGATTACCAGGATGTGATATATATACGTTATGATGAAATCTACATTTTTTTATTTTAAGGGTGAATTTTACAATTTTTGGTAAAACATTTGTATAAAAATTAATAGCAAGGTACACCAGAATTTGAAAGGTCTTTACGAATATGTTTTAATTTTTGAGTAGATTTTTGAAATGTCACCGATTTATTTCATTGTTTATTTAAAGATATTACAAACAAACAAAGCTTTTTTGTTCATGAAGGACTTTGTTGGACAAGGAAAAAGGTTTTACCCTGCCAAGGACCAATTTTCCCCACTTTCTGCATGTTGTGCCTTACTGTGACACTTTGACAACTTGACATGTTGTGTTTACTTTAATGTGGACAACTATATACCATGTGCACTAGAGAAGCCTTGACTAACTTTTTTTCTTCAAAATTTACAATTGTCTATACAAGAGGAAATGTCTTTAAGAAACCATCTTACAACAATGAAGTATGCATTCCATACATATATGTGTTTTCAACACAATAAGTAAGCCAAATTTTGAGCTTTTTCAGATGATTTTTTGTACATTTTAAACAAGTATGAACCTTAAAACGTAATCCACAATATTTAAGTAAAACCTGTTTTGTCATTACTTTGTTCATATTTTTTAAAACGATCTACAGTGTTCATGGGGATTTTTATTGCTTATGCTTTTGATAGGAGGGTGTTAACACCGTTGGTAGTTTCCTATGACAAACTTTACATACAAATTGGCAATGTTTATTTGCCCACTTTACAGTAAATTATTGTATTTACTCTAGAAATGTTTTGTGTATTTTTAGAATAAAATAATTTTACTGTATATCAGTGGTCTGTAATGTTATTTCAAGGCTTGAACACCCCCTGAACGCCCAAAATTAAAGGTGTTCAACAAGCGCGCATTATGTGTTCTAGCCTTTAACACACTTATCGTTGAACGGCGTCCATGCGTTCAAAAAGTGTTACAGCCCTTTGAACGCGTAAATGCGTTCAATTTTTTGAACACATTTCATGTGCAACGTGTGTTCAGATATGGAACACTGTGGTGTTCAATATAATGTCTGATGAACACGTAGCGTTCAAAATCTGCACACGTGTGTTAAAAAATTGAACGTTGGTTGAACACGTAGTGTTAAATTTCTGAACGTCTAGACGCGTTCAAAAAGTGTTACAAAAAGGCGTTTAATTGTGTTCTATCCTTTAACACTTGACTTTACAGTGTAATGGTCAGCGCGTCGCCCGTTATTTCTATAATGTGTAACCGCACAACAGAAGGATGCGATCTCTCATATGTTTTCAATCTGTCGTGGTAGCAGCAGGCGGTTTTAAGGTCAGAGCAAACCAGTGCAGGTCAGCAGTACCTTTCCGGAGTTAGGTACCTAAGAATATTTGTCTTTCTTTTCATTGTGCTCTGCTGTGAGCTTTTAAAAATAATTATTTAATTGTAACAGAATTATGTGTACGTGGTTGATAAAGCGGCTAACAAAGTCAGAGGACGGTGAATTCGAGACTCTAGCTCGGTGTTGTGCCCTTGAGCAAGGCACTTCACTCCTAAGTGCTCCACTGGGGTAGTGGGTTATGGGTACCTAATCCTGTAAATGGGCTAGCGCCCGTTGGATGATGGACTAAATAAAATAAAATACAATAAAAATAAAAATAAAATTTCTCAAAAGTGTTAGGTGCCATATAGCTGAATGTTGTGATAACACAAATTGATCATAAAAAAGTGTGTAACTAAAAACAAAAGCAGATGAGGTTACATTTGCAGATTAAATCTGTATTACTTCAATTATCCTAAATTAGTTCTTATCGTGTCATTTGTAATATATAAGTATGTGCGTATATATTTAAGTGTTGTTAAATAATTACTATTAAGCTGTAACAAGTTTCTCGATAAACAATTGTTCCTTTTGCGATCACATAAGAAAGGTTTGAAAACAGGATGACGTCCCCCACCTGTCCGGATAACTGGACCAATTGACATATTTGTATAAAGGGGGCATCAGATGTACCTTTTGGCCAATCAACTATATTTTTGTTCTAATCACCGTACTTATCATTATGAGTGATGACAAATGAATTCTAGTCCGCACTTGAATTCAATTTATCACGCTTCGGCGCTTCGGGGAGAAGAACAAGAATCTGCAGTTGATAAACAAAACAAAACCACCCTAAAATTAGCCAAACTTTATAGTTTAAATTGACAACCATCACATATTTTACATCCCCTTTTAAGGTCCAAAAATTTATCAAGTGCCCTCCCACAACATACCCTTGATATTTTCAAGCAACCTAACATATCCTAAAACTTGCACCCGGAGGGCGCGCCGAAAATGAAAATTGCAGGAAATGAAAGTGCCAGAAGGTATTTGGAAACGAATTTAATATTCAAATTTTTAATCTCCCATTTGCAATGTCAATTTTTTTTTTCAGATCCCCCTGGCATGTTATAAATTTTTTAAGCCCTCTCAATCTCCCGCCCCTCCAGAAGTGCTTGTGAACACAGCCTTAGCGGGCCATATGTATGAAGTATGGGTACGTTCGAAGCAGCAGTCGCTCTCAACCATGTGAACGACTGTACCAACGTACGCACTGTGTAATCCATAGAGTCGATGGCAGAGTCCATCAACCGTCATTCAAAAATACAAATCCAACACATTTAGCAACAGTGCAATCACGAAAATTACTTCTTGAATTAAATACTGCTACAGGGCAAAAACAACGAAATATTAGTTTTCACGTCTAGCCATATATATATATATATATATATATATATATATATATATATATATATATATATATATATATATATATATATATATATATATATATATATATATATATATATGCGACTTACGGGTAATTCTTCTTAATACCGCTGTAAGACCGTAAATTCGCCAAATGTGTTTGATAAACAAGTGAAAAATTGCCCCAATACGGTCGAGGAAAATTCACACTTGACCCGATTGGCAGACCTGCCAAGCGTGGCTGATGATTAGCCAACACGTCTCATACGACGACTATGTTGACGTCATGCCTGTCGTCTGACCGCTCATTTTCGTTATTGTACTTTTGCCACTTTTGCCACTTTCGAACGCCCTATACTTCATTTATAGGGCCCGCTAACATTAGTCAGGCACGACGATAATTATGTTGGTGACCTTCGTTCTGAGCGTCGGCATGGGGCGAACATATTAGACTGGAGACGTTTGTAGGTTGTGATAATCATTCTTTCTTTATTGTGGTTCAAGTGCCTGTGGTACGAACGACCCCTATTTACAGGCATGCTGCAAGACATGTATGATTCAGGTCGACAACATCGAAACTCGGAAATGAGTAACCAGAGTCGGTCGCCTAACTTAAACCACAGCGTCGTTTGCATTTGCAAGGCCGTAAAAATTCTATATTTGGCATGAAGTATCTGTAACCTTTCTGGATTATTGTTCTGGCTCAAGACCTCCGTGACCCCAAACTCATACGTGGAAGGTTGGTCTGTATATCGCCGTAATTGCACTGAGTGCCAAGGCCGAGATTGTTTATAAATTTAAAAATAATCCTGAAGCCAAAACTATAAGATTTTCCCGCGTACCGAATAAATATTGTATCCTTACACATGAAATTGAATTTCATTTTACTTTTGGTTTTTCAATGGGGATAAACCACTTCTAGCGGCGAGGTGTGTGGTCTGCCGTGTTGACAACATCCGCTCTTATCAAATATGTAAATTCACTGCTCAGTTTTTCGAGTGGTATTTCATTCCAGGTATGGCGTGATATAATTTTTATAATCGAACGATCAAGTCGTAACCTTTGCCCTGAATGATGTTCGTGGTCACAGGATACAGCCTCTTTCACAGACTGCATGCCTTGTGCTGTGGTCGATGCAGTAGAGAAACCAGACGCGTAATATTATCAAATGCGTATTTCTACTATAGATCAGGGCTGATTATGACAATGATGATGGCGATGCCGATGATGATTTATTTAAGTTTACAGAAGACAATGTTATACTTAAAGCCTTGATCCTCCCATACTGAAAAGCTGCATAGTCTTTAAATTATTCAGTTCGTCCTCAGTTCACACTTTTTTCGGTAGGACAAGTTTTGTATTTTCACTTCCAACATTAATGAAACATGGATACGATCACCCTTGCCATGATGGTTATGATTTACTCACTTAATGCAAGTACAAGTCATCCTCTGTTTTGTGCTTGTACTATAACATTCTGTACTTTTACAGTAAGCGGAGTCCAAAAAAGAGTGACACGGTGCATGTTTTGTTTGTCACTATGACCTCTGACCTGATGATGTAAAATGACGATAATATTGCCTTTGCAATTATTTTCCTAAAGCCATTTATAACACACAACACATTAAAACAATAAACAAAAATATGTGTAATTATTATATCTTTAAAAACAAAATTAGGGAAACGTAAACATTTAGTATATACACCTTCCACTTGTTGCACGTGCACAGAAATGTGGTAATTTTAGTCGTACACAAGCTTCTAAAACTTGTAGCAAATTTATTCAGTCATTACGTACTACTATTAAGCCAAGCCACATCTCCCCCATCTTAAACAAACTTCACCTAAAATGATATTTGAAGAAAGGTGTATGATAAAGGAGTTGAACACAAAATGCGCCCTGTATAGACTCGGATTCAGTGAATTGGATGAATCGTACTCACATACTACGCCCGCGTCAATACAGGGACGTACTTTGTGTATAATCCTATATGTAACATTCAAAACTTACAAAACTTACAAATACCTTGCTGAATCTCGTCTTAAAAAAGTGAAGGGCAAGTGATGGTGACTCTGAGTTTGTCATTACCTGAAAGCCACAACATTTTTCTACAAAATATATCACATCAAATTAACTATACGTTGAAGTAATGTAGCGTGTTAAGTTTTTATTTAAAAATGGATTTAGGATTTCGATATTACAGAAATTAGGTAATTATTTAATCTACAGCAGTCTTAAAATAATCGCACAGATGAACTGAGGATCAAGTTGATAATTTCTCATTTAAATTCTTTAAGTATAAATGGTGTTTTAGTCTCCAAGTATTTGAATTAAGGGAATCATGAGAATAATGATCAAGTTGATTGTGACTGTGTTTTGTCCAGGGTTGAGTGTGAAAAACTAAACTTGGTCCTTAAATTTAAAAATGTGAACTGACGACCAACTGAATTATTTGAAGGGCAATTAATGCTAAGGTTTGATAATTTTC
This sequence comes from Ptychodera flava, assembly GCF_041260155.1. Classification (NCBI taxonomy): domain Eukaryota; kingdom Metazoa; phylum Hemichordata; class Enteropneusta; family Ptychoderidae; genus Ptychodera; species Ptychodera flava. Next base: position 12,364,634 of record NC_091929.1, read on the forward strand.
TCACTGTTTTGTTTCGAATGTCAACCCTAACTCATTGTTCCACTTCCGAAAGTATGTTTATATTCGAAGTGTTTAGCTTGTCAACCAGACCGTACGTGTGTAGACTGCGTTGTTATCGCTGAAAAGTGACTTCTAGTCTATAACGATGCATTTGAAACATATAGACGCTAAGTTCACAAACTAAATAGTGGGTGTTTTCACATTCTTTGGGGAGTAGAATAAGAAGTTAACCCTTTAACCAAAGCGTTTCAGTACGAAGGAGGAAAAAGGTTGTATTTCATCGGCTTCTGTTAACTTGAAAACATCGTCATCATCAGTCGTCATCGTCATCATCACCATCATCATCAGCCGTGATCTATAGCAGAAATACGCATTTTGATAACTTTACCTGTCTGTTTTCTCTTCTGCATCGACGACATGTACCGGTCCCAGCGCAACGTAGTCTGTGAAAGAGGCTGTATCATGTGACCACAAACATCTTTGAGGGGAAAGGTCACGACTTGGTCGGTCTATATATAAAAATTATGTCACGCCATTACTGTGGTTTCATAGGGTCAGACGAGTATAAAAATTGACGCAATGTCTCAACACGAGGCGTTCCTTCGTCAGCATCTTGCAAAGGTAGGGCACTCTCAGTCTCATATTCCGGGTCTGTGAAGTTAATGAACATAGTACTTTTTGTCAGGCAAAGTGTGAAGTTTAGAAGTGGAGTTTTTATGTGCTGATTGCCGTTGTACTCGGTGTGGAAGGAGGAGGGACTGTGGTTTAAGTACCGTCGATACACATTGAGACCCGTGTCAATGCAAAACAAAAAACAGTTTCACGGGGACAACCATCGATTGCCACTAATATTTAGAGTGCTTCATTAGTTGGTAACCATGGTGCTACAATTTGAGAACCATGGCTACCAAAACACACTGTACAACTTGGTGTACAATGTACCCATTGAAGACAACAGCAAAAGATGATTGATTTCTGAACCGCTATAGGGCCCAATACATGTATTTCTATGATTTATCCTGCAATGTTTACATTGTTTGAAAGATTAGTATCTCTGCGTCCTGTTGATGTTAGTTTTTTCAGTGTGAGTCCGACGACAAATTCTCAAAAATAAACTTAAATCAGTCGCGGCCGCGCAGAGCTCATTTTTTATTTCCGCGTATTTTCCCAATGTGTGCTTTATTGCCCTCTTGTGCATCCTGTGTTGAACTGGCAGAGTGCATTCATATTAGCATAGTTAAGATATTTGAATTAATAGCTCCCGATTCGTGTATTTTTTCCTGTCGATGGTACCGAATTAGCTGTGATATCTCAGCGGTACTTGTGGCGTATATCGAACGCGCTCGGGTAAAGGGTCACCGCCACAGTTCGGCTACGAGCCAATCCACGGGCTTTTTCTGGTCCTTCACTACGACACCGACTGATGTCGGTGATTTAGCGACCAGGAACAGCTGTTGGCATGACTAAACATCTTTTATCTGGCCGCCGTATGTGACAGACCGCGTCAAGTTGTAAGAGAAGGGGAGCGTAGGGAGCGTCCTCGAGCGACTTATCAAGTCAGTGTTTCTTCGAAAGAGTTGTTTGATCCTGTGACATTCAAATTATAGGACTCAAAGAATTACAGAGCAGCTTCCAACAAGTAGTGTTTTGATACTTTTATGAAAACATTCATATTGAGATTATGTGGGCATTAGAGGATTCAATGAAATGATGTCTTTCAGATATTTTGAAGTGCAAGTTCATCATAAATTTAGCTTATTTTCAACTGAATTCCGTTTCAAAACTCGACTGTAAGGCCTTTTACAAAAGCGTTATCTATCTATATATGTAACAAATTTATGTAAAAAAAATGCTTATTGGCGCTTGGGTGATAAGTTATAAGCATCTATTGAAAGCGTGGCTATTAGAAGAGATTAGTCAATTCTAATATGTTTATGTTAAATTGCACCTAAAGTCTCTGAAACAGAAGTGTTTAAAGCCAAGCTCATGACCCCTTCATTGCACTTAGATGTCATTAATGTAGAAAGACAGGTATGGAAATTTCATACAATCAGCATGTTCTCAAGCGATAATAGTAACACCGCCACCACCACCATCCTCAACATAACTATAGCCATTGTCAATATCATGATCATGGTCAACATCATCATTTATCAAAGTTGCATGAACACGAGAGGCCTTTCTTCATTTGAAAAAATCAATGTCATGAATAGTCCAAGCGTAGTCATAAGTGGTATCACTGATACAACTGCCATCACCACAAATATGGTCAGCATTATCGTTATCATTTTGTAAACATGCTTTTTAGTGTTTGTTTATTATCATATTTTTTCTTCTGTTGTAGTATTCCTACACAAAATTGACATACACAGATTGCACCAATCTCATTGCTGTCTACAGGGATCTACGCCCCAAGAATGATCACTATGGTAAGCCATGATTTAATATAATGTTTGATGAACCCATTCGCAGTCAAAATAGTTAACAACATGATTAAAGTTAATTAAAATGAAAAAAAAATACAGTGAATAATGCACTTTTATAATTTTGATGGTCACTGTCTAATGGAAACATATTGATATCAGCTTCCTGTAGAATTTCAAAATCTCATAAATTTCTGATTCTTCCCTTTAAAATTATTAATGGATGATGAAAATATTTAGCATTTCACGGTCCCTGGACCAGTGATGTATAATATAAGTTGTGCAGTCTAGTTTGCAGGTCTTCCATACATTTTCTATCATACGTAAGCATTCATTGTCCTTCAGACTTATTAAATGATAAATTGATGGTCCGCCGTCCTAGACTTTCATTCACTTGAATTGCAAACTCCTTTTGTTTACAGTATAGCCTTTAAAAAAATTTCTTGGTTAGGCTGAATTAATTGTTTGTTTGTTTTGTGACCTTGCGCGTGTTGGTTTTTCGAGGTTTTCATAAAGAGACGTATAGCTTTCCTGCCCACAATTTTTGTTCACAAATTTTGTAAAAATGTACTCAAAATGCCCACGTATTTGCAGAATCTTACATTGTACTTGAACGGTTGATTATGCTCTGTATGCAAGGGAGCCATCAATATAATAGCAAAGACGCCATTCTTGATGTACTGTACTCATATGTACAATTCTGTCATTCCATCACAGTGGGCTGAGAATGAAAAATTAATATTGTTGTATATGAATCTCCATTTGTTCAGATAGGTTTTTAGTCTTTCATCATTTTTAGCAATCAAAAATGAATGTAATGCAATACATATCATGTTGGATTAAACCTAATGACGTTTTAATATTTTTAGTATTTAATGATGGTACAAGGAAAGAATTAATAAGCCTGGATGGCACCATACCAGTCAATTATAAAGGTAAGTAGCATTCGTAATTTTCCTAAATCACATAGCCTGAAGGTGATTGTACCTTAGAAAATGAAGGACTTAGACTTTCGCTCAAACTTTCAATAAGCAAACTTTAACCATTCTCTTTCAAAATCAAGAATAAAAATTAGGGGTAACCTCGTAAATGTTTGTACTGGAGAAACAAATTACCCATTATTTATTACCGATATTTGAAATTCAAAATGGTTCCATCCCGACGGTATCTTTAATAAAGGGGAAAGATTAAATTCTAAAGTTTCACAAAACAAAGCCGCTGAAAATTGCATTTACACCATGAGATTAAAAATGATGGGCAAAAAGAATATTTTAAAAAGTTGACAGTCTGAATATCTGCCCCCGAGGTGCATTGTAACTTAATGCTTCTTCACATGTGCTGCTACATTGTAATTTTTATACAGTAGGGTAAAGCAGTATGATCCACAGAGTCCAACAGTTTTAGAGTAAATGGTTTATGCATGACGTGGTGCAGCCCTTGACGCTATTGTGACCTGTCATGTGTCTAGGTTTTTCCTCCCAAATTTAGGTTAATTTTTTCTTTACCAGAGGCCTAGAGTGTTGAAAATAACTTGCAACTCTTTCTTTTGTTAGGAGCATTGGTGAGAAAAATTTTGCAAATATTTACATTAACTTCACAGTGAATTTAAGAGACTGTGTTTCAACTCCGCAAGCCTCATGAGCACATACGATCTCTATATACCTATCATATACATATTCTAAGTTACTTTACGGACTTTTAATAGGAGAAACAATTTATTTCAACTGTACTGGCATTTGAAATTCAAACAGTTACTTTAATTGACAATGTTCACAACATGTAGGTGAATTTGTCCAGACTTTTCAAACATCTTCAGAGACAACTTAGACAACTTGCAGTAATCATCGTGAATATACATGATGAAACCCTGATCAAAGTTCCCTGCCATTTTTGTATTGATGTTGGAAAACTGTTAAAGAAATCTATTGGAACTTTCTAAGTTTGGTGTCCATTTCACTCTAGCACTTGTGATAATGACTTTGTGTGAATTTCAGGTGCGAAATACAATATTCCCGTATGTATTTGGTTAATGGACACGCATCCTTACAATGCACCAATGGCCTTTGTGAAGCCCACAAGTGACATGCTGGTGAAGCCATCCAAATATGTGGACGCCAATGGACGAGTTTATCTACCATATTTACATGAATGGCGACATGTAAGTTCACAGGCTTAATTGCACAGAAACTTAGTCGGAGGAATGGAATCAAACAATAAAACAATCGTGATTGAAGAGCGCCCTCACACGAGCACTCTCACCAAAGTGACATGGGGAATCTTTTCATAAATAAGAATCAAGCCTAGCTAAATGTGGTTTGATGTGGCTTTGTATCATCACATCTGATATATTTTTCAATATTCACATTAAGAAGGTACACAATACTTCTAAACTGACGTTGAATTATTTTTTTCGAATACTGGTTGAAAGGATTAGAGTGCAACCTGCAATCTCACTAGTGCTCTCGCTGACTTGCTTAAAACATTTTACTTACCCCAATGTTTCACTGTGGTTGTTGAATAAATAGTAAAGAGGCTAAATGCAGGAAGTTTTCATTTGCTTTAATGTTCACAAAAGTGGTGTTTGCTTTTCTGGTAATCATCAGTCTGCAAAAGGAAATATAAACACTTCCTGTATCTGGTGTATGAGCAAAATGTAAATATTGGTTACATGTTTTGTATTTCAGTCTATGTCAAATATTGTTCGATGACAAATGAAAAATCAAGGAATGTATTGCTATGTGCGTGTAAAAAAGAACGTATTTGTCAGCGTATTGAAACTGCCTTGCGGGTTGATTGTCTTAAAAATCATCACATAACTAGAAAGAGGTCAAGAAATCAATCAAATTGATATAATATATTCACCCTGAGTGCCTGTATATTGAACTATCTTATCATTACATCTAGTTTTTTCTTATATCTATATCACTCTGCATAGGCCAAGGCACACAAGAAGGCCAAATTAATGATTTCTGCATTAAATGTGGCCAGCTTCAAAATATGGAACGCTTAGATGCTGATCAATAACAGACTAAAGTCTTGTAGAGGTTGATAAAAGAATAAGGAAAAATATAACTTTTCATAATAATAATATTTCTATTGTTAAGATAGTTATTACTTTGTAATTTGGTACATATGTTTGGAGGGACAATGTATGCGATATTTTTGTTGAAAAGCATAAAATTGGTATATACGTATTTTGTGGTTTTATCGGTTATTGGTCTAAAGTCTCAGTCTTGCGTTAAGGATTTACATGTTAGATAGTAGGTGTCAACTTTAGTTTTTTAAGTTCAAAATATTCATGAAAAGTTATATGAGCGGATTGGAAGATAGAAGTTTATTATTGTTACATGTAACCTTAACCAGAGCAGCTGACACACAATGTTTTACAAAAGTTATCATGGAAATATCTAAATTGTGTTTAAAAAAGTTTTGGGGTACAGATCTAGTAATGTTTGCCTGTTTTGTTTTTTTAGTGCCAAATACGATATCCTGGAAGTCCCTGGTCCAATTGCCAAAATTGAGAATTGTTTCACATTTTACCTGTGTATTTGTGGTAGATACATGATCGACTGTTCATGAGTATTTGTTCAAATAATGTCAAAATTACCAAATAAAATGTTAACGAGCAACAAAAGTTTGATCTGTAATAGTTAAACTCTCAGTAAACATTGGTCAGATTGTCTTGGCAAGGCAGCAAACATAACATATTTTACAAAAGTGTTGTATTAAAGTCACCATGAGTGCATGTCAAAGAAGTTGTGGTATACAGATCTTTGAAACAATCAGCCTCTCATTAACAAGCTTAAGATTCAGGATAACAAAAGTATATTTACAAAAATTGTCATCTGTATAGACTTTAAACTGTGCTGCTTAATCCAACAAGGTCAGGTTACTAATCACAAACTGTTATATCTGTAGATGTAAATATGACAATTTTGTATTTTAAAAATGCTTGGAAATTTGCTTTGAACGTTTTTTGTTTCTTTGCATTGTCATATTGTACATTTATGGAATCGTTTGTCTGTATTAGTCAAGTAATGACTTCTACTCAAATTTATGGTTGATTCTTTAAAATTTGGTTAAAAGGGCTTTAGAGCAGATGTGCATATGTAATGCCACTGGCTCCTTGGTATATATAGGTTTGTACTCGGATGTTTTCCCACTTGTCTATGATACCGCAATACTTGTTTGACTGGGTGGCAGTCTGGGATATACCATTATCATGTAGGTGTGGCAGCATTGTTAACAGCGGAAGCTCTAAAGAATGCTCATTATTGCATTTTACCTTTAATAGTCTCCTATGTGCAACCATTGACCTTACAGAGACCAAATATTGTATTGATTAATTCCATGCAATACAACATAATAAAAGGACACCTTTATTTTGGTATGGCAGGTTGTACCACTTATTATGATATACTAGGTTGCAAGGTATTGCATAAGTGTGTGAAAGTTGCCACCAATTTCATACTTGAATAGACAGCGCATCATTTTTTTTAAATGCACCTGACTATTAATATCACAAACTCAAGGTCCATAAAAGCTATTAAATATGATGAGCACAGAGTCATTGACTCTATTTTTTTAATTTTTTGCCGCACCTTGGCAAACTTCACGCTAACAAGTTTTTGCACAAGCAACTTCGTTGGCGGCACCCCAGATGAGGTAATCGCCTTCCTTGGCCACCCAGTAACTGTTATCGAGAAGCAGGTTGACTAGTGTCGGTCTACCCTCTCGCGTAAAACGCACTGAAACGGTGGAGGCCAAAAGTTCAAATTCGACTGAAAACCGTCGATGGCTCATAGAAAAATGATTGAAAACATAATGTTTCTATCCATCACCCAGGAAGTTAGCAGGAGGAGAGAATGAGTTGTAGATAGTCAATGATGAAGGAGAAATAGGTTGATTTATTCAAAGACTGACGTATATCATTATTTTGAGAGCTAAATCAGCGCCACCAATTACTGCCGTTGTAAAGTACCAAAAAGACTATGGGTATATAGGCTCACCCCAGTTGCTTCCAGTTCCACCATTATGGTTGCCTCGAGCCGCCACCGATAAAAAAGTAGTGTTTTGTTTTGTGTTAAGTGTTGTTTTTAAAAGTTATTTTAGCAAAGAAATTCGCGTTAAATAAAGTAATATCGAAACAAAAATGAAAAAGATTGAAAATAAGACAAAATAAATTTGGAAAAAAAAAACATTTGGAATTGACGTTCTGCCCCATTCTATATGAAGGTTGTGATCCGAAAGTCTTACTTTTGTTATCAACTTCCTATAGGTAAACGATCTTATATCTAACTGGTAACTTCTAATTTAACGCTTGCATCTGCGCATACCCGGCTTTCCAGACGCATCGGCGATTTATAACCCTTGGCTGCAGAGAGCGCCTAGCCCGGGGCATACCGACCATGCCAGATTGTGTTTAGCTGCCTGGTGGTACAGCAAGCCTCCAGGGCCTTCGGCAGTCGCTATCAGGCCATTAGCTCTCGGTAGTCGGAAAAGTCTTATTCCCGGACCGTTGCAAAAATGACCACGTCTATAGTGTTATAGGCAAATATGGCACTCTGGGCTGGCTGCGGAGACAGTGTTGACACTATACCTCTGGAGTGCAGACTAAAAAGCCATTTGTAGCCGCTTTGGGGTAGAAAGGAAGGTCTTTCTTTTACTACCTCCATGCTCCGAGTAAATCAAGTTCGTCCTAGTCTCAGCACTTGGTAATCAGTGATCCTGCACGCACCCTGCACCCTCTTTCACACTATAATACTATTATTGGCAGATTTGCAATCCTACCCAAATGACCAGGCAAATCCTCTAGCTACAGTACTGCACTGTCTGCAGCTAACTACAGCCTAGCCCTGCGTACGCTGCTGTGTGTTCCTGGCGTTATAACGTCTCCCACCACATTGGAGGCTGTATAACGCCAGGAACGTACAGCATCGTACGGAGGGCTACCCACAGCCCCGCTGACTGCCATAGACTAAACCTCTGGCAGCGCCTCCGATTTTCGGCGCGCGGTTTCTGAAAACAAAACTTGCTTTTATCTGCGTTTACGAGCACAACTACCTCGCCAAGGTACATGATGTGCTCAGCTGCGCTTGTAAACTTATGCAATGCCTACTTTTCTCTCTGTATGCTAGGGAAGCGTTCGTATCCGCCGCCATTGTGAATCTCATCCGCTGAAAAGCATGCTGGCACACTATGGCAGTTTTTAGCTGTCACCAAATTGTGATTTTTTTGTGATTTTTTTATCCTTCTGACCCGACGGCTGAGGGTTCCAATTTGACTGCGTGTAACTCGATAGGAACCGGATGCTGGTCTACTATGGCAGCTGTCGGCCATGTTTAAAATGCATTTTATTTCGTTTCCAATTTAAACTTTTAATTTATTTTTATTTTTATTTACCTTTTTGAATTTTTAGTTTAATTTCTAATTTGTTCTTTTTTCATAACTATTAATTTCTTTGCCTTTTTTTTCATTTTTAATTTTACTCTATTTGATTTTCAATTAAATTGTGATTTCATTTTAGTGTTTCTTGCACCGATAAAATCTTTTAGATGAAAGTTCCTGCTTTTTTTAATCAAAATAATTCATAAAACAAACGATTTTGTTTCAAATCCCTATATTTGATTTTTTCTTACAAAAAAAACCCCCAAAAAACGTGTTTTTTTTCAAATTTATGTTCTTTTTTGGAATCATTTTTTGTTGTTGTTTCGCTATTACTATATTTAACATGAATTTCTTTTTTAAAATCGCTTTTAAGATAATATTTAATGTAAAACACTAATAAATTTCAAGTATGTTTTTAATAGGCGGCAGCTCCAGGCCGCCGTACACTACCCTTTTCCCCATCTGTGATGCCAACTGTACTAGCGCAATCATGATGCGTTTATTCTCCAGAAGTGACACATCATTATTAATGACATCCCTACTTGCCCTGACTGCTCCTGAAAGTCTGTCACTGTCCCCAGTAGTCGCCACATATATTGCCATGATTTCTGAGTGTGGTTCAAATCATGAAGAACGTCAAATAATGAGTTCAGATAATAATGTGTGTCAAATAATGTCAGATAATGTTGTAATCATGACCAAATAATCTCATAATATTGGCCAAATAATGACAAGACATTAACAAAATCATCAAATAATATGAGGTTATCCCTCGATATCACCTCTTGGTGGGGTCGTATTTCTGCGAGTGCGGTTTTGGCTGCATCACACGAGTCGAAGGCGAGTGTGATGCGGCCCACAACCGCATGAGCGGTGGACTTGACTGTGGACGTGGCAACATTAATGGTGAATGAACCGCCGTAAATAACCGCCCCGCTGAATATATCTGCTGTAGCTGCTGCCTTGGTTGGGTACCTGCTTTCGTTGATGGTCTTGTGAAATGGTGGATTTGCTGGTCTTGCTTCTGTCACATTTCCCGATGATGGAACCATTGCTGTTTCTTCCTTGTTACTGTTGCATAGTATGTTGGACATCTCACTTTGTAACACACCTCATCCGCAGTCTGTATTCTAATTCGCCAGTTGATAGTCACGTGGGGTGCATTCTTTTTGTGCTGATCCATGTAAACGACGTCATCAGGCATCATTTGTTGGAATTGTTGCCTGCCAGGCATCAGTTCCGAAAAATGATGCCCGCTGACGTCAAAAACGACATTGACGCGTGCGCGGACCGGAATGTAAACAAAGATGTCGTCTGCGGCCGATCGGTACGATAGTCGAGAATTTTTTTGGTTTAGCCTACTTCCTGAAGAAGAATTGAATACTTTGGTTTCCAACAAGGACTCAAAACGGACGAAAACTATAATCAAAGGTGCATTGAACTTTTTGCAGAAGTATTGCGATCCTGTTAGGAAAAACGTTTTCTTACTGAACCACTCCAACATATTACATCATAGGCCTACATGAGACAAGTTTTGTGTACAGTACGTTCTTATGCATGGCTACGGATGAGATGTGTTACAAAACACATATTGACTGGCCATGAGGGCAACAGCATTCGTCTTTAACCCCCCGGGTCTGTGAGTCACCCCCAAAAACAGACTGTTTCCCTCGGCCTACGGCTCACAGTCCCTCGGGGTACAGACGTATGCTGTTGCCCTCATGGCCAGGCAATATGTGTATATTGTTGCTCGAGCGACGCTACAGCGTAGTTGTTGATGCTCTGAACGTTACGGTGTCCAGACAACTGCTGCACCTGAGTTGGGGGAATCCCGGCGTGGAGCAAATTTGTTATAATGGCCGTTTTCCACATGCTGTGATTAGTTTTCTTCCCGGAGATTCCCGCTTTACACATGGTTTTCACGACATTAGCCAACTTGTTTTGACCCATTGGATTTTTCTTGTAGCAAATATGAGTCGTTGGGGTGTAATTGATACTGAGATAAAACGGACTGACCGGAGTGTTCATTTTTGCAGGACGACGACCAGCGAATCGACGTTAAGTCTCGACCGGGCAGCTGTTCATGGCGTTGGGTGTCGCAAATATCTTCGGGTTAAACGGTCGTGTTGAACTTCCTGGTTGCTCCCATCGCGTGTTTGTTTCCCGCTCGTTGAATTCGAGATATTCTAGGCCGCCGGCTGTTTTTTTCAGCATTATATCATTCCATTTCAGTTGACGATTTTCTTGCCCGCCGCGGAAACTGAGCATTTTGGTGTTGTTAGTCCACACTGCATTTAAGAGAGCTTCAGGGGTTAATCGGCCGATAACTTCCTTGTCAACGATAATTTTTCTTCAGTCAGTCTGTCGGTTGCGTATAGTTTGTTTCCCATTCCGTGCTTTTGGAGTTCTACTCTTTTGGCTGCGAGGCATTTTCGCGACTTCTCGAACAACTTATCGCGTATGATGGAAAACCCGCAGCCGCTGTCTTGTAAAAACCGATCGATACCTCTTTGATAGTTGGTAAGCGTATCAAGCATATAGTCGCTGCCGTACTTCTGGCGAGTCCCTAAAAACGCTGCCAGATAGTCGTCAAGCTTAGCAGGAGGGGTGTCACATATTCAGCGGGTTTCGTTTGTCCTCATAGCATTCAGCCATAGCTGAAACTGTTTGGAAGCCGTGTTGATGTTTCGCACGGTATTTTTCTTTTTTGAAGACTGACGAACTCCTCCCGGTCACTATCAGTAAATTCTACATACCGTTGATGTTGTTGTTTGGCTTGGGGTGGTAAATTGTCAAAAACTTCTTCCACAGCTAACAAATCTGACAGACTGAAAAGCTCCTGCAGGTTTTCGCTGACAGACATGGTGGAATGGCAAGGTTGTTGTTATAGTGACCGTCTTATACCGGTGTCTCATGAAAATCACAAAATATTTCAGATGATGAAAATTATGTAAAATGTAGTTCATTTTACTTCCATTCGGTACGGTACATGCAAATATTGTGTTTGTTATTATTTTTCCGAACGCATTTTACCATGAATACATCATGGCGTATCACTTTATTGACATGCAAATCAACATGAGTTGGTGTGTTGGTGTTTGTATAATTATGGTGTTATAGAAATACGATAGAAGTTCAATGGTAATACAACGTCTTTCATTTGTGTATGAGGCAAGCCATAGGTAACTTTTCTTTTAGTATGCCTTCAGATCGAAAAAAATGTTATCATATCATTAATAAAAAGCTCTGAGCAAGCTAGTGTAATTCTTCAATAGTGATTATGATTGAACTTTCAAGCTTTCGCTACTACAGTATTATAATGTTTTCTGATCAGCATATTTCAGCCCTTTCATTACAATACTAGTAGTTCAGCCAAACTGCTTTGTTTTCAATGGTTAGTATTGACCTATATAGGGGAAGGTAGGGGAGAAAGCAAGACAAATAGGCCTACTACAGTTTCAATATAATCATGCATCATTTATTCAGATCTGATTTGTCCCCCTCAATAGCCTACATCGGATTTAGTTGGCCTGGTCCAGGTAATGTGTGTCATATTTGGGGAGAATTCGCCATTATACTCACGTACATCTGCTCATCCTCCTTATCGACCAAGCTATCCTCCAGGACAGGCTCACACAGGTTTGGCAGGGGCACTACCCTATCCTACACCAAGTAAGTGTTATTGCTTATACTGATATGTTTTCATATCCGTGCATCCTGAAGTGAAATGAATGCATTATCTATCCTCATTCGTCATGAATTTTCAGTCACAAAATCAATCACAAGATACTTTCCATTTTTGCCAATTTCCAACACTTCTTTTCAGACAACATTACAAAGGTAACTTACAACCCAATTAATTAATTGATCAGGAATTCAGCCCTATATATGAATATTGTTAGACTCTTATACGCTTTGAATGGCAAACATTCATGGGCGGTGAGAATTTCAGTTAAGGCTGCATTTAATATATCTATAGACGGCTCCAAAAAGTTGTCAGATTTTATCAAATCTCCGCCCCCTACAAACTCACAACGCATTCTGACTTGCTTTAATTTTTGAAGTACTCCCGCATAATCTTTGATAATTGATATCAATTTACTTAATTCGCCTGGGGTTGTTACAAGTGCACGTATGTGCAAAAAATGTGATTTTGGAATTTCACCGAAATATTTATTCACTATACATTGCAGTCTTCAAAGAAACTAAGAGTATAGTTAACAGTACAAAACTAGCTTAACCTTTTTATTCATAGATGTTTGATAATTGATATTAATAAACTTGATTAGACTATGGTAGTTACAAGTGCATGCGTGTGCAAGAAATTAGATTATGGAATGTCACTCAAAATATTGATCCACTCTACATCGTAATTGACAGGAAAAGCAAATGCTAACATCTCCATGACATGAACATTGTAAATAACACCTTTCTAATGTTATATGCTAAATTTTCTTAGAGTCTATACTTAATAATTGATGAGACCTGAATCAAAAGTATTACGATTCATCTTTCACAAGTGTTCTGCCAATTTCAGGCCATTTAGTGTACTATTTTATTGAATAATGTTAGAGATGTTTACATAATGATATAACACAATTCTACGTAAAATGTTAGAACAATTCGTTCTAGATAAACCTGCGTCTTTGAATACGAATTTCCTCCATCTCGATATTTAGTGACAATGAAAGTGACAGCACTGCAAAAGTTATTTTCTGGGTTTTTTTAATTAGTAACACCCAGTGAGGTAGATGAAAAGATGACATTTCCGATACATAAAGGCACAGAAAATGAGTACAACATGACAAATACAAGACGTGGCAAAGCCTTTATCATAAATAACAAGTTAATCTCGAGAGAAAGTCCAAGCCATGGAACGGAAGTTGATTGTGGTAACCTGATACAAGTATATGAAACTTTGGGATTCGAAGTTGTACAACACAATGATTGCTCCGCAGGTGAAATTATGACACTTCTCCGACAATGTAAGTTCATTTACAAAATCAATATATTAAATTGCATGATCATCATGATGGTATACGTCAATTGAATTTCCGCTAAGTTGCGAAGTGGACTTAGCACAGCAATTAAATGACTGAAATACTTCCTGAGAAACATACATCAATACGTGGTGATCCTTTTGATTATAATTCAATTTCCATGTTGTTTATATTGAGTGAGTAATATTCTGCTAGCCATGTCGTAGCTCAGAAGATTTTTTTCCATAAGCGAGCAATAACCTGTTGTGAAAAAGAGAGCATAAATAGACATTGCATTTATACAATCATTCTTACATGCAGATATTGTGTTTCCTGTACTGTTTCCTGTATACCTAACGTAGAGGAATTCAAATACTTATTAGATGCATACTGACGATTAAGACATATACAATTATTAGGTGGGGTTAAAGCCTCCTGCAAGATATACTTTATATTTGTATGTATGTATGTATGTATGTATGTATGTATGTATGTATGTATGTATGTATGTATGTATGTATGTATGTGTGTGTGTGTGTATGTATGTATGTATGTATGTATGTACGAATGTACGTACGTACGTACGTATGTATGTACGTACGTATGTATGTATATATTTATGTACATACGTATGTATGTATCTACTTATTGTTTCAACCGATTTTATTCAAAGTTGGTACAAGGACATTGACTTATGTCATACATATGCCAATATGTCAATTTGTTTCAAGATATGATCCAATATGGCCACATGGCAGCCATTTTGTTATGTTTTTTTTAATGTCGAGAGTCATAACTCTGGCAAGTTTCAACCGATTTTATTCAAAGTTGGTACATGGGTATTGACTCATGTCATACATATTCATGTTGATTTTTGTAAATGGTAAGATCAAATGTGGCTGTGTGGCGGCCATTTTGTTACGATTTTTTCATGTACAGAGCTATAACTCAGACTTATTTCCACCAGTATCATTCAAAGTTGGTACAAGGACATTGACCTATGTCATACTTATGCACATCAATTTGTTTCACGGCATGTAGCAGTATCATGTGAATTACTGAAGTTTCGTAATTAGGCTAATATGTCAAGAAATACTGCATCAAATTTCATGAAACTTGGTACAGATGTTAAGATTGCATTGCTTTAACAGCTAAAAAAACATTTATCAGTGTCATGTTAATTAATTTGTAATTGCATATGTAATGAACGTTCCTAATTAGAAAGATATATCCACAAATACTGTATCAAATTTGATGAAACTTGGTACTGATGTTGACTTCATAGTGTTGTAAATACTGCATTTAACTTTATGAAATATGGTTCAGGTGATAATCTTTGTTAGGATAGTATGCAAAAAGGTTCGGCAAAATCCTGTTGATTAATTACTAATTTGACTCATTTAATGACTTTTTGTAAATACGATGGTGGTTTACACTGGTTTTATGTTTTTACCACCATGGAACTCATTATTGGCCATTGAGCCCTATATGCATCGCAGTATTTTTATCACAGACCTACTTAATAAAGAGGACTCTATTCTCTCTGAGGACTTATAATTAAAGTACCCATTAGCATTGATCAACGATGACTTTTTGGTCGTGAATTGGAGTAATTTTTACTTCGCCTATTTTCCGTTTGCTTTACCGCTAGTTTTGTTGTTAATTTACGTCTTTACATTATCAGCTTGGTTTCTGTCAGTGTTGCCATTACGATGACTTGCTTCCTGTTCTAGTCGGATTGAGGGATGGCCTGGTTCATACATTTAAATGTATCATACATATAAAAGGAAAAAAACAAAATGCATCATCGTTCCAAAAAAATCAAATGCCAAGTAACAAACGCGTGATTTTACGGGTTTTTTCTTTCTTTGTTTTATTTCCTAAAAGTTTAGGGTCGGCAGGTAAAATAGGGTAAGTCTGCAGGTTATCGGAACAGCACATTTATTTTTGTTCAGCCTTAGCGCACAGAACTGACGATACAGGAAAACATCTGTTATAATCTCTTCAAAAATTTCATGTTTTCTTTAAGTTTCTTGGCATTCCACTTCACTACAATCAGTGCTACCAAAACAAACAAAATTTGTTTACATTGCGACGGACATAGTGACAATTCTTATCCTTCATGGCCTTGTACAGTGTTTTCATGTTGCTTACGCTGCTGAAGAGTACGGTCATGGTTTTCTGCATCATGACGGAACCGCTATAAGACACGTTTCTTATTAACTACTTTTAGTATCTAGGAAGTTAATTATATCGAGTATAGCCACAAATGAGCCACAAAATACGACTACACCACTGAAAGCACACGACAGAGAAGATGCACATAGCAATGACTACGATTCGTACACAATATATATATTCACAGCTACTCAGAAAAATTGTGATCCTGTTCCATGTAAGTTTCGGACAGAAAGCATAGGATACTTCTAAGAACGTTAAACTTTCGTGTAAGCCGTTTTATCAATTTTAGGCATATTAAAGCCATCAATGAAAATATACCAGTAGACGATGTAAATACCTTTGCATGTTTTATTCATACTGCATCAACATGTACATCACCAAGCACTGTATTTAATGCCGCTGGTGCGAGTTCGATTTTGACCCTATTTTTGGCGGGCCACGTAACTTTCATGAAGGGCTGAGGTTATTTTCACAGTACGAAAAATTACTCACTTTACACCCTCCAGTCTTTATTTCACATCTACTAATCTTAAACATAAACGTCCATCAAATTCTGTAAACATATGTCGATATCTTATTATTTAAGTTGATCGCTGTGAACGTGCAGCACAACATTCCGGTGAAATGGAATAGGCCAACAGCTGAATAACATAAACAAGTGATACGCTTTGCACCACTCCATAGCAACCAACTTTTTATAAGTACAGCGAGGAACATGCAAGTTCGAGTTCTATCAACTTAAATGTCTCTGGAAAAAGTCATAACCAAAATATGCATGTATGATAAAGGGGCTATTATACGACGTTGGATCGGCATTGCGTCGTATTCAAGTGATGTGTCTGTATTTGCATGAGTTGCGCAGTCACATTGCGGACAATCGAAATAATTGCAATCGCTCAAAACATAGGATCTGCTTCTAAGGCGCGTTACTGTCTTCGTTTTTCTCAATTATTTCTAAAGAGATTGCTCTCACCACAATCAAGTGAATGATTATCTGGCCATCAGGAACCCGCATTTGACGAGTCCCTTCTTTTACTTTTTTTAGCAAGTAAAGTATTTGCCGCGTGATCTTAAATTCTTCATTTCACAGCTGACCATGTTTTGATCTAAGTTAAAGTTAAAGTTCATTACAAACGTTTTCCTTCGATACATTTTGCAACATTTTAACCCAATACGACGTTCAGTGCGCCACAGTCAACATCTTCAGTATTGCCGCACTCCCAATGAAAAACTCACCTGTACAC
The DNA here is from genome assembly GCF_041260155.1 of Ptychodera flava. Taxonomy (NCBI): domain Eukaryota; kingdom Metazoa; phylum Hemichordata; class Enteropneusta; family Ptychoderidae; genus Ptychodera; species Ptychodera flava. The sequence goes on from NC_091929.1 coordinate 12,381,848, forward strand.
T